>NW_010972775.1:283773-330851 GCF_000737465.1 Haliaeetus leucocephalus
TCCCCTCCTACCTACCTGGCGGCGGCGGCGGCGGGACTCGGGTGGCACCGTCCCGCGCCGCGCTCTTATAGCCAGCCACGGGCGCGGAGCCCTATGTAAATGCAGGAGCGGCCCGCCCCGCCGCACTGCCCGCTGCACGGCCACGCAAGGTGAGCGCCGCGACCGGGGGCCGCGGACACGCGTGTGGGGGGCGGCGGGAGGGTGGGTCTGGGGGATCAGGGCTACGCGTGTCTCCTCTTGCTTGGAGGCTGGGGGATCGGGCCCACGCGCGTCCCACCCACCCCTGCGTGGGGAACCGGGAGCCAGGGTCATGCACACTGCTACCTGCGGGGGGTGTCGGGCTATGCGTGTTGTCGCCAGTGGAGGGGGCAGGAGGTCGCGCTATTCTCGTCTCCTCCTGCTTGGAGGACAAGTTGGGATGGGGCCATGCGTGGGGGGAATAGAAGGAGTCGGGCCACACTTTTCTGTGTGATGGACAGGGTGGGATGGGACCATATGCCCCCCCTTCCTCCCCACTTGCATGGAAACCAGGGTGCTGGGCTACTGGTGTCCCCGCCTGCTTGGGGGACAGGGCACAGGGTGAGATGGGGGTACACGTCCCCATCCGCATGGGGAACCAAGGGGTTAGGGCCACTTGTGCCCCTGCCTGCTTGGGGCACACACCTGCATGGAGCACTAGGAGGTTGGGGCCACCCATGTCCCTGCCTGCATAGAGGACTGGGGCGGTCTGGGTCATGCGTGTCCTCACCTGCAGGGTGCGATGGAGCCATGCATATCCCTGCGTGTGAGGGAACAGAGCCACAGGACAGAGCGGGTTGGGACTACGCACGTCCCTGCATGCATGGGCACAGGACACCGTGGGGACAGGCAGGCACCCCTTATGTCCCACAAGGGGAGGGAGTCCCTGCTGTGCACTGTGGTGGCCACTGGAGCATTTGGCCCCAGGGGCGTCCCCAGGTGGGAAAGCTGGAGACATCACCAGTCCCTGTGTGCATGGTGTCCACAGTGTGTGCACAGGTCTGGGATTTTCTGGATGACATCCAAGGCTGGGGAGATGCAGCCTGTTCTGAAACCCCAGGGCTGGCTGGGTGGTGGGCAAAGGTGGCAGTCTCCCAGTCTGTCCTACCAGCACTGAGGAGAGCTAGAAATAAGCTGTGACTAACCAGGACTGCAGGGATCAGGTTCCAGGCTTCTCAAATGCCTTGAAACTGCTCTCCTGTACCTGCACTAGGTTCTGCAGTGGGACTGCTGCTCTCTCAGGATGCTGCTGTATCCCACAGTCCCATCTGATGTGGCTCTGGGGAGAGCTCTGGAGACATTTGGAGGCTGAAGCCCTAACTTTAGGAGAGCCAAATCTGTTGAGATCAGGTGGGGCAGGAGATCCTTGCTCTGGGGGAAGCCATGTGTTTGCACTTTTTGCAGCACGGTTTTTGGAGGGGTGCAAAACTCCAGGCCTTGCTAAGGGCAGAGGGATCCTCTCTGATGGGAGAAGACAAGGCTGGGGAAGCATGTGCTTAATTTCACTAGGTGCAGAGGGAGGGAATGACTTTCCAAAGGTGGCACAGGGAATGTGTGGAAAAGCAGAGACTGAGGGCTTATCAGACCTTACAAAATTCCTGGAATACTTGACAAGTCTGTGGAACTAATCCAAGCTTGCAAAGCTTTCCCTCAGCAAGCTGCACCATGGGCTTCCAAGGTCACTCTGGTTTCTTTATGTCAAGGAACCCCCTGGGTGGTTTGCAAGATTTGGGAGGCAGGTGTAAGAGCAGGGGGATCTTTCTGGAGAAGCCTGGCAACTGGTCCTCAACACATGGGAGAGCACACTGGGGAGGTGAAGCTGGAGCTCTCAGCTGAAGCATGGGAAAAGAGCTTGTGGGAGAGCTGAGTGCCACTCATGAGATGCCCACCTTCCTTGGGATGAAGTCCCTAGCCCAGAACTGCATGTCCCTCTTCTTGATGCATCCTGTAAAGACTGCTGGGAGTCAGCATTGCCTATGAGGAGGTTCCCAGCAATAGCTGGAGAAAGTTTAATAGGCAGGGGAGACATGATGTCAATGTCTCCTCATGCCCTTACAGACAAAGTTCTGCCAGGGAGAGCTGATCCTGGGGAAGGGAAATGGTTCTTGAGGTTTGATTGGGAAAGACAAACTGCTGATGTGCCCAGTAACTTGTAGGAAGACATAAAGGCAGTGTAGAGGCATGGAAGAGAAGTTCCATGTTGGTGGGAAAGGCCCTCAGAAGTCTTTGGTGCAACCTACTGGTTGGAGCATGACCACCGCTGTCACTGTATCACACTGGCTATAGTCAAGGCTGGAAAGCCTCCAGAGACCCCCCCCCAGTCTTGGATTGACTAGGCAATCAGCGGGTTTTCAGTGCTGGGCCATGGAGAGATGAAAAGTGCATGAGACCTGGCATGTCATCTCATGGCTTGGGTCAAGAGCAATTCCCATATGTGAGGAAATGGGAGGTTTGCTCAGTGATAGAAGGAATTTTAAAACACATTCTCTGCTGGAGCCCTGTGAAAAGACCCAAGGGGAAGGGGGAGACATGCTACACCGTGACTGTGGTGATGCACTTTGAGATTGGCTTTGCTCCATGTTTCCTGAGCGACTTTGGTAAATCTTCTGTGGCACCCTCAGGCCTCAGCGCTAGATGAAGGTTGCAACTCTGTACATTTTGAGTCAGCAGGAGATAGATCCAGCCGTGTCTATGGGGACTCCCTTCCTACAGTGCAGGAGGTCACGTGGACCTCTGTGCACAAGCAAACCACAGCTGTTGCTCAGGGTGTCTCCAGCCACACAGCCCTCCACATTGGTTTCAGCAGGGAACAGGCTGTTTCAATGGGAAGAGCTTTCTGGCAGGAGCGTCCCATGTGGTGATGGTGACTGGGCTCTGCCACTCCTGGCAGAGGTCCTAGGCATCTCGTTGCTTCACCTATTGGCCAAACTTTCATGTTCCCCCTACGGGATGGGGCTCACGGAGCCTCTGATTCCCACCAGCCACACAACCCAAATCTCATGCCCACAAGACCATGCTCAGCAGAGGGCTGTGGGATGGAAGAGCTCTGGGGCCCCTTCCACAGGGACATGCTCCAGGAGGACAGGGGTGGCACTGGGTAACCAGGAACACAACTCAGTGCTGCTCTCAGCAGCTCTGAGGCTTTCAGCAGCCCTAGTTCCCATGCCCATGGAAGTGAGGCCAGAACTGAAAATGCAATCAATGCAGAGGTATTTCAATAGGGATTTAATGTTAAATTCATGTTATGGAAAGCTAACAAAGCAGTTTGCCTGTAATAATGTTTGTTAAATACATTTATGGAAAGCTAACAAACAAAGTGGTTTGCCTGTAATAATGTTCTGTGAGGTGCAGAGCACAGGTGAGCTGTTGTGACAAAGGAGGAACGTGGAAATGTCACTTCTCAAGAAACAGCTTGCTTTCTAATGCAAAAGGCCCAAAGTACAGAAATCTCTGGCAGAAGGAAGCTAACACAGGTTATATACGATACTTACAACCTGGCAATGAGCGTTCAGTTTTATGAAATGCAATTAATGTGACCACAAATGACAATATTTAAATCTCAATCAACTTCATTTGCCAAGTGGATAGTGTATTTAGTGACTCTCATATTACAATTTGTGCCACTGGTAGTGATAAGTGAAAAATACCACTGCAATTCCCAGTAAATCAAAAATAAAACCTACAGAGCTGCTGGCAACATGTAAGCCTTTCTGAAACCATCATTTCTTTAAGTTTTGATTAAAACAATGAAAAAAAGAAACTAAAAGCATCACTTTGGCTTGTGACAGAGCAATATAGGAAAAGCTGAAACCTGTGCATCACCGCATCCCTTGGCAACACAGGTCCTCTGAAATGGGGCTAGTCTTTGGATACACACCCACAGTGCTGGAACAAGGGACAAAGAGCCATATTTAGTGGAAAACCGTATCTTGGAGTTAAATCCAAGTTTGGCATTCCTGTGCATTTGAAAGCCAACAGCAGCATTTAGCATTTATGACCGAAAAATGTAGCCTTAGCTGTTCATGGCTGGGAATCCTTCTCTGCAGTCAGGTTTTAAAGCTGTTTTCGGCTGAGGTTTTAAAGGTTCAGGTCCCACTGATGAAATTTGCTCTGGATCCAGGGCCTTTGTGGAAAGTGAGATGCTAAAGTGTTATGAGAAAGGCTGGTCATGCGAGAGTGCCTTCGATTTAGCCCAGAGGTGATCAAGAGATGTTGATCTGCAGTACTAGCACACTTTGGCAGACCTGACTGCATGCTGAGGCTGTTCCAATCATGTTCGCAGCTGGATTTTGCTTGGATGGGACAATGCATGCGCAGAGAAATTGCCAGCTGAAATGTGTCTGTTTCTGTAACGAAGAGCACGTTTCTATAACGAAGCTGGCACAGCTTAATGTCTGCCTGCTGTGGATGATGAGTTGCGAACCTACAGCTGGGGTACCTCAAGGCAGGGATACTGGTCCTGCTCCAGCAGAAAGGTCTTCTCAGGCCAGTTGACACCTCCTGACAGAGCTTTCCCAGGGTGATGGGGTCTCACATGCCCCCTGCCACCTTCCCACAGCCCAAATTGGGAGATACTGCTGATGGATGATGACGGCAGTGGGATTTTACCAGGCAGCAGAAACCACAAGAGAGAGCTGAGATTATGGTCTGTGCATGTTCCCAGCCTCCGAGAGCAGCCCAGCTCCAGCTCCAGCTCCCTCCTCTCCTTTTGCAGGTCGCTGCTTCCAAAGACCCAGGGGCCAATGCAACCCACAGAGATGATGTTGAGTTTGACCGTGGTTCTGCTGGTGACGTGGACCTTGGGGAGTAAGTGCGGTTTCAGGGAAGGGGATCCAAAGGGAGATCCTGGATAGTTTCTGCCCCTCAGAGGAATTTCCTCTAACTCATGGGGCATCATATCAGAGATGGGGATGATTCAGTTTGTGATGAAATAAGAAAAAAATGGAGCAAAATGCTGAACTTACAGAGCCTACAGGTTGGGAGTCTCAGCTACTGCTGTTTATATGTGTACACAGCTTGTAAGCAGGAACTGGAGCTTCCTGCTAGTATTATAATAAAAGCAATAAAAATTAACACAAAGGAAACAAAGTATATATTTATTGACAAAGGCTGATGCTGATACACTATGCATGGAGGAGAGCATAACTCCAGTGTCAAGGCTTTTGCTTGACTCAAATGGACATTGTGGGGGCAGAAGTAGGGACAGGCTTCTTCTGATACAATGAGAGAGAAGCAGAAAATGAAGATCCTCTGGGAGTAGACTGGTGGGGGACAGAATTTGATTTGGGGACATCAGGATCACAAGCAATTTCTAATTTTAGGCATTGCTTATCCCTCAATAGGAGTGCAAAACTTGTCTAAAAAACTGTTTGTACAGAAAGTTTCAGAAAGACTATGGGAAAATATCACAATATAAATATAATATAATGGAGATGCTCGTTTCATGTTTGGTTTTTTTTTTGCTGCTCACCAAGTGGGTACGGTCTCTTCCAGGAGCCCAGGAGAGCATCTCCTGGGAGGTCCAGCGCTACGATGGCTGGTACAACAACCTGCTGCACCACAGCCACGGCTCGGCGGGTGAGTGCCAGGCCTGGGGATGGGGATGGTGGGACGGGGCAAGCTGGCACTTTGGCATGTGGCTTGCTTTACAACTGAGAGAGAAGCCTTTTCAGACTTGAGCCTGAACCAGGCAGGTGACCAGGCAATGCCACCTCCCATGGTCCTGAGAGGTGGCTGTTTGAACCCAAGGTAGGTCCCTAGATGCACTTAAGAGCCTCTTTAGAGCAGTCTGGAGGGGCCAAGCAGCCAAGCTTTGTCTCCCATGTCCTGGCCTTGCCACTTTTACCTGCTGTCCAGGCACCATCTGCAGATCATGCTGGTGGTGGATCACTCCTGGAGCAGAGCTGTGCCTTTGAGGGGTCATTCAAAATATCCAAGGTAGGGAGGACCCAGCTCTTCCCAGCAGATGTTTCAGTGATAGTCAGGGATCCCAGAGCTAGGAAAAGGCATCTTTAGCCAAAATCAGAGTGCTGTTCAAGCAACATTCAACACAAGGCCAGAGACAGATGTGTTCATGGTCCAGGCTGCAGTAGGCGTGCCGGACCTACTTTTTTTCCGCTCTGCACAGGGCAGATTTGGCACTGTTGGGCTGCTGTGCAGCATGTAGTGGTCTATATTGGGGCAGGCATGCAGGATTTCCCTGTGCCAGTAGTGAGCTACATGACCACAACCAGCCCATGGGCCCACCTCCAGGACATGTCTCCGAGCCAGGGACCAGGGCAGATCAGGCATGGTCTTATCTCAAATACTAAAGATTATGAATCCTCCTATTTCCTGCAGCCCAAATAAGGCACCTACACAGTGACACAAGGCGTGGTGGCAATTACACAGCTTCCTGTGAGTCCGAAGGGCTCTCCAACATGACGTGTGTCATCAGCCCTTTGGTTACACCAAAGCCTGTCAGAGAGATCCAGCGGTTCCCTGGCAGACAAGATGTCCCTCTTCCAGAGCAGACAGATCAGACCTTAACATTTGGAAACTAAGCCAGTAATTCAGGATTTCCCCCAGTCCAGGGAACTCCAGCAAATGAAGCCTGCCACACTGGTGAAGAACCTTTCGAAAAGAACTTGCTCATCAGTGCAAAATGACCTCTTGCCTCTGGGCTTTTCAGTTACGGTACAGGCAGTGGGTGTGAAGTCAGGGTGTTTCTCTCTCATCTTCTCCCTTGTCTCTCTGCCTCTCCAGCTGTTCCTTCTCCTGTTCCCTGTGGTGTTGGCAATCACCATGCTTGTGTAGGATTGCATAGCCAACATGGGCAGCTTAACATCACTCCAGTTACCCACTGGAGCACACCACCCCAGACCTCCAGGAGGCAAAGGGGATACACATGGACCAGAGAAGGACAACTGGAAGGGAACATGCCCATGGAGGATAACCTCCTAGTTTTAAGAGGACTAATCCTGGTGTTGCAAGAAGTTTTGGGTGTTGGTACCAAAACTTGCTTGTTCTTGGCCAATATAAGTGTCTATGCCATCCTCTTGCTCTCTTCTGGGACCCTCACACACACTAGTGTACCCCACTATTGCTGCATCTCCTATCTGTTGGGTGCTGCTGGACCTATGTCATCTTGCTTTGGTGCCACAGGTGCCAGACTGTTGCGTCTCCTGCCAGCCAACTACGCAGATGGTGTCTACCAGGCACTGCAGGAGCCCCGCGTGCCCAACGCTCGCCAGCTCAGCAATGCGGTGGCGCGGGGGCCCTCTGGGCTGCCCTCCCGTAGGAACACAACCGTGCTGGCTGTCTTCTTTGGTAAGAGCTGGGGTCTGGCACCAGGTGGAAAGATGCTGGTTTGGGTGGAAAAATGTTGGTTTCTCACACCCCAAGGCCATGCGTCAGAGTGCTCCTCACCCACCACTTCATAGCAGACACACACCTGAGAGATAAGGCCTTGGGTATTGCCATACCAAAGTATTGTTCCGCCAAGAGAGTTTGCATGAATTTTTGGTGACCTTTGGCAGTTGCCCCAAATGCTGGTGTTTGTCATTTGGGAACTTCCTCATTTGTTTTAGCGGTAGAGTTACCCCATTGCAAAACGCCTGACAGATAAGAGCCATACTGTGACTGATTGCTGGGCAGAATTGTTGCAAGTTGGAGCAGTTTTTGCTGTCACTCAGGAGCTTGGCAGTGTCTTGGGTGCCCAAGCTCGGGGATGTCTGTCTCTGGGAAATACCCTTGGCTCATTGAGAAAACAGGCTGAACTTGTCAAAGAAGCGGAGACAATTAGCTCCCCATACAGCTTAATGTTCATATACGTCCCCAGACACCCCAGCAGGGGTGCTTGGCCCCAAGATGGGCCACAGGAGAGGCAGACACTAGTGCAGTACCATTTAGCTTCTCCCTGGAGATAGTTTTTCCCAACACAGCAAAGCTTATATGGGCCAACAGCAATGGCAGCCACCAGGCTCAGCATCGGAAGCAACCCTTGGGCTTGAAGGCCACAGGCAAGGAGGAGCTCAGGGAAATAGTGGCTAAATGCAGAGCTGCTGGTGATCTCGGAACATCTGCTGGCTGAGTTTCTCCACCCTTGTCCCTGAATGACCCTACCTTACTCATGAGGTCTGGCCAGGGGCACCTGGAGCCCTGTTCCTGTGGAATGGAGTTCAGCACATTGGGGCTGCAGCCCAAAGTGACTTTTTCAAAGTCGTGGAGCAAATCAGCAGTGAAGGGAGAAAGGAAACCACTCTTGCTGCACAGGGTGGCCCCCTCAGCCCACGTATGGCTCAGCTGCTCACCATCACATCTTGCTCCAGGTGCTGGTGGTAGTCCTCTGAGCTGCTGACCATGCTTGGGTCTCTGACAGGTTTCTATGTGCTCTCGGACATCCTGGAGGTGGAGAAACCTGGCTGCCCTGCTGAGTTCCTGAACATCCACATCCCATCTGGAGACCTCATGTTTGACCCTGCAGGCACTGGAGATGTGGTCCTGCCCTTCCAGCGCATCCACTGGGTGACGGAGACGGGGCAGAGCCCCAACAACCCCCGGGAACAGGTAGGTAGCATTTGCTTTGCTCTTCACCTTTCAGCTAAATTCCTCTTCACCCAACATTGGGGTCTGTAGCAGCCAAGATAGCATTTGCAAAAATAAAAGGAGAGCACCACTGTTTCCTTAAAAATATATGTCTCTCAAGTGTTCGAACCAATTGCAAATGAACCCAAAGCACAACCTGCAAGGTACTGGTTCACATGGAGCAACATTTGTGGTTGCTCAAGGTCAGTGCTTTTCTTGGCCAGAGAAAACATAATTACTCTAGATCTGCCTGTGTCATCTATTTTAGTGCAAATTTTAGTATCTTGCATGGTTTACGGAGGGCAGAAGACAAAATGGTAAAGGATGAGCAATTCACAGTCTTCCTTGACTGGCAAAGTTTTTATCACTTCAGTCAAAATGAGCAAAAGTAGGGCTGTCTGTATCTGGTGAAACAAGGGATAACTGGAGCCTTTTTAGCACGAGTGTAATGAACTTCCATAACCAATCATACACTTGTGCCACTCTAGAAGGTCAGTAATTATGACAATTTTTTAGGCACCACTTATTTTTAATAATATATCACAAAGCTGAGCTGGTACTGTCATGAAGTTGTAAAGCTTCTCTGAATTTCAGTCATTTTGGAAAAAAAAAATCCAGATTTTCCCCCAGTTTCTCCATATATTGCTGTGCTGAGGCTGGATATGTTCCCAAGCCCATGTGATTTTTCTTTGATGCTGGAAAGCTTCCCAATCAAAATCCCCAAAGCAAAACAGCTCCCTGAACCTTTCACGTGATAAACAATGAAAAGACCAGATTAGCAAGTCATGTTTTTAGCAGTATTTCAAACCTTAGAAAAAAAGAAACCTCCAGCATGTTTTTCAGACTAAAAAGGATGTTTTCATGAAAACATTTGGCAGGGGAGATATTCAACATGCTGCCAAGGCAGTGGGACTGCCTGTTGCAAGGACAGGGCTGCCCAGAGGGACAGCTCCAGTGTTTCCAGTTTCCCCAGAGATGGGTTTAGTCCCTTTCCATCTTGGTCTTGCCTACATAGGGATTCACAGATGTCTGCTTCTGGGCATAGCTGAAAATAATTGGGGAAAAAAAAAACAAAATGTACTTTTGAAAAATCTGTACCTGGTCTTTTCCTGTACCTGGCACTAATTCCTGCAGTTTGCATAGAGATTGTCATTGTATGTATTTGCACCCTGATAGCTCTTGTTAAAACAGGGGATGGGGTGGCTGCTTTGCAAGACCAAAAGGGCCAGGTTGGGGCTTTTCAGACCTTTTTTCTGCACCTTTCCACCGAGACCCTGGTACCTGTTAATGCCTGTTCCCTGTGCCTGCCCTAGACCAACGAGGTGACAGGCTGGCTGGACGGCAGCTCCATCTACGGCCCCTCGCACTCCTGGAGTGATGCCCTGAGGAGCTTCTCAGGGGGAAGGCTGGCATCAGGGCCCGGTGGGCGCCTCCCGAGGGAGACAGATGGGAAGGTCCCCATGTGGAAAGCGCTGGATCCATCCACAGGACAGGGTGGTCCCCAGGGGATCTATGGTAATGGTGACCATGCTCAATGGGTTTTCACCTGCTTGGCTCCATCCCTGACCATGAGCTTTGGGAGCAGGAGGTCCCTGGAGCCAAGCCCAGAGGGGACCTCAGGAAAGGGCAGGGGTGCATTGTGAGCCAGGACAAGTGGGTCAGGAGTCCTGTGGGAGGGCAGGCAGTTTCCCAGCCCAAGGGGGAGGAAGATATGTGCCCCACCAAAGGCTTCCCAGCAAAGACATGCCGTGAAGTTAAGGTGCCACATCCCCAGGAGACAATGGGTCATTTCCCAGCCAACATGCAGAGACTAGTGGGTGCTGGTCCCTCTGACTTGAGGTGATCTCCTCTGGGGAAAGGGGCTACTGCCGATAAAAACCTACTCAGCTTGTTTGAAGTCCTCACCTGCCCAACCTTTGGTCCGTGCTGGAGGCCTAGTGCTGTTTCTCACTCGCTAAGGCTGCTTGTCTCCCTGGGGAGGGAGGAAGGGCGAGGGGATGAGGGGATGCTGAGCTGCAGCCACAGGGCTGGGGGTGATCCTCCAGCCACGGGCAAATCTAGACCCAGTGGCAGCATCCCCCACTGATGGTCCTGGCGGCCCTTGCAGACCTGGGGAGTGCCTGGGGGAATGAGAACCCCTTCCTGCAGGCTGAGAGCATCGCCTGGTTTCGGTACCACAACCACCTGGCTACAGTGCTGGCCAAAGCACACCCCACCTGGCCTGATGAGGACCTCTTCCAGCATGCTCGCAAGTGGGTCATCGCCACTTTCCAGGTGAGGGGTGGGACCGCCGGCTCTACCGGGACCCCCAACATCCTCCCTGGTGCTGGCCCTGACCCAGGTCACCTATGCCCTAGAGCATCGTGCTGTACGAGTGGCTTCCGACCCTGCTGGGGAGAAGTGTCCCGGAGTACAAAGGTGAGGGGCACGGTGGGTGATGGCATGCAGGGAGCAGGGGTGCGGGGACCAGGGCAGCCAGGGGATGGAGTGGGAGAGGGAGCTTGGCCCCCTTTCCCTCCAGCCTGGCTGCTGGACCATGGCTGCTGCCTCACAGGTTACCAGCAGCACCTGGACCCCAGCCTCTCGCCGGAGTTTGTGGCAGCTGCAGGACAATTCCTGGCCACCATGGTGCCACCGGGTGTTTACAAGAGGTAGGAGCAGCCCAGCGGGGCTGTGGGAGAGCAGTGCCCATGACGGGGAAGGGGATGCCCAAGATGGGGTGGTGGCCGGGGATGGTCCCTGTCCCTTCCCCACATCCTGCCCCTCACTGGGACAGCCAAGCCCTGTCAGCTCAGGGCAGCCCCAGCCAGGGTTGTGGGTCCAGCCCTTCTCTGCTGTTCCAGAGACCCCAGTTGCCAGTTTCAGGGAGTGCCTGGTCCCGGTGGCCCATTCCCAGCAGTGCGGCTCTGCAACAGCTACTGGAGAAGAGAGGTACGGGGAAGGGAGCGCGGGGGTCCTGAGGATGTGGCAGGCTGGCTGGGGGAATCTTCATTCCTTCCTTTTTGTTGTGGAGGACCCCACAGGGGTCTGAAAGGGAGACTGGACACAGAGCATGACAGCCAACCAAGGGGTGTGAGATTCTCCCCATCCAGACATCCCCAGATGCTGCCTTCAGCTGCGGCAGGATCAGACCTCAAGGTTGAGCTGACACGGAGAAAATGAGCCTGGAAGAAGTCCCTAGTCCCCCTACGCCCAGAGTCTGCACCCCTATGGGCACCACTTCAGGGGTGTGGGGCTACCCCATGTCCTTGGTCCTGCAAGGAATCACCTGCTCTTCCCATCTCCCCTCAGAGCATCGGGCCACAGCAGGCAGAGGATGTGGACAACCTCCTGCTGGGGATGAGCTCACAGATTGCGGAGCGGGAGGACAACATTGTGGTGGAAGATCTCCAAGGTCTGCACTCCCCTGCACTGCAGATAGCATGTCAGTGGGTGACCCTTTCTCCTGGGGCTGTGCAGGGGCTGAGGTGGGGAGGCAGGTCCCATCGCTGCTGCCATCAGCACCCAACCACATGCTCAGACCAGCCTTAACCTTATTAATGGAGGCAGAGAGAAACTGCAGGGCATGTTAAGTGTGTCCATGGGACCTTCCTGGCAAGGGCATGGAGATGATCTCCATGTTCAGCACGGCCCATGGTGGAGGGACAAGGCCAGCCCGGCAGCTATGGCAGTTGGAGTTGCTTCTCCAGCTCTGCCTTGCCATCACCACGGCTTTGAATCCACCCACAGATTACTGGTATGGGCCCCTGAAGTACTCCCGCACCGACTATGTGGCCAGCTGGTTTCAGCGTGGGCGAGACCTTGGCCTGCCCACGTATAACCAAGCCCGGGAGCGATTTGGGTTGGAGCCTCTCCAGAACTGGTCGGACCTTGCCCCACACCTGGAGCAACAGGTAACAGGGAACTGGTCTGGGCATGGAAAGTGTGTGGGTCAAAGGATGTTGGGGCAGTCCAAGCAGTAACTGACTTCTCCAGCAATATAAGATGAGGGACATCAGTGTGCATCCTGCCCTAGCTTATTTTCATGCCTGCGGGGCTGTTGCGTGTGGGTAACTGTGCAATTACATGGCATGACTAACTATATCCTGCCCTGGTACTAAGCTCCTGTGCCACTGGATGCCCTGGCAGAATTCCCTCCGCTCACATGGGTACGGTGGGGGTTTCTGGCCAGGTCCTAGAAAAGGTCGCTGCCCTGTATGCCAACAACACGGCTGGGCTGGAGCTGCTCCCTGGAGGCATGCTGGAGACTGACGGCTCCCTCTTCAGTGCCATCATCCTGGACCAGTTTGTGCGCCTGCGTGATGGTGACAGGTTTTGGTTCGAAAACACCAAGAATGGGTAAATGCCTCTTCCCCATCTGGCAGGCTGCCCACTGCTCTGCAAGCCCCAGTAATACACAAAAACTGGGGCTAGAGGAAAAAACATCCTCCAGCTTCCTCAGTTCCTAAAGCAGTGCAGGGAGTGAATCCCTCCTGCTGCTGGCCAGTGACACCTGGGGCCACCACTTGACCCCACATCTTTTTCTCCAGGCTGTTCACAGCAGAGGAAACCAGGCAGATCCGTAACACCACCTTCCACGATGTCCTGGCTGCTGTCACAGGCACAGACCCCACACAGCTCCAGCCCAACGTGTTCGTCTGGAGTGAGGGTGAGCGCTTTGTGCAATGGCAGGGTGCAGGGAGCAAATGGCACCAGCAAGTTAAGGAGGAAAGCAAACCCATTTCGGTGACACAGCCAGTGACTGAGTGACACAGGGAAAGCATCGGGCTGCAGTTTCTCAAGCCTGACACCTGCTATGCCCCTACACCACCAAAATGTGAGCAAAATGCAAGGGTTGCTTGTAAGCAAAGTGGGCAGTGCTGATGTTGAAAGTGGGCTGACGTCCAGGCACGTGCATTGCATGAGTCCTTGAAGGATGTCCAGGTACAAAAATGCAATTGATGCCCTGGAAGTTTGTGCTGGGCTTAAAACTCGGCCTCTGCCTACCCCATGCTGTCACGCTCCTCACTGACGTGTCCTCTAGCTCTGTCTATATAGAAGCATGCACAGGTCTGCAGGTTAAATGATGAGTGACCTGAAACATGATGGTTTGCAGATGAGTTAAGCTTTGTATACTGTAACTGCATAACGTTGCCTACTTTTGCCTGTAATTGAATCAACCCCTGAATATGCCCTGGGTGCCATACTGCAACACCAACTCCTGCCTAGCTGCTCTGCTGACAGGGCTGTTGGTTAACCAGTGCTGCTGGAAGGGCTGGACAGCCTTTCCCGCAGATGTAGTTGCAACAGCAACATGGACTGTGCCAGCCGGATTTCAGCCTGGGGAGAGCTCAGGACTTGCATCCCAGCAGGTTTTGGGTTCCCAGCAGGCTAGTCCCATACTGATATGCACCCCTCACCCTGATGTCTTCCTGTGCCGTCCTTGAAATGAGCTTTCCTCTCCTTGTCAAGACCCAAAGAGCCCTGCTGCCATGCTCAGGGTGAGCTGTGGTCAAACACAGCAGTATGCCTTTTCCTCTTGGGATCTTGCCACACCCTTCCCGAAAGCATTTTATTTGGCACACGTCCCAGCCCTTGCAAGGCATTTTGGTTCCCTTGGCATATGCTCCATGCAATTGCTCCGGGGGGATTCCCTGAATTTGCAGCATCCGGATGAGCAGAGGCTCTGACCCCCAATTTGCCATAGCCCAGAGTGCATCAGGCTCAGCCCATCCCATCAGGAGAGGTGATGGTGCTGAACGCTTGAGTCCAGTTCTGCACTTGGTTTGCTGTGGCAGGCAAAGGTTCAACCCAAAACCAAGGGTTGTCCCCTAAGAGCCGAGTTTAATTCAAGCATCCCAGTTCTGCAGTTCCTCCTGGGTCACTCAGCAATGAACCCCACCAGCATCTTAATGCAGAGGTTTCTGGGGATGATGGAGTTGAGATGGGTAAAAGGTCCATGACACTCACAGCCTGTCTCCCCCCATGCAGGGGATCCGTGCCCCCAGCTCCAGCAGGTCACAGCTCAACAGCTGGCCAACTGCACGCCCATGATGGTGCTGGATTACTTCGAAGGCAGCGGCGCAGGCTTTGGGATCATCATCGTTGTCCTCTGCTGTCTGCCTTTAGGTTTGCTGCTCTGTTTCTTTACCCATCTCCTCTTCTACCACAGAAAGGGGTCAGTGCCCATGGACCAAGCACCTCCCAGCAGAAGCTGCTGAGTCTTGGTCACTCCTGAGGTCCCTGAGGTGGCAGGGTCCTGGGGCAGCAGGAGGGAGCAGGGCTTTCATTGAGCAGCCCTGCATTAAAGAAATCAATGCAGCATTGAACTGCATAGACAGGGGTTTATGTCTTCCCTGTCAGCCCCAGTCACACAGGTGATGCTGCCAAAGTGGGAAGGAGTTTTGGGATATCTCATGCCTCCTTCTCCAATATGTCCCCAGTGACTCTGTTTGTTGCCTGGATCGTTGCCGTTCTCCGCAAGAGAGATTTCAAGAAGCTGCAGAAGAAGCAGGGCTCCAATGTGCAGAGAGAGGTGACCGGCGAGGCAATACATGGTGAGGTGGCACTGTCAGTCCTGCGATGGCGTCTGGTAATGCTGCTGAAGTCAGGGCACATACTGAGACAGGGCTGGGCTTGGAGCTTATATCCAGACTGGATGTAAGGAGAAATTGTTTCCCCAGGAGGATAGTCAAGCAGTGGAGCAGGTAGCCCAGAGAGGTTGTGCCATCTCCATCCTATCCACAACCTGACCAGATAAAGCCTTGAGTAGACCGGCCTGACCCTGTAGCTGGTCCTACTTTGGGCAGGAGGTTGGGCAAGAGACCCTTCCAGCCTGAGTCCCTTCCAACCTGAGTCATCCTATGACTCTCCAATTCCAACGTTCTCCAGATCACACCTTACCTGAAGGAAACCTGTGTAGAGCAATTGCACCAGTAGCTCCAGGACAGGGACTGTATCTCCCTGCTCTGGACACTGGAAAAATCCTGCCTCCCAGCTCCATGGTCTGTACTCCTCCTGTGTCCATGTGCAGGAGACACAGTGCTCTGCAGTTGGGAGATCATAATTTTTCCCTTATCATGTGTCTGGCCATGAAATCACTCCCAAACTGCATCTTGGTGAAGGAGGTGCTGGGTTGAATAGGAGCCCAGGTACGCCTTTCCAGCTGAGTCCTGTGCTCTCTCCCATCAGCCATGGAGTGGCATGGTCCCAAGACAGACAGCTCTCCCGTCTACATTCAGCTCCAAGCTGACAAAGTGCTCAAAGTGCTGGATGGGAGAGGGTCTGTGCTCCGGACCATCAGCCTGAAAGCCCATCAAAGGGTGGAGGTGATCCTCTCCAGCAACAAAGGGAACAAAGCTCTGCTCCTGAAGAGCCCCAAGGAGTACGACCTGGTGAGTACCATGCTTGGGGTATGATACCGTCCATGGACCCTCCACAATCCTTGAGTGACCCACGCAACCTGCTGCTGGTCACGTACACCCTGCACCACTCAGCCCTGGGCACTGGGAGCAGCATAGATCCCTGAAAGGTGGCTGTGGCCTCCTGAGAACCACCAGGTCCAGCTTATACCACGGAGTGACTGCTGTGGTGAAGAGCAGTAGCACTCGCATCCCGACTGAGCCTCTGCTGCTCAGGGGCATTCGGTGGGGTCTTTTGCAGGTGCTGCTTTTCAGCGAGGAGGCAGAGAGGAGCAACTTCATTGGGAAGCTACAAGACTACTTGAAGGAAAGCGGCCTTGATCTGCATATCTCTGAGATGAAGGAGCAGAGCCTGATGAAATGGGCAGTCACCCAGGAACAGAGAAAACAAATTCTGGAGACTTTCTTCAGGCACCTGTTTGCTCAGGTATGTAGAGGTGTGGCAGGCTCTGATGCATGGAGGAAGGTATTTCTGTATTGATTAAGCAATGAATGGTGCTGCTGTTGCTCTCCGTCAGAGCTGGTAAGCCATGCACAAGGAAGCTGCCAATACTTTCAGGACCAAGGGACATTTTCCCTTGCAGAAGACAAAGGGAGTTCTGCTGTGGTGATATAAAGTTGCAAAGAGACTTTTGGATGATGTAACTGAGGTCTCCGTAATGGTCAGTGGTGATTAGTGTGAAAGTCACGTTGTGTAGGAGAGACACGGGACTTCCCTATGGTATCTGCCAGAGTTTTGTGCCGGGGAGCCACTGGTGTTTGTGCAATAGGTCAGGCAAGTGAACACCAGTCTTCTGCTCTGCCAGCACTTATGGGATTTCTTTGTGGGACACAACCTGCAGGTGCTGGAAATTGACAGGTCCAATGCTGGAGAGCTCAACTTTGAATCTTCACAGAAGGCGAAGGAGTCTCTAACATGTGAGCTGAGCAGGGCTGAGTTTGCTGAGGCCCTGGGACTCAAAGCCCACTCCATGTTTGTGGACTCCATGTTCTCCCTGGCTGACAAAGACAGCAACGGCTACATCTCCTTCCGGGAATTCCTGGACATCTTGGTGGTCTTCATGAAAGGTGGGAGCTGGAGCTGGTATTGTCTTCATCTGTTGCCCTCAGACCTGTTTCTAGGATCTGGCAATGCCACCAGCAGAGTGAAGAACAAGATCTATCCAGCAGGTCAATCTGTAGACACTCCTACAGATTAAAATTCCCTTCACTTAGGACAGCTTCAACTTGAGTTATGGGGCAGTGACAATGTAATTATGTTTTATGAAAGACTGTTCATGAGGGGAGCTATCTTTCACCACCATAGATGTCTGCCTTGTCTCCTGAACAGACCATGCATCCTGTCATTGAGAGATGATAATAAGTGTATCTGATATCATAACTGATCCTCCCTGAATGACCACTGGAAAGGTAGATTCATAGATGGAGGTGGTGAATGCCAGATTCAATCAAAGCGGGTCCTAGAAAAATCATTGCTGTCCAAAAGTACATTTTGAGTTTGCAAAATAATGCACAACAAAGAATGTGTATCTACCTGATTTTTCACCTTGCACTTGAGAAAGTCAAGTTGCTATTCAAGCTGTGATCAGCAGTGTGCTTTCAGTCTTTTCAGAGCTGGGTGAGGCTTCACTGCTGCAGGCCCAGACTCTCAAAGATGGTGTTTGAAAGCAACTTGTTGATGAAAATAGGATCTTGTTCTTCAGCTCCCTCCCTTTCCACCAGGGTCCCCAGAGGAGAAGTCCAAGTTGATGTTCAGGATGTATGACATTGATGAGAATGGGTTTCTCTCCAAGGAGGAGTTTCTGAGGATGCTCAGGTACTTCTCTTCATCTCTCTAGATGTTTTCACAATGTCTGTAAACATAGATGTCTTCAAAAGCAGCTCCCACTTTCTGTGCTTCACTCCCCAAGGGTGCTACGTGAGAGCCCATGGGCTCAACACTCACAACCAAGACCCCATTTCTCCCATGAAACTGGTCTGGGGCTCTGCCCTGTGTTACTTGAAGGACTCAAGCTGTGGTCCTCTGAAGTTTCCATCTCTCCTCCTTGCTCCAGGTCCTTCATCGAGATCTCCAACAACTGTCTGTCAAGAGACCAGGCAGAGCAGGTGACTGAGTCCATGTTTCGGGCCTCAGGGTTTCAGGACAGGTATGAGCTGACGTGGGACGATTTCCACTACATGCTGCGGGACCATGACAGTGAGCTTCGTCTCACCCAGCTCTGCATCAAAGGTCAGTGGGCAGGAGTATTGGGTCACCCCAGGCCCTGCAGGGATGGAGGCAGTGGGCAGCACCCAATATGTAGCTCCCAAATCTTGTCCCATCAATCTCCCCAACCCCGCTGCAGTAATGGGGCATCAGCTGTAGCTCCATGTGCAACAGGTTTGGGTCAGCTCAGAGCCTCTCCCCACCACACCCCTGCCCAGGGGAGATGCCTAAACCTCATCCACCGCATCTTGCACACTCTGAATGGCTATTTGTCCTTTTGGCTCCTCAAAGGTGTCCCTGAGGTGCTCAAGCAAAACCTGCACAACCGTGTCTCCTTCATAAAAAAGAAAGAGCCAAAAGGGTAAGCTCTCCTCCTTAGTCTTGCTGCTGCTGCCATTTCTTCCTCTCCTTCTGCCCTGACCACATCCATCCTTCACTTCAGCCCCTCCAGCAAATGCTCCCACCAGGTGTTCGCACACCCAGCACTGGGGAAGGGGGACGATCATGCTGGGACATGCCTGCGAGCAAGCTGGAGGCTGTGGTGGGGCTTCTGCCCTCCTCCCCTGGCACCCAGGCAGGCAGAGGGGAGGAACTGCCTCCTGCAGAGCCCCTGTTGCATCCACTACGTGGGGATGGGAGTCCTACCTTGCTTTTCAGAGGGGCAGGTTATCTTAGAGTGAATCCAACCCATGTACCACACAATTAAATTTAACACAATGTCCTGGTTTCAGTTGGGATGGAGTTAATTTTCCTTCTAGTAGCTAGTATAGTGTTATGGTTTGGATTTAGTATAAGAATGTTGATAACACTGATGTTTTTCAGTTGTTGCTAAGTAGTGTTTATAGTAAATCAAGGATTTTTCAGCTTCTCATGCCCAGCCAGCAAGAAGGCTGGAGGGGCACAAGAAGCTGGGAGGGGACACAGCCAGGGCAGCTGACCCAAACTGGCCAAAGGGGTATTCCATACCATGTGATGTCATGCCCAGTATATAAACTGAGGGAGTTGGCCTGGGGGGGACCGCTGCTTGGGAACTAACTGGGCATCAGTCAGTGAGTGGTGAGCAATTGCATTGTGCATCACTTGTTTTGTACATTCTTGTCCTTTTATTATTATTTTCATTTTATTATTATCACTATTAGTTTCTTCCTTTCTTTTCTATTAAACTGTTCTTATGTCAACCCACGAGTTTTACCCTTTTCCTTCTGATTCTCTCCCCCATCCCACTGAGGCAGGAGTGGGGGGAATTGAGTGAGTGGCTTCATGGTGCTTAGTTTCTGGCTGGGGTTAAACCACGACAAACAAGCAGGCTTGCAGAGGAGAGAGCTGGACACCTTCTCAGCTGAGTATGAGATGGAAAGTGGAGAAACAGAAAATTTTGGCAAGCCCTTCCTTGCAAGTAAAGCTTTGGGCTAGACATAGGTCTATTTCCAACAGAACCATCTCAGAGGAAGAGAAAGACCCAAACATGGACACTGTGAGCCACTATGTGGAGCGAGAAGGACAAGAGTTGAGGAAGAGACCAGGCAGAAAGTGAGTATGCTCTCCCTCTTGCTGGGCATGCTTCTTGGGTTCAGGTTCAGCTTATTTGCTCCTTCTCATATCTCTGTGTTAGACTGGGTAGCCCTTCAGTCAAATGGCACTGCTGCAAGGAGCCAGCACCCCCATGACAATGGTGCAATGTAGGGAGGGAATGCGAGACCATCCCTGCAGAAGATACCCCAGCCCAGGCAGGCACATCACAGCCTCTCGCTGGCCAAGGAGCTATGGGAACAGCCCTGTCTTGGTGGGGGCAGTGCCATAGCTGGGTCTGGGTGATGTGCCTCTATAAAAAACAAATGAAGTGGCCAACTCCAGAGCCTGGGATAGTGTTTTTTAGAGTGTACGCCTTGCCAGCAGAGAGGGGCTTTGCCTGGTAGGTCCTGCCTGCACTCCTCTGCCCCTTGGGACACTTTTGGTTCACCCATGGGCTGCCTGCGAGAGCTGCAGGAGAGATTCTGGTCCTCACTGCTGTGGCAGCAGCAAATATTTCTACAAGGAAGCAGTTCAGTGGTTGTTACTCATGGCCAGAATATCCTGATTTGCCTTAATAGCTCCAAGGACCTTCCCCTGCCCTGGGATCAGTTTGAAGCATTGAATATTACAATGAAAATTATCTTTTACAGTTCTGATCTACGTTTTCATTTATGAGTCACTACCTGCACATTTGTTACTAGCTTTCAAAAGTGCACAGACTGCGGGATGACCTGAGATCAACTGTTGACACTGTGCACAGGTCACTGCTGTCACCAGTGTGCAGAGGTGGTCACAGTGCTGTACAGGGAGGAAGACCCAAATCTGGGCAGCATGGCCCTGAGCCATACTTTGCTGGCTAAACCTCAAAATGACACCAGCCCTCCTGTATTTGCCAGGGCGAATCAGTACCAGCTGCATTTGTACACTGAAGCGCAACGGAAGAAGTATGAGCGGAACAAAACTCAGCAGAAGATCCAGGAGTTCAAGCGCTTCGTTGAGAATTACCGGCGCCATATCATCTGTGTGGTCCTCTTCTCTGCCATCACCGCCGGCGTGTTTGCAGAGCGAGCCTACTGTGAGTGCCCATCCAGCCCTGCTGGCCCAGACATGGAGGGGTGTGTGGGCTTGGCTCCTCAAATCTGCTGGTTGCATGGCACATGCTGGGGTGTGAAAGGTCCCAACACAGCTTTGGGCAACAGTGTTGGTCCTCCCCTGGAATAACCAAAGGATTACTGAAGTTGGAAGGGACCTCTGGAGGGGTCTGGTCCAATGCCCTGCTCATAGCAAGGCCAATTTCAAAGCTGAATGAGGCTGCTGAAGGTCTTGTCTAGAGAAGGTTTGAAGAGCTCCAAGGCTGGAGAACCCACTACCTCATTGGGCCTGTGCTAGTTTTTGACCATCCTCCTTGTGAAGAGTTTATTTTACATCAAACCTGAATTTCCTTCAGTGAAGATTGTGCTGTTGCCTCTCATCCTTTCACTGTGCATCTCTAAGAAAGAATTTGGCTCTCTCCGCTCTGTAATACACGTTAAGTGGTTGCAGACAGCCACAAGGCCTTCCCTGACCCTTCTCCTCCAGCCTGAACAAACCCATTTCCCTCAGCCTTTCCCGTGTGTGATGTCCTCCAGCTCCCACCCATTCTGGTGGCCTCCACTGGACTCATTCTAGTTTGTTGATGCCTCTCATGTCAGGATGCCCAACTGAGGACACAGTACGAAGATGCAGTTCCACAGTGCCCAGCAGAGGAGGACAATCCCCTCCTTTGACCTCCAAGCTGCTGTCACCCAGCAGCTCTAGGGGGGTCTGACATGGAAATTGTGCCCCTATCCCCACACAGCCCCATCCCTGGTGATCTTTTCTTGGTGGAGCCACACAGATGGCTGTCCCCTTGTTTCAAGAAGGGTCATGGCCCTCAGCGCCGGGCACATTGACACACCCTCCACTCTCTCTTTCCAGACTATGGCTTCGCATCCTCCAGCACTGGAATCGCACAGACCACCTTTGTGGGGATCATCATCTCCCGGGGATCAGCTGCCTCCATCTCCTTCATGTACTCCTACATCCTGCTTACCATGTGTCGCAACCTCATCACAGTCCTGCGGGAGACCTTCCTTAATCACTACATCCCCTTCGATGCCGCAGTGGACTTCCACCGCTGGATAGCTATGGCAGCCCTGATTTTCTCAGGTAGGTGGGCTGCTGGGGGATGTGCCACCCATGAACCACAGCTAAAGCAGGAGGACCAGCCCATCATGGCACAGCAGGACCAGGCAGAAGCTTGAAGACCTGTATGGAGCCTGCAGAGACATAGATGCTTTGCACGAGAGAAGAGGAGGAATTGCCAGGTCCCTGGGCACGTCAACAGGGTCTGCCACATCTCCATCCACAGCAACACTGATGCTTTTCTCTCCCGGTTTCTGTCTCTTACAGTGCTCCACACTGCAGGTCATGTAGTTAACGTCTACATCTTCTCAGTCACACCTCTCAGTGTGTTGTCCTGCCTCTTTTCCAGCGTCTTTGTAGATGATGGGTAGGTGAAATTTAAAGCACAGTCCAGACAACAGTGTCCTGGGCATGGACAGGAATGAAAATGGAAATGAGGAGTTTGCTCTGGCCACTCCATGGTGCAATCTCTTGTCCCTCTCCAGGTCACAGCTCCCACAGAAGTATTACTGGTGGTTCTTCCAAACTATTCCAGGTGAGACCACCTAGCAGGCAGCCCTGCATGCCTGTGCTCAGGACAGGCAGCCCTCTGCCCAGCCCAGGTGGAGCCCCAGTGGGGCTGCCCTGATGCCCCCCAGGACCTCCCAACCCCTCCTTTCACAGGCATGACAGGAGTGCTGCTGCTCGTGATCCTGGCCGTGATGTACGTGTTTGCCACCCACCACTTCCGACGTGTCAGCTTCCAGGGCTTCTGGATCACCCACCACCTCTACGTGTTGCTCTATGTCCTGGTAAAGCATTAGGGCTAGGAGGGAGGGGTGGTGCTGATGCACCGCAAGACCCTGGGGCGGTCCAGCTGATGAGATGAAATAGCTGGGGAGGTCCCAAAGGACCTGGTGGCCCCAGTCCCAGCTCCCCGCTGCTGCTGAGCTGCCACCAAATCAGTCACGGGGTGATGGCTTGCAGTGCTGAGCATCGTGCTGATGGGGGACTGCTCCCTGCCCAGGTCATCATCCATGGCAGCTACGCGCTGATCCAGCAGCCCCGCTTCTACATCTATTTCATCATCCCAGCTCTCATCTATAGTGCGGACAAGCTGCTCAGCCTGAGCAGGAAGAAGGTGGAGATCAGCGTTGTGAAAGCCGAGCTCCTGCCCTCAGGTACCACAACATCCCTGGGCACATGGCCCAGGCTCTTCGCAAGAGCATCTGGAGCTGCAGCAATGGAGGAACCTCCACCACGCAATGTCTCCACCTTAATGAAGTCCCCATCCCCATCCCCCCTTCCAGATGTCACTCACCTCCAGTTCCAGCGGCCACTGGACTTTGACTACAAGTCTGGGCAGTGGGTGCGCATTGCCTGCGTGGCCCTGGGCACCACAGAGTACCACCCCTTCACCCTGACCTCAGCGCCACATGAGGACACGCTGAGCCTGCACATCCGGGCTGTGGGACCCTGGACCACCCGCCTGCGAGAACTCTACTCCCCAGAGAGCCTGGCCCTCATCGGCAAGCTGCCCAAGGTGAGCCCCACACTACTTCTCCGGGGACGGGGACCTCTGAGCCTGAGAGTGTCTCAGCAATGGGTTGTGCCCAGCCTGAGGCATTTCTCCAGCCTTGAATGCGGCCAAGACCTGGGCAAGCAGAGGCAGGAGATGCTCTGCTGATGGCTGCTTCCTTCCAGCTCTATCTGGACGGGCCCTTTGGAGAGGGCCACCAGGAGTGGAACAAGTTCGAGGTGTCAGTGCTGGTGGGAGGAGGCATTGGGGTGACGCCCTTTGCATCCATCCTCAAGGACCTGGTCTTCAAGTCCTCCATAAACTCCAAGATGCTGTGTAAGAAGGTAAGAGGAAGCATCTGAAAGACAAGAGCCCTCCCAAGATGCCTCCTACTGCTGCTGGCCTCTTTGGGGGTAAAATTCTCCGTGATCCTTCTGGGAAGGAGCCCCATGGATATGCATAAGGGTGGTGGCCCCACTCTGAGCCTCACCCCCATGTGCCACAGATCTATTTCATCTGGGTCACACGCACGCAGCGGCAGTTTGAGTGGCTGGCGGACATCATCCACGAGGTGGAGGAGGCGGACAGGAATGACTTGGTCTCTGTGCACATCTACATCACACAGCTGGCCGAGAAGTTCGATCTGCGCACCACCATGCTGGTGAGCCTGGCTACCTGCTGAGGAGGCTGCCATGCTGTGCTGGGCCATGCTGGGCCATCTGATGTGCACTGATTTCTCTTCCAGTACATCTGCGAGCGGCACTTCCAGAAGGTGCTGAACAAGAGCCTCTTCACAGGGCTGCGCTCCATCACCCATTTTGGGCGCCCTCCCTTCATACCCTTCTTCAGCTCACTGCAGGAGGTGCACCCCGAGGTCAGTGCCCAGCTGGGGACAGGAGGAGGGGCACCCACCAGCCAGTGTGGAGGACTGGTCCCAGTCTGTCCCTGAGGCCCTGGAGATCTTGGTGGTAATAAAGGCCCCTTCTGCCCTGAAGGGGCATGAACTCCACTTTCCCTCTGGAGCCAGGATGAGCTGCAAGAGTCAGCAATGCCCCATACCAGACAAACACCCCCTGCTATGGTGAGACCCCAGCTGCAGTCACTGTCCAGAGCTGGCAGAGACCCTGGGGGATCCCATCCTTCCTCCATGGCCTCAGCAGCTCCATGGGGAAGTGACAACCTCCCCAAAAACCTCCTCAGGCTGGGACAGACTGCTCAGTCAGCATCTGTGCTCAAAGCTGCCACAGGGCAAGGGGCCAAGGTGGGGCTGGACTGGGGGGAGAACTGGTGCTGCTGCTGAGTTTGACCTGTTTGCCTCCCTCCTTCCCCAGGTGCAGAAGATAGGGGTGTTCAGCTGTGGCCCACCCGGGATGACAAAGAGTGTGGAAAAGGCTTGCCAGCAGCTGAACAAGAAGGACCAGACCTACTTTGCACATCACTATGAGAATTTCTGACCCTACCCCATGCTGTTTCACCCCCGGGCTGCAGTCTTCATTGGAAATGTGTGTTCAACCCCAGCACCTGTGTGGCAATGCTTTGGGTGGTCACGGTCCTGGGCTCTCACCCAACAGCATCCCTGGGAGAAAGCCATCCATGGCCAAGAACATGGATGCTGAGACGAGCACACAGTGCACCAGTAAACCATTGCCAAGCCAGTGTCACCCCACACAGCCCTAGTGTGAGCCCAGGGCATCCTGCTACCATCCACACACTCCTGCAGCCCCACACCCAGGGTCGGGCTGGGGTGTCCCAATGCAGAAAACCCAGTGTTCAAGTTAAGCCCAATTCTGCCACCTTAATCCCACAAGAGCTCATGCTCTGCCAAGTGGCTCGGGGAATGTCTCTGAACAGCTCTGGGGAACAGCTTGGTGCCTGCACAACTTGAATTCACAGCACTTTGCCTCGAGACCTGGGTGGCACGCACATAGGGTGAGGAGCCAGAGAGCTGCCCACCATCCCTCTCCTTGAAACAGGCTCAGCTTTCCTAATGCATTTGTTTGTGCCTGCTCGTTAGGACTCTGAGCTTTCCCTAGGTTTGTATAGGGCCTCAGTTTTGTTGGCGTTGGCTTCTTTCAGCAGTGTCACCATCCTTTGATCAGGGATCATTTGCGCTGGTTTAACTAATGCCTGGCTTTGCATTGCTGGGCTGCCACTCTCACAGGCTGTGATAGAATTTAAATAAAGCTGATTGATGTTTTAAAACACTTTATTGCCTCCTGTAGTTGGGTCTCAGTCACCTGGAGACTTGCAATACTTGGGCCATTGCTCCTGTTATGGAATATTTATGCCAGCCCCCTGGGAAATGGGTTACACAGGAGTGAGTTTCCCCTCCACTGGTGATGTACGTTGGGTGGAAGGGGGAATGCAGGTTTGAGCCCAGGCACAGACCATGTCCTACCAGACCCATCACCCCCAGCAATGCCCCCACAGCGGCAATGGCCCAAGCAAGACCTGGTGTGGGAGCAAATTACAGCCAAGGAGCCCAAAGAGGCTGAGCCGTGAGTGTTTAAGAGCCACCCAAGACCACAGGGAGTAGGTCTCCATTTCCCAGTAATAACAGTGTCTTGTGATGGCCAGTGGTCCCCCAGCCATGCCAGTGGGGCTCCCCCCAGCATGAGAGTCAGGAGCTAGGAGAGTCCCAGTGCTCAGCAAGAAGCCCCGGCTCACACCCACTGCTGAAAGCTGGGCAGCCTTTCCCTCCCGCAGCCACCACACACCCTTCAGCAAGGTGCAGTTTAGCAATTCTTGCACAGGCTCTGCTAACACCGCATCCAATTATGGGGCCAGGCTCCCAGGTAGGTTTTACCTGCTTAGGCTGACACATTAACAACCCACTTTACTCTGAGCAGTACTGTGACCGCTTCTCCTTCTGGCTACAGAAAGTTGCACTGGGTTATGTCTTAGCCCTGTAAAACACAGCATGGACTTGCAGGCTTCTACCTCTGCCAAGACAAGCCACCTCTGCAATAAAGACAAGCTTTGATTTGCAAGCGGTTGGGTCATTTAAGGTTTCATGGTCCTGCCAGCACCAAGCTCACTTGCAGCCTGGCAAGACCCAGCCGCTCAACAGCCCAGTGGTCTGCACAGTCCCCAGGGCCCGAAGTCACAGACCCCTTCAAATCATCCACCCAACACTTTAATGGACACAGACACATCAGGTAGGTAGCATTTACTGACAAAAGTACAGTACCAGCCCAAGAAAGGGACTGATCTCTCAGCACTAAAATTAACATGACTGTAATCAAAGATTAGATTTTGTTACCTGCAACCTGCCACCTCGTTAGTACCTCATTCATGGCTCACAAACTCAGCAGGAAGGCCTGATATCCCTGAAAAGTTACAATTCATTTGCAGTGGTAAAACCTTTGCATGATGCTGTCCCCTTACTTCTCACCTGCGCTCCCCTCCACACTAGAACCGAGCCGTGCCCCACCACAGCAGCCCCACCTTGGGAGCCACAAAAGGACAGGGCTCTCTGCGGTCCCAGCCAGAAACAGGGTAGCTTCCTTGCAAACACACTGCAGCTTGCTCTGCAGCGGTCCTTCTGCCCCATGGAGAGCTGCTGGGGAAGATGACACAGCAGATAATGGTCCCAGCTGGCTTCCAGACTAGCTTCTTCAAAAAAGCCGCAAGCTCTGAGCTTTGGGCCCACAGATTGCTATTTGCAAAGAGCATGGAGAGAATGACCTGAATGTGCAGATGCTTCCCATAGAGGTGGGCTGGCCAGGCTTTGTTCCACAGGCTGTTACAGTCCCTGAGCATCCCCGAGGGAAGGTGCAACTGGAAGGGAGAGTACTCATATAAGGGCTATCTGACGCCCAGGGATTGCCACATGGGAAGAGCTGCGGCAAGCACAGCCCCAGGGCAGTGCTGGGGCGGGAAGGTGGAGCGCCAGCATCTCCATCCTCGCTTCACCCATGCAGCTGGTGACGCTCTCCCCCAGCACATCTGCATGGACAAAACCCACGGCCCCACAGGCAGCTCTACCCAATACATGCAGAGACACTCCAGCTCTTCTCCGCGTGGGGTCTGCCAGAGAAGAGCCAACTGTGTGAACCATCGTCTCTAACCAAACAGCAGTGTTTTGATTCAAACTATTCCCTATTGGTTCTCCATGTGTAGTTACCTGTTAATATTCTAATGATGTATCCCTCAGTGCCATTCACCCTTACAATCGTTTGATTTTCTAGCTGTGATTACAAAGCAGCGCCTGCATAAGGTGACTGTAAACATGCAACAGCCGTACATCAGCCTCCTGCGGCCTCATGCTTCGCATCTCAGGCAGGCGGTGTAACGGGAGAGAGGGCCAGGCACTGCAGCAGCTTAGGGGTTGTGGTCAGTGGGGTCACACTTCAGCATGACCTTGACCCCCTCACCCCTCTTGGTGGTCTCAAACGCCTCAAGAGCCTTTTCCAGGGGGAAGCGGTGCGTAACCAAAGGCTTGACGTTGATCCGCTTGGATGCAAGCAGAGCAATTGCCACAGGCCACCTGCAAGGGAAACAGAGAGCAGGAGATGAGAGCAGTCACCAGTTTGGAGCCCCAAGGAAAGAGCAAGGAGGAGCCTGGTTTCATTACAGTAATTTCGTTAGCCCAGGCAACCAAGGGGAGTTTTGCCTGCAGTCTTCTGGAGGCGGGTCCTCAAGCATCAGGCAGAGGAGATGGGACAAGCCAACTGCTTTGGGCTGTCAAGCACCAGGAAGGCAGGCACTGCTATACACAGATAGTGAGACAGTAGGCTGTGCTTCACCTGCAGGAGGCCAAGTAAGTGAAAAATCACAGGAAATAACTGTACTTCTGAAGCCCCGAATGAAAAACAAAACTGCTGTGCGCCGCTCTCCTCTCGTCCAGCCTCCTTGCTTGCAGACTGATCACTGTGGAGTTCAAACTCACCGACTTGGTGCAGGGAGAAGAAAGGAAAAGCCTCAGTCAGCTTCCAACCTCTTTTCTGGCAGAGACTTGCTCAATTTGATTGCCTTGCCACTCCATTTGAATGGGCCAAATTGGAGTGATGGGGATACACAGGGATGCAGCAGCTAATCTAATTCTTACTTAAAGACATTTCTTATTTTAAGAAGGAGCATGACTACATCTCATAAATCCTTCCTGGAAAACAACCTCTACAGACTAAGCAAAGATTCTTGCTCCACTAGCAAGAAACTACAGCTCTGAACAGAGCAGAAACTAGGCTGTAAACACGCAATGCTGGGTCTAAAGCCCTGCCCAAGGAGTACAAGATCAAATAGAGGAAGCTGAGCTTCTCCTGCGTTCAGGGTACCAGCTTTCAGTACACTCAAAGACCTGTCTGTCCACGAGCCATGCAGTTCACTTCTCTGTAGAGAGCACACATGCCTTCAGACTGGCTCCAGATGTATCTTCAGCTCCAGCAAAATGATCAAAACTAAACAAGGCTCTTGCTCATCCCAGCATCCGCTGATCTCCAACAAGACTGACAATGTGATTTCCTTCCATGAAGAGCAAGGAGAGCAGAGCTGGGCATGGCTTGGCATAGAATGTGGCACCTGGGATTTTGACTCTTTGCCCAGAATTAAGATTCCCCATATCCTTTGCCTCAAAATGGACAATGTAACAGTTAGGAAGGTGGATGCCAGGAGGCAGCCAGCTTTTCACAAAGCAGTGTGTAGGGTCAGGGCCGGGCCAAGCTGCTGCTTAGAGATCTCCCAGCACAAGGGGTTGAAGCAGCTAAAAGCTGTGTGTTCCCCCCTGCTGTGCCATGAGCCAGCACACTTTTAGACAAGCCAGTCTCTTCCAAAACAGCCCCAGCACCTGGCCTTCCCTTTCTATAGGTCATAACAGCTGAAGGCACAAATGTTAATTATGATTTTTTTTTCCCATTTTGGCCTGCTTGCTTGCAGCAGAGTAAGGGTTTATTTGGTCTCTTCCTTTCTTTACACCAAATCCATTAAATGGGACAGTGGGACAACCCAGCTGGGCTGCTTTGTTGTGGTCAAGTTTGCAGTGCAGGGCTCATCCAGGAACCAAGGCATAAAATGCAGGACACATCAGTCAGACTGCCTGCACTGCAGCATTGGCATTTCAGAGTGACATATGGTTTAACCAACTGTAAGGAAAACCAGCCTTTTCCATATCCTCTCCTTGTGGAAAGCAGGAATTTCTTAAGGACAGACTTGGAGACACATCACCCCACGCTGCACAAGACTCACGTGTTGCAGTAGCGGAATATCCCCCGGATATCCACCTCCCGCACGGCAGCATTCACGATGGGCACAGTGACCATCTCAGGCCCCAGCCCCACCAGCACCAAGGTCCCACCAGACCGAGTGGCCTAGAGAACAAACACACAAATACGTTATATTTTGCCAAACAGTCACCAGAGCCTGGACAGCAGTCTTGTGGCTGTAATGAACTGCCCAGGGCACCGCAGAGAAGCCAGGGGAGAGGCAGGATACTGTCAGGAGCCCGTAAGCATGAAACATGCAATAAACAAGGCTTAAAAAGCAATCTTTCAAAAATCTCTGAAAGATTTTGGGATCTAAATCTCATTCTGAAAAACGACTGGCCCTTAGGAGTATGAAAAGTACTTTTGGATTTCAATGGGAGAGATATAAAACTAAAAGCCTGATGCTTCACTGTAATTTTTCTTTCTACAGCTTGTCCCATTTGTCTCCTGTCCTTTCATTGTGAAACTCTGCACTACCTTCTCCACATCGTGCCATTAGGCAGTTTGGGGTAGCAAAACATCCCCTCCTTAACTGCTTTCTTCACCAGCTGGAATTATTATTCTTAATTATTCTCCTTATTTGGACATAACTTCAACTTACTGGAAGATGCTGTCCTACAGCTACTGCTGCGTAGCCATGCTTGGGTTTTGAAGTCTTACTGTAGTCTCTTTGATAAGTGGTAAAGCACCTGAGCATCAAATCAGACAATTATCCCCATGCTGCCTGCAAAGACGTTAACTCTTTAATTGTCTCTCTTAGTTTGTTGTCTAACGAGCACCTTCTCTCCCCCACACCAAGCCCGCTGAAATTAAGCACCATGGGAGAGAAATAACTGTCATTCTCTGTGGCATCCCAGAAGAAGAAAAGCCAATGCCACCACTGCTCTGCCTTGGGAATAAGTGGTACTCACATAAATGCCAGCCTGGATGCAGGCTTGCACTCCTGTACACTCCACAGTTATCTCGGGCATGCAGCCAAGCAGACTTTCCACTTTGGAAGCCACTTCCTGCGGGGTCTCGTTCTTCACCTGAATGGTGAAATCTGCCCCCACCTCCTTGGCTTTTTGCAGGCGAGAGGCAGATAAATCTGAGGAAAGACAAAACAAGTCAAGAACTGGAGCGTTATGTGAAGCAGGAGGGGAGAAAGAACCCAAGCCTGCTATCTGCTTCCTACCCCCATCTGATGTCTCAACAGAGCCACTTTGGTGACCAGCTGTCAAATCTCTCAGGAGCAAAGACAGCGTTTATTATGAGGTAGGACAAGGTGGGAAACTACAGTGCACTAGTACCTTCTCAAGAATGCACATAGACCACCCAGACGAAAAGGCTTCCCACCCTTGATGCAAGTAGGCCACCCTAATGCAACCACCTTGATGCCAGCAGCACCTAACCAGGGGAGGAAAGGGTCTACATTCCCTCCCGCAACTTCACGCAGCCTTCGGTGAGGAGGCAGGGAGGACACCTGCTCACTTTTCTGGGCAAGCACAGAAGGATGAGAGATGAGGACAACTTAAACACACAGGAGATGCCAAAGGCTTTCCAGCTGCAGAAGAAGGTGTGCTTCAAAGAGGCTAAAGCATAAACTCACAGATGAAATCCACACCATGCAAAGCAATGTCTGAGTGAAGAACAGCTGCCACCACTAGACTCGAGGGGTATCTTCTAAAACAATCAGTTCGTAAATCTCTCAATTTCTCTTTTGTAACAGCTGGAACACCGAGAGTGTGCCAAGACAAACCAGAAGGCTAAGCTTAACTCCAAAGGGCATGCACATCAATGCTGCAAGCAGGAACCACAGCAGGAACAGCCTGCTGGCATGTTGCTGTCCTGACACTGCAGAAGAGAGGAACCTCAGTGCAGGCAAAGGCAAAAGGCAGCAGGAGGGCAGGACAGACAGGGCAGTGCTGAGCTACACTCGCCCTGTTTGAACAGTGCGGTTGTGTCTTACCAAAACTGCCACTGTCCAAGACTGCACTGCCCAGCGTCTCTCTGGCAATGACTCATGAAGTAGCTTCACTAATTCATGCAGGACCTTAATCCACTAGCGAAAACAGACTGTAAAAAACCACGTTATACACACACTCAGCAAGTTAACCTAGGGAAGATCCTACAACAAGGCAAAAACCCACAATTCACTTTTGCATTTTCCTTCCCTGGCTCTCAAGATTATTTGCTATTGCTCATACCCTCAAGGATACCTCTCAAAGAGCACTAGGCAGAGGCAAAGTTGCTCTGACCTTGCTCCCTGATGGCCTAGAATCACCTGGCTATGGACAACACAGCACTGAGAACATGTGTTTTGGGTTTGTGTGGTGGGGTTTTGGTAGCAGGGGAGGGGGCTGCAGCGGTGGCTCCTGTGAGAAGCTGCTAGAAGGTTCCCCAGCTCCAAGTCGGACCCGCCTCTGGCCAAGGCCGAGCCCATCAGCGACGGTGGTAGCACCTCTGCGATAACACATTTAAGAACAGAAACCTGCAGCAAGGGAGGAGATTGGAATGTGAGAGAAACCCCTATGCAGACAGCAAGGCCAGTGGAGAAGGAGGGGGAGGAGGTGTGCCGGAGGAGGGGATGCCCCTGCAGCCCATGGCGTGATGGCAGGCTGTCCCCCTGCAGCCCATGGAGGGGAGCAGAGGAGCAGATGCCCACCTGCAGCCCGTGGAGGACCCCACGCTGGAGCAGGGAGATGCCTCCAAAGATGGCCATGACTCCATGGGAAAGCCCACGCTGGAGCAGACTGTGACTGAAGGACTGCAGTCCGCGGACAGGACCCACGCCAGGGAAGTTCATGAAGAACTGCAGCCCACAGGAAGGACTCACACTGGAGAAGTTCGTGGAGAACTGTCTCCCATGGGAGGAACCCCACACTGGAGCAGGGGAAGAGTGAGGAGTCCTCCCCCTGAGAAGGAAGGAGCAGCAGAGACAACGTATGATGAACTGACCCCAACCCCCATGCCCCGTCCCCCTGTGCCACCGGAGGGAGGAGGGAGAGAAAATCGGGAGTGGAGCTGAGCTGGGAAGGAGGGAGGGCTGGGGGGAAGGTGTTTTGAGATTTGGTTTTACTTCTTATTATCCTTGTTTTGATTTGAGTGATAGTAAACTAAATTGATTTTGTCTTTTCCCCAAGTTGAGTCTGGTTTTTGCGTGTGACCATAATTGGTGAGTGATCCCTCCCTGTCCTTGTCTCGACCCACGAGCCTTTCTTTATATTTTCTCCTCCCCATCCCACCGGGGGGGAGGAGTGAGTGAGCAGCTTCATGGTGCTTTGTCGCCGGCTGGGCTTAAACCACGACAAGATGTCAGGTTCAGAGCATTGTTAACATGGCCATTTCACTTCTAACGGTACTGGATGAGAGCAGATCATGAGGTGTCTGAGGGCTTCCTCAATGAACCAGCTTTCAGCTGAGCAAAGTGCAGAATGCATTATTTGTCAACAGTAAGTGTTTCCCTGCTGTTACAGACCTCTCCCATCCTTTTACCCTCCTTGTAACAGCATGGAGGCTGTTGAGTATCTCTCAAGCAATTTCTGTCACAGATGAATGAGCAGGCAAGCACATAAAAAAAAAGGGAGTGGATGTGGTAACATGGTGAACCTCAGATACGCCATTAACACAGAGCAACAAAGCTGGTGATGATAAAAGTCTGTGAGGGCATGGCTGTACTCTGGTACTCTGTCCAGAGGGATCTTGATGGCACTGTAAATATCTTTTGAAGATCCATAAAATGGTTGCCCTGGCAGGTAGCCACACTGTTTGTCTCTTCTCTTCCACATCCCCTGGAAGGAAGCCACCCATCCCTCTCCAGGCACCACCGGTGACAAAGACATCTCTGGAGATAAGGAGGTGTACAGCAGAGAAGAAGAGTGGCATTTCCCAGGCAGAAACAACCTCTTTGCCTTGCACTGAAGCAGTGGTCTACAGGGGCCTGCATGTTGGCACCAGAAAAGATGTCCTGATCAAAGGTGGAAACTGAGCTGTAACAGCCAAGATTTCCTAGACCCAAAATTGAGGGGTGAGCAATGTCTCCTGCCAGAAGTCCTGGGCTTGAAGACTCAGAAAATTATGCCTTTGGCAGGGACCCACTCCTCTCCAGGATACACAGCACACACACCCACCACAAAGAGGAAAATACCCCCCTCACCAGGGTACAGTCTTCAGAAAAGTCAGAGATGGGGTTGGGGGAAAATAGCAAGGGAAAAAAGAAGGAGGACAAGGCCACTGCTCTGACATGAGCTGTTCTGACTCAGCCCCAGCGCTGGGAGGAAGCCAGGCCAGAGGACCTACCCTGCCCATTACAGAGCAAATGTGACATTACTTACTGCCAGGGCAGGCGATGGCCACGCCCCTACTGGCAGCAGGAGGGCTCAGGATGCTGGATACGGGCACACCCACTGAGATGAGCACCCAGGAGACCTGTGGAGGGAGTTTCAAGAAGGGATAACAAATAGTAATAAAATGCAGACGAAGGAGGAAAAGCCAAGGCTGAAAAGTAAGGGCAGCATCACCCAGGAAGCCTCGACATGGGCTCTCGTTCCTGTGGCTGCAGGAGGCATTAGTCACGTCTGTCCCTCCCAAGCTCTGAGCATTGGGCCTCAGGCTGCGTGTACGGTCATGCTTGAGCTTCTGCTAGCTGAGCTGCACTCAGAGACCTCCCATGCAGCAAGAGCACAGGCATGGGCACTTCTGAGGCACCCAGAGTGCTAAGAAACACTTCTGCCTGGCATGGCTGGTGTCTCCCAAATCTCAGCATATGGCAAGGAGACCATGGGGGCTCAACAGTGCTCCCAGCAATGGACCAAACTCCCCATGAAGTTTGGTCTCAAAACACCAGCTTGCAGCAGACACAGCTGGATTCCGCCATTTATAGTACCTGCCCAGTCACTAATATATTTTATACTGTCTCACTGGCAGAAATACATCCAGAGGCAGTGTCCTGGAGCAACAGGCCATGCCAGCCAGTGCATTTCAAAGTGGCCACAAAAGTCACTCTCAGGCAGCAAGAAAACCCCACACCTTTCCCATAGTGGGCCTCTGGTTTGCTGACCTGCTCGGGAAGGAAGTCCTCACATCAGAGAGGCATACAGGATGCAGCAGCAATACTGTCAGACCTGGTCAGGGCTGTGATAACATCTTGGTACACCTGGCCTAAGTGAATCACCGCTAAGCACTTACTAAAGCTGACAGATCTGCAGGTTATCAAATGAGAAGTTTACCGTATTGTTCAGAGCTCCAGACACTTCTGAGTCTTGAGATGGACCAAGTCGTTTGGATTTTAAACCTTACTGTGGCTGAACCCCACAAAACTCTTGGGAAGCTGGTCAATTATACAATTAAAGCGTTGCATCTTGCCTCTAGTCAGAAATTTGTTTTCACTTCCCAGACGCTGGAGCTAATTAAAGTTTTGGCTGCCAGACTAAGAGTAGCCCATTCTTGTATCTCTGCTCCCACAGAAGTTATCAAATTATACTTAAGCTTCTCATGATGGTTTATGAGCCAGCTTAACAGGCAAATATTCTTGAAGCTCTCACACTTTCTATGTTGATCTTCTTTCACAAAGGAGCTGAACTCTCCCAGTTACTCACCTTCCCTGACCTTGACTTCCAGGGTTTCTGGAGGCACTGCCACCCAGGACTTCAGATTTAGCTAGCACAAGGGGAATAGTCTCCCTTAAGCAGGAATTACTAAGTGTACTTTTAGTGACAGACAGAGTAAGGCTAGACAGCCCAACACCACTGTACAAATACCCAAACTGTTACTTCACTTATTGGGGAATAAGGCTGCTCTTCTACATGCCTCTAAGGAGAAAAGTGGCTTTTCAGAGCAACAGCAATGTCCACAGCAAGGCAGAAGGACAGGAGAAGGTTGCCCATAAATACCAAGCAGCAGAATGGAGAAAGCCATAGACGTTATGGAAGAGTAGTTGAGGAGCCATGAAACAAGCTGATCTTCTGCACCCAACTGCAGTCCATTAAATATATCAACCCCCTGCCCCTCCACAAGGGAGAACACCAGTCTGCCAGGAATAAGGCACTTCAGGGAAAAGAGCAAAGGTTATCAGAAGCACTAATACGTTTTATCAGGCAAGATGCCGTATCTGGGAGGAAAGGCATGCTTTAGTGCACAGAAGCCTTTGGAAGGGTAGGGCTAAGCATTAGTCTTTAGCTACAGTGCCAGCTGCTCTCCAGGAGTCCCAGAGAAGGGACCCGACTCCTCAGCAGAGACGTAACTTTCCAAAATTCCTTGACTCCAGGTGTGCCAAAGACACACACCACAGAAGCTGTAGGAGGTGGGTTCTCCCCAGGTCAAGAAAAAGCTCTTCTAGATATTTCTAGATTTGTGTGCGGCTTGTGAAAACAAAACATTTGAAGCCTTAAGTGTTAGCAGACAAAGCTCTTCACAGACAAACTCATCATAAAAAACTCCGGGCAATGCATTCAATGAATCTGGTATCAAAGTACAAGAGGGCCTTTGTGGACAGTCACCTCACAGTTGTTGGCTCATAAAGCCGACACAAAAACAAGGGCAGAAAAATCCCCAGCGGCAACAAGCCAAACTAAACCTATTGCTCAGCTCATGACACGTACAAATATTTGACTAGGGACAGCACCTCCATGGGTGTCTCTGAGCATCTCAGCCAAACACCTCTCAGGTGGGAGATGTCTACAAGTCAGGATCATTACCCAGGCCAGGCATAAAGATAAGAAGGGGCTAATTCCATGTAGCTGAGCTTGCTGGCCCTACAAACCAGGTACTGAGAACTTCCTGTGGCCACCTGGAGCCCTATGGCACATGCTATACAGACCTGCTTGCCAAACGTCCCCATGAGCAGTCTACAGGCAGAGGCAACAGCAGCGCCCAGTGTTACAGGGAAAAAAACACCCAGGCAGGACTGGGGATGGGGTGGCAGGCTGAATCAGCTGCCTCAGCCCCACCAACCACCACCAGCTCACCAAGCCCTTCCCACCCAAGGACTGGGTCACCCACCAGCCCCTGCACCAGCTCAGCTCAGCAGCAATCCTTATACATGATTCAAAAGGCAGAGCTGCTTTTCCTGCTATAGCAACCACAATCCTCAAATGACAATGCTTTGCAAAATCTGAGGCCTGGACTGATCATGTCCACCAAGCACACACCTGCAGGGTGTGGCCAGCAGAGCAAAAAATGCCCTGGACTTGGCAGAAAGAGGATTTAGGGAGGAGAAGGCAATAATCTGCCTTACATTTTGACATGAGCTACTACCGAAGGATGCTTCTGCAAAGGCAAGAGGGTGGGACCTGAATCTTGTCTCTCAACCCAAAGATGGAAACACAGTAATCAAGAGGTCAAAAATACACCTCGCCCGAACTGTGGGAGGTGGAGTAACAGCCTTCTGAAAGGCCCACATTGGGGTGTTAGCCCAAAAACGGTGCAGCAACCTGTGCTCGTTGTCTAGTCATACCTGTAACTGCTCCTCCCGACCATCACCACTCAGAAGGATCAAAGAGTAGCAACAGAAGCTTGAAACACCACTTCCAGGCCCTGTTCAAACCCCAGGTGGAAATTTCAACCAGTAAACATCTTCAGGTTACCTCAGCTCTCCATTCCTCTGGGCAAGCTACACAGAGAAGAGCCTCAACCTTTCAGGAGAGGTGGAGGAAGCTGGGCTGGGTTAACATGGCAAAGAGAAGGGAGGATCGAACGGCTGTCTGCAACAACCAGAAGGGCAGCTGCAAAGATGATAAAGACTCATTTCAGTTGTTGCAGACAAGGGGAAATACCCACAAATGAGAGTTTCTGAGTGGACCCCAGAAAAAGCTTCTTCATTAAGAGGCGGTGCAATCCTGGAGTAGATACCCAGAAAGGTGAGATCTCCATTGTCAGAGATTTTCCAGATGCAGCTAGACAAAAACATGGCTGCAAGCAGCAGCTGGACTAGGAACCTCCAGGACACAGTTATACAAGGAAGGCCCATTTCTGAAATGCAGGGACCCTGAAAAGGCCATTTCAGTCATTGTGGATAATCAGTGGAAAATGAACCCGGCAACAGAAAGAAGGGCAGCGAAGGAGGACTGGAGAGGCACAATGTGGCTGCACACAGAAACGACTGTGCAAACCCTGTGTCCAGGCCATCACCTAGCACTACAAGAAAGAGGGAAAAAATCTGCTCAGAGCAAACTTCCAAGAATAGCTCCAAATAGGGTATAAAATATGCTGTGTTGCCTGGTCTGTGTGCCTAGGTGAAGACTAGAAGCAGATATAATCAAGGTCTAAAAGCACTACACGGAAGATGAAACCTGATCATCAAGGCTTGATCTATGAGCCAAAGGCAAAACACAAAGCTGAGGTCATAAGAGCTCAAAACAGAAAAAGAAAACAATCAGTGACCAGAGGCACCAGGAGCAAGCAGAGCTTCTGTAACTCAGAGCTTTGTCATACAGATGCATTGCCTCTTCCCAAAAGACCTGCTCCAAGTCTGAAAAAGGTCTCTAGGCTTGGTCCAAGGACCACTCATTAGCCTCTGGTTTATTCTCCTTGAAGCACTGTAGTCACTCCACCCACACAACTTGTCTGTGCTAGGAAGCAGAAGTTACTACCCTAGTCCGCCAACCTAGCAGAGAAGCACCAGTTGCAACTGCATCTTCTTATAGATCCCAATTAGTGCAGAGATCAAAGTCTTGTCCTGGGGAATGAGGTGTTTATTAGGATTCCCTCCAGACAGGTGCACGCTACTACTCCATTCATGAACAGACTTTCCACTGTGCTTGGGCTGCCTTCCCCAGCAGTTACCTTGACAGAATAATTTGGACCTAGTCAAAGTGTTGTATTGTGGGAAACAGGCACATTCTTAAAGGTAAGAAGGACTTACCTGTAATTACCACAGCTGCTGCACCCATCATCTTAGCAACAAGCACATTAACAAGGCCAATCGGTCCTGGGTACAAAAGGGAGAAAGAGAACATACGCAACTGCCAGACAGCACCAGCCACAGGCTCTGAACATGCCCAGAGCTCAGCATGTTCCTAGGCTAAAGGAGGCTCCGACTGTGTTTCCAGGTGGGCAGCTCTGGGATCACAGCATCACCACAATCCCAGGGTAGTGAGACCAGCTGCTTAGAGAGCAGTTATTGCTACATGAGGGGCTCTGCAAGGAAAATGCCACCCACTTCTCTGCTTCCTTGAGCTGGGAGGCTCAGCATGCCCAGACACTGCACTTTGCATTTGGGCTGCTCAAAATGCAGCACTGTAGTGCAGCATGGGCAAGGACAGCCTCAAGGTCCCCCTCGGCATCCCTGTAACTCTGCCACAACCCACGCTTACAACAGAGCCTAGAAGCACAGCGTGCACCTTGCCCATCCCACTCCATGCCACGGCAGGCAGAGAACTGAAGGACTGAATACATTCACCGTACCAGAGCCAGACACAAAGACTTTGCTTCCCAGAGTGACTCCTGCTCTTTTGCAGGCATGGATTCCCACTGAAAGAGGCTCGATAAGGGCTCCTTCTTCAAAGGTGACATTATCTGGAAGCCTGCAAGAACCAGACACAAGCAACATCACCGAACAGGTTTATGACGGGGATGAGGAAAGCCATGACACTCGAAGATCAAACATGGGTCTAAATCACAGTGGCTAAATACACTCTCACCCTTGGTCTGAGAAATGCAGGGCTGGAACATGTTTCAAGAGGTTATATCGCCTCTTTCCCTCCGCTGAAGCAGCATCAAATGCACCTAAATCATCTACCAGTGAGGTTTGCCCACGCACCAAACACAGGGACCCATAAACTTCCCCACATCATCTCTCCAGTACTTGGTGACTCAAGCCAAAAACTCCTTTGCCACTCGCTCCCTTTGGAATAAACCCCACAGTTGCACACGCACCAGCCTGAAGGCTGCCCTATGGCTGGGACCCATCAGCGGGCTCCCAGACCCCTCATCTGGGTTGAATCATTCAGCAAAAACCTAGAAGACAGCTACAAACCAGCCACTTCCTCCCAAGCAAAAACTTGTGATGTTGTCTGAAAATGTTATTTTAACAACACACAGGAAATCAGTGACAGCGGGTCTGGACAGTGAGAAGTTAGTCCCATCCAGACCAGCATCTCATCCTGACAGCAGCTGCTTGGGATCCACTTTGAAAGAAGCTTCCTGCCTGAGGACTCTCATGAGAAAAGCATTCAAGTGCCTCCTTCTGACTGATGTGATCCTGAACACTTCCTCTGCAGACACCAAAGATCAATCCTAAGGACGTTCCTGCTCATGGAAGTACCAGCTCCATACAGACTGAGAAAGAAGAAGCCCCAGAGATAGACCAGTCTCAGGGGGCTACTACCTTAGACTATTTTTAACACCTTGTGTAAATGCACTTATGTGGGTATAAAGTTGCAGAGGTTTATTTGGCTTTCTAGTGTATTTGCTAGAGTACTTAAGCACAGACTTGCTTTTAAGCAAATATGTCAGTCCTGCCACAGTTAAGAACATGCTCAAGTTTGCAGAACTGGATATGAAAACAGATATGTAATGCTGGCAGCTTAGTGGGGCCACTCAGCACCACACAGAAAAGCAGTTTAGCAGGGACACCACTTTCTATTCCTGTTCTGCTCTAAGTAGGATGACTTTGTTTCAAATGACAGAGCGAGGTGTCAGCAGCCAATGTGGCATTTCCTGAAAAGCAGCAGTAAAGTTAGCTCAGCTCAAAGAATCAAAGGCCTTCAGGCACCATCCTAAGAAGGCAAGGATATAAAAAGGCAGCAGAAAAGAAACCAAGAGCAGGGAGCAAATGGGAAAAGGAAAATAATTAAAGGGTAAAACAGTGGTGACATCCCAGGAAACATGTAAGGAATGTTTGTTTATGTCTGGCACCAGAGGAGATAAACTACACCTGCCTGACAAACCATTTGCAAAGTGGCTGCCATCCAAGCCTTATACCTGTTATTTATGGATCAGAAAGCAATAAAACCTGTTGTGTTCAAGTAAAGAGTGCTCACTGCAATACTCAAAAGGGCCAAGAGGCAATTGTTTCAGCTACCCTCCCCCCCAGGGAGTATATATTTCTCTGCAGAGGGAGCACTGACTAACTTGTAGCAGTAGCTGGCACTGTGCTTGTAGTAGCGGCACAGGTTCCCATTATCAGGAGGCGTTGCGCAGAAGAAGATGGTTGGAGACAGGTTATAGCGGCCAGTTCTGCAGAACTCATCCATTTCTCTTGGGACGCCAGGCTCAATGGCCACTCGATCACCTGCCAGGGTGAAAGCAGACTGTGTTACTCAGGAAGAAGGTGGGCAAATAGGTATGAGTAGCACTGAATAACCACAGAAGACAGAATGAAACCCTGGCACAAGAGAAGCATGAGGGACATTTGCTAAATGAAAAAGATCACGCTGCACACACCAGGCGAGTTCCTAACGCTTCCTTCACGGCGGCCTCATCACCAAGATCTTCACAGTTACTTGAAAAGAGCCGGTGTTTCAGAGGCACAGACACAGAGCAGATGGAAGCTCAGTCACATACAAACCTCTCTCCAGCTGTCTTGCACTCAACCTTAGCAGACAAAAAGGCAGCCCTCACCCCAGGCAATCACACAGTGATGAGATTTTTTTTCAGAATCTGTAGTAATCGGAAGAGGAAATAATTAGGACAAAGCAGGTGAGCTCCGCTGGTTTCCACGCTGGAAAGGGTTGTTCCTTGGGAAGGAAGCTTATGGTACAGAAGCACACTCAGGAGTCAGGAAGGATTTATCATGGAACAGAGCCATCTTGATGCTATGATGGAGTAGCCCGGATGCTGGAAGGACACATGCTGCAGGACAAAGAGTAATTATTTAATTGCAATCACGAGGCGGGACAGACTAAAGAAAAAAACTGTGTGACCGTAGTACAACTTGCAAGTACTTGCAAGGGACACAAGACAGCCCATTTTATTTGGCAGAGGAGGCCAATCAAAGCCAAGTCTCCCAGCAAAGCTCTCCACCAACAGGCTTTCAGTCAGACACAGTGACAAGGAGGAGGATGGGTTGAAGTAGAGAGCCATCTAGCTCACTGCGCCGCCTCTGATATGGCCAAAGGGGGATGTCTGGGGGTGAGAGGAGCAGGACAGACACATACTGAATGTTCTCCCAGCCTCCCATTATATTCACCTGTGGGGCCTCCCAAGCTGCATGTGGCTTCTTTGTATTTAGTAACCCTCAACAATTTCTCCTCCACCTTCCACAATGTCAACTTTTAGCATCCACGTCATTCTTTGCCAAGGAGGCCTGCAGGTCTGCTACAACTTAGGTGAATGCTGCACCTGGCTCCCATTGTCCCTTGCTCTTGTATTGGAGGAACCAGAGAACAGGCAACCTTTATGTGCCCTGTCCCTGCCCTCCACAAGCCTTCAGACCTGTGTCATGTGTCCTTGAATTGTCTCTCCAGCTCCTAGCTCAAGTTCCTAATTTAGTCATTCATCATAGAGAACCTGCTCCACATCTCGTCATCTCCTTGTCCTCCTCTGAAACTTTTCGCTTCTTTTATATCCCTTTGGAAAGAAGATGACCAGAACTGCATGCAGAGCTCCAGATGTGCAATGATGTCCTCCGATTGAGTCTCTGTCCCTTTCCTAACACTGATTTGCATTTTTCACCACCACTGAGCCAACATTCCCATGCACTGTGTCAGACCCAAAGGTCTCACTCTGCAGCAGTGATGGTCAGCCCATCATTTTAGATATGCAGCCGGTTTTGCTTCTTCTGTCATGGACACCACTTTATGTTTATCTGCATTGAATACCACCTGCATCTTATAGCCCAGGCACCGTTAAGGTCTCTCTGTAACTCCTGCTAGCTCTCCCATGTCCTCTCCACCCTGCCTGAGTTGCTACCATCAGCAAACTTTGGAAAATTCACTGCTCAGTCCATTTTCTAGAATATTCATGAGCACAGCAAACTGTAGAGGTCACCACGGGGCCTGGTACAGTCGCTCCAGCGACCTCTCTCCACTGCAGGAGGCCATTTGCTCCTTCAAGAACACACACAGCGAAGAAACATTAACAGTAGGTTGTTGTCAAGAGCAACATACGTGGTTTCTGAAGCTTTTATCTAGCTTCTTCAAAAGGCACCTTGTACCAGCATACACTCTGCTCTGCATTAAACTAAAGTCGGACCAGCCTAAGATATCCCAGGATAAAGCACACCTAAGAAATACCATAAACTACAGTGGCCAAGCTGGCTGATTAATAGCAGCACAGTGACAGTCTTTGAAAGAGAAGGTCATGCTGTGCAATTCACACCTCAGAAGAACAGATAAATTTACCTAGCAAAAAAGCACAGCCCATTATCATCACATCCTCGGGGAACTGATTAGCAGGAAAACAAATAAAAAGACAGTTTTGATTCCAATTACCTGGTTTCAGATGAGTCACCCCTGATCCCACTTTGACGACAGTCCCAGAAGCTTCGTGCCCCAACACCATGGGGTCCTTCACAACAAAATCCCCGATTCGACCATGCTGCCAGTAGTGAACATCAGACCCACAGATCCCAACAGAATGCATCCGCAGGAGGACCTCTGACAGTAAACGAAGAAAGGTTACTTGTAGAAAAATTTACCTTCTCAGGCACTGGGAGAGCAGCATGTGTGCTGTCCCTGTGTCCCACAACAAAGGCCAAGCCAGCACTGAAACACCCGAATTTACTAGCATTAAAGAAGCGTACCAGAACTGCACATGCACACATTAGGATGGATGGCATATTCCTGAGAGACGCGCTGAAATACAAAACTATACAAGGATTTACAAATCAGGAAAGCTTAAAATATAGTAAGACCCCTGTCAACAAAAGCTAATACAATCTAAGAGGGGCGTAACTATTACTGGACCAAGGATTAAAGAGCAAGTCTATTTTTTTTTTCCTTCTCCCTAAGCTACAGTTTCAGCCCTGGAGAGTTAGTGAATCAAGTTTCTATCAGCCCATATGCCTAGCCTATTAATATTTAGTCCTGCAACAAGAACATCTGACATGTCCCAAGAGCTGTTTAACGTGAAATACATGACCTGATGAAACAGGAAGCAAAAAAAGTCACGAGTGTACCTGTGACTGCTCCAGCTCTTCTTTTCAAGTGGAAATGCAGCATTATCTGTTTCAGCCACACATTCTTTTCTGGATTATTTTATACTTTCTCAGAAATATTTTATCTCTTTATTATATCAAGGAGCGACAAAAGAGAATGAGAAAAAAAGAGCTTAGTAAGAGAAAGCAGACAGAAGCAGTCATCTCTAGACCTACCATCAGGACCCGGTTCTGGGATTGGACGGTTTTCCTATGGACAAAAAGAAAAAAAAAAAGCATTCAGCTGCTTGTGCCAAGCATAGCCATGGGAATATCTCGTGGTAATTCAGTCCAGGTTAGCTCAGGTAGATCTGTAAGTAGATCAGGTTTTTGGTTCTGTCTGCTCAATAAGACATTGCTGTGCAATGAGGAGGGATATAAATGTGCAGTCCACACTTCCTCCCTAAGCTCACCTCATTTTGCTTGTGCAGTGGAGTAACATGGGCATCCATTACGAGTGAGCACACAGCCAGCTTGTAAATCCACTCTCCAAATTATTTTGCAGTAATTTCCCCTTCCCTGTCCAGACAAGAGCCACATACTAAACCTTCCTGCACTGGAACAGCTTCAAGTTTCAGCTGAATTCTTCATCTCACTGGCTGACAAAAAAATTCAGGTTCTGTAGCCAGGAAGATTCTGAACCACCTATTTCTATAAAGAGTTATATTGCAGTGTTTATATTTTTATTATAAATAATAGGAAATATTTTTACTACATAATGATATCTCTATGTATAACTTAATTGTAAACATTACTGTAAATCACGTTTAAAGTCACATCCTCTTGTAATTGGCACCTCTTTATGGGGTGAATGATTAAACCAGAATTATAAAAGTAGTCACTTGGCCCCAAGTTATTCTTCCACCCAAAAGGTCTGCAGGCCTTTTGCCTTCACTGAACTCCCTCAGGTGCCTCAAAAGACAAAGCAATAATTTTGCTGGGGTTTACATCAAGACAGTACAGTACCCACCTAGCACCCACCCCTAGGATCACGTCTCTAAGAAAAGCCCCACCAAAGTTGTTAGTGCTAAAAATGAACACTTCATAATCCATTTGCTGCTCAAATTTTCACGCATCTTAGAACCCTTTACCCACAGCCCAAAACTGGGCACAAGACCTTTGAGCAGACCTCCTATTCACACAGTTTCTCTTCAAAAATTCAGTGCATATACATTAGTGAGCCCACAGTTGGTTATTTCTCATTGCAAGAGCATCTTCAGTTAGCCAGAAAATTGATCTCTGGATTTGAGAGATGAGCAATCGCTTTATAGCAGTCCTCCACGTATTAGCTTCACCAGTTAAAAGCTGCTACATAACAACAAACACAAGATTTTCTGCTGCCCTACCGCACAGAAAGCGGGGTATCCCTTCCTGCTTTTGGGGAGCACTGTTTTGCGTTTTAGCTAATTAAATACATTCTCAATCCCAGCATATTCCTCAACTCGTACTTTGTACTTCACCAATCTAAACATCACAAAAAGAGAAATTCTAGAAACACATTCTCAAAGCGCTGCTCTGATAAAATACCTGCTGAATAATCAGTGCTGTAAGTGGGCAGGATGGCACATATTCTGTTGACTGGAGTGCAAATCAAAGTACAACTCAACCTACCGAAACTTTCAATGTTCGGAACTGTATCTGCATTGTTTCTATGTGGGGTGTTTGGTTTGTCCCATTAAGGAGCCAGCCCAGAGCATTATTTTTAAAAGTTGATCTAGATGTAACCTGTTATATAGAAAATGTCCAATAAGCATGGAATCTGGTAACACATCAGAGGTACAGACCACCTCAGCTATCTCAAAGGGCCTGAACAGAACAGTCCATGGTGCGAGATAAAGCAAGCCAACTTCTAGCTGAAAATGTGTATGTGGCATTCCTCAGCCCAGAAAACAACACTTTTTTTTAATAACAGCTGTGCCAAAAACCAGACATCTTGGTGGAAAGTGAATCCTCCGGCCTGATCTGCAGAAAACAGGGAGTGACCAAACTGGAAGACCCCAAAATATTTCAGGACGCATGTTCTGCTCACTGTCCATTGTTCACTGAGAAGTTCTGAGACAGCAACTGGTATAACTGAGGATGTGAAGGAGATGCAGCAAATGCTTTCTGTGAAAGGAGACACATAAAGAAAGGATAAGGCACATGTATAAAAAACAACAAGTCCTCAAAGGGCAGCAAATGGGAGCCTGTGAATCAAGAGGAGAGTCAACAAAAATGAAGTCAACACATTATCGCATAACACAGGTCAGCTGTTGAAGTCATGGTGACTCTCCCCATGTGAAACAGTCCACAAGAATCAAGAAAGGTGTGGGAATTACGGTGAAGATGATCTCACCTAAGTTTAGGTATCAACGCAGATAAGTTCAGAGTTCACTGCCTAGACTCCTTATGTGATCAGTGGGGCAATGCAATGAGTGCCATTCACACTGTGGCAAAGAAACTTTAGAGAAGCGCAGGAGGATCACACCCCGAGGGGCTGCCAGTAAGGCCAGGGGAGCACTGACGACCACCTCCAACGTCTCCAGCAGTATGAATATCCCAATGAAAACTCAGGCCTCTGGGTGTAAGTCAGTTTAGAGGCCAGCAACACAGACAGGATGGAGCCAGCATCCACCCTCACAACTCTCATATGCCTTTATAAATCGCAGCAGTTTGGAAACGCATTCTTGAACTACAGGGACCGTCCGTCTCAATTCTCTCTCACTGTGGCAATGCCTTTTATTTCTAGTAAGTCAGGCTGCACGTGCTTCTAGTGAAATCCACACGAACACTGCTTAGCCTTTGGCATGTGTCGCTTGAGCTGTGCAGGAATGGTAAAAAATCAACTGCTTCCTTGATAATCATCCCCCAAACACACTGCTGCAGGTATCCAAAGTCTGCGCATTTGTAACAGTCCTCCTGCCAGAACTGTTTGTACAGAAAACTGCCTGTCAATGTTTGCCTACGTAAATCTTCCTTCCCCGATTTGGCACTTGCCAAACTGGCAAACACAAGCCTCCAGCAGCGCCGCAACGATTCAGCTCCCAGCAACTTCCAAGTGCTCGCAGTCAGAGAAGCAGAATCGGTCTGAAGCACCAACCGAAAATAAAGGCCTCCCTCTCCAGGGGGTTACCCCACCACAAGCACAAGCGTGACCCGTGCGGCCGCTCCCTTCGGACTCTCCTTCTTGCTTCCCACCTGGGCTCTCACAAGCCCCAAGCAGACGGGAGTCGCTACCGAAGAGCACCCGTTCCCCGTCCCCTCCACTCCCCTCCATCCCCCGGCCCTCAGCCATGGGGTAGCCCCGAAATTTGCCCCGCCCCGAGCACGGGGGCAGCCGCTGCCCTTCCCCGCTCCCAGCCCGGGGGCAGTTCAGCTCACTGACCCGGCATCGGTCGGAGAGAACCGGGGGTCCCCGGGGGCTCAGCCCGAGCGGCCTCCCGGGCCAGCGGGGAGCTGCCCGCCCGCGCTGCGGCCCAGTCCG
>NW_010972775.1:330861-383898 GCF_000737465.1 Haliaeetus leucocephalus
CCCAGGCCCAGGCCCAGGGCTGGGCCTGCCCCGCGGGGCACCCGGGGCCCAGCAGGCCGCAGCGTCAGGCCCCTTCAGCCCCACAGCCTTACCCCCCCGGCACTCGCAGCGCCTGGGGAGCAGCTTCAGCTGGGGGCCCACCGGCCACCCTTCCCTGCACCCTAACCCTGGCCGGACGCGGGCTTGGGCAGGGCTGCAGCGGTCCCGGTGTTTCAGAGCGTAACTGGGTGCCACCTGGCCATGGCCCTTCTCCCGTCGTGTCCACCTGGATGCCTGCGGCTTCTGTGCTAAACTGAGTGGCTTGGTTCAAACCACCGCTGGTGTGAAGCCAGTGGCAACACGGCACCCTGCACTTTGACTAAAATGCAACAAAATGGGGGGCCGTGGGCTTGCCTGGACGCAACTGGACACAGAATGGTTGGAAGATGGAGAGCTCAGCTGTGAGAAAGGCTTACTGGGGAAAAAAAAAAAAAAAGATATTTCAGGGATTCTGGGTATCAGGATAAGAGGTTTTCCACCCAAACAGAGTTGGCAAAGATCTCAAGAAGATTATCCACTCCAGTGTCCCCTGAGAGCATTCTGAAACTGAAAGCTTTGCGAGCTTGACTTCCTTGGAAAAACAGAAAATGTACAGGATATGTCATGCAAAGTTGCCAGAACCAGCTAAAAATAGCCTGCACTTCTAATATTATTGCTTCCTCTTGCTTGCATGAATGGGAGTATCTATGAATTTCCCTTCCTTCTGGCAAAAATGTTTCACCTTCCAGGCATATGTGTTTTTTTCCTCCCTAACAGTGTCATTCCCCGTAATGCGTATCTGAGTCGGTCAGCATCAAATTAGTGGCTGTGAGCCACCCCTGTGGTTACTCTGAGGGCAGGGAAGGAGCGTGTGTGTGAGGGAAGCTGGGACAAAACACCTTACTCAGTATTTACACAGCAAAGCAACTCCTGCCGCATCCACTGCCTCAGTGGATGAAGCAGGAATATTTACATTTCTGCAAGTTACAGGAAGACGGGGAATGGCCATCTCTTCCTGGACATGCTTGTTTTCTCAAGGCACCCGTTCGCGCCTCTCCTTTTTAGGATATATTTGCAGCTAACCTGCAAACTTGACTTGCCATGCAAATTGTCTGCATTGTTCTGTCTGTATCCCAGCGTGGAAGTCACTGTGAAATCCCACAGCTCTACCAGCAATGTGCAGCCTGGCCCTTTGGATCCCTAAATCTGAAGAAATCTGGAGGCATGTACTGGGGGCTCTGCTGGGAACTTGGGGCTCTTGCTAGAATACAAGTCCTTTGGGTTCTTATGTTGGTTTTGTTCCCCAAGTGCATTGCAGGGTGTTGAGGGCTCCACTGGGTGCAGTCCCAGGAGTCATCTTCAGCTCCTGCATCACTAAATCTCTCTCTCCTGATGGTCTCTCTTCCCCAGTATTGCTGATTGTCAGATAAAACCCTGAATAAGTGGAGCTACTTAGAATTAAGCATGTCTGGGGATGCCCGGGAAGCTGGCAATTCCCATGCAGCCTTATCCCTCCTTTTCTCAAGGGAAGTTTCTCCCAGGCTCAATGTTTGCCCTGGATAATTTCTCGCCATTTGAAACTACCTCCGTTTCTTGGGGTGCAGTTGCAGACTGCCATTGCAGAAGCAGTGCTGGTTGCCTGCATGCTGCAGCGCACACCGAGATTTCCTCTGTGTGCATCAAACAGACCAGGCCAATGGCAGGTGTGTTGGGCAAGCCAAAAAAATGTGTGTTTGAATTGCCACGGGCTTTGTCTTGTTATGAAAGTGGCTTCTGTGCTGCTTTGATCTGCTTTTGCGCAGCAGGGAATGCTCTGAAGAACCCAGCCTCTGGCTGCTGCTGCGCCCAGGGTGTCACTGCCTTGACAGGGCGGGGTGGCAGATTTAAAGTGCTTTGGTTTTGTCATCATCTCTCCCAGGAGGAACTGATGGTGCTGGCTCTTCCTCTCAAGGCACAGCAATGCCCTCGGCCAACACAGCCCTGTAGCCAGACAGCCTCTGCTCCTGCCCTGCACTAAGATGGGGAGGAAGGTGGTTCCTTGCCAGCATTTGGGCAGAGAAGTGGCTTTTTGTTGGGGCAGGAGAACTGGTTCCTTCAGCTGTTCTGCTCCTCCCTGCCATGACTGTCAGCATGGTGTCTTCAGTTTCCCCCCCTTCTCTTTCCTGCTTTCCTTCAGGATCAGATCCCCTTCACATTTTCCATCTGTGTTTTCTCTGCCAGTATTTGCTGCCTGGCAGCTAGCTCCAGCATGCAGACTGGGTCTGCTCTTGCTTCAAGATCATGAGGATTTTGCCAGCTGCTACAAGTCCTCCGAGATCCTCATTTAAAAGAAGTTTTGAAGCTGTTAGCATGGTCCATTTCTCTTTGTTTGCCTTCAACACTGCCTGGCAAGTTCTTTTGACTGCCAACCAAAGAAAGCTCTAAACAAAACATACTTAGGACTTAATTGCACATTCATTTCTTTTTCACTTATGCTTACGGGCATCCAGCTTTTACTGACCACAGAGGTCATTCACATTCCTTCAAGCATGCAACAGCGGTGTTATAAAGATCATGTCATAACCATAAGCTGACCTTGCAAAACAGTCCTTATTGCCAGAACTGTTTCACTTTGCATTAGTGTCCTGGTTTCAGCTGGGATAGAGTTAATTTTCTTCCTAGTAGCTCAACAAAAATATGTGTTTGCCTTTTTAGTCAATGATCAGGATCATTGTTGCCTCCCTAGGAAGGAAAATAGGTGCTTTGTTGACATGACTATAACTCAGTTCACTTATAGCAGTCAAACTCGGCATGTATTTTCCTTGTTTGCAAGTTGTGAAACACCTCTCTGGACCGTCTCAGGTGAGGAGAGGGGTGGTATGACCTCAGGGGGAGTCATATCCATGTCTAGGAGGAGGAGCTCCCCCGAAACAAAGGGCAACGCCGCAGGTCACACACCCCCCAGTTCCCCATGGAGGGTGAGGACATGGAGGGTTTTGGACCCCAGGCTCCTTGCAGTGATCTTTCAGCAGTTCCACGTGGTGGGGCAGCCTTGGGTGTAGTGTTGGCATGGGGGCCCTGTGTGGAGAAGGGAAATATCTGCTGTAAGTATCAGATGGCAGTGCAAGCCTTTGCCTGGTCCAAAATGTAACCAAAGGGCTAAATTCCCTGTAGCCTGAGCCCAATCTCTCCACCTTCATGAGTTCTCCATCTCCATGCACAGCTCAAGTAGAACTTACATTGGATGCAGCTACTTCTATTCCCTTCCCCTTATTTACCCTATAAATTATTTCCATGTTTGCCTGGGAGGCGTTGTCACCCTTAGGAGGGTCCCTCTGAAGCTCTTGCACATCCCAGCATAGCAATTCTATTTCTGACCAATTAGATCAAGTATTTTCTCCCAAATTGATGCAGAAAATTCTAAGACGCCTATCCAGATCTACCGGCACCTTTGACAACAGTTAGAAAAAGAAACCAATTAAAAAATACAGTAATAACTTCTTTCTCCCAAAGAGAGAAGATGCCGTAACAGCACCTCAGACATAAAGCCACCATCTTGTGACAGCCTTATCTCACCTCCAAACCAAAGTAAGCACGAGTGTTAGGGCTGCGTAAGGTAGGTCACGGCCACCAGACCTAGATTCAGATTAAGTCTGCAAATGAAGTTCAATAATCCTATGGAATATCTCCAAGTGTGGGCAATTATATTCTGAAATAATAACACCAGGTTGTATTTTTAAATATTAACTCCCTGCAGAGACAAGCCCTCAGAGAATTTTATCTTGAGAGGATTTATTCCAAAAAAAAAAAGAGCCTCTATTGCTGAACGTGCCAACAGCGATGCAGCTCAAAATACCTATCAACACTCCTTATTTTAAAATGTTTAGTCATACCCCCAAAACCCATTCCTTTGCTTTTTTGGGTCTTCGAGTGCACGACCACAGAGCTTGCCCCTGCTCCTTGTCCTCTGAGCACTTCACCAGATGCTCCACTGGGAAGATAGATAGAGGAATATATTGGTATCCAACATTTCTAACTGGCCAGCCAGCTGGGTGAGGGCAGGAGAACATCCTGGGAGCCTTTGTGGCTGCTGGTTATAAATTTTGCAGCATTGTTCTGTTCTGGGTCAAAACCTTCAGCCATCCTTGTATGTACATGCCAGCACTCACTCCACCTTTTCTGTGGATGCCATGATTCAATCAGTCAGATATTTCCTAAACACGTAGTTATTTGCGTAGCTCCAATTTATAATTTCCTCAGAAGCCATCCTCAGCTGCTGAATTCCTTGTCCACACCTGCTGGCATCCTTGCATGCTGACAAGACATCACACTTCATATCATCCCATCAATTAATAGTTAATGTAATTTTTCACAGAAGAGTACAGCTCGGGGAATCATTTGAAATGTCCTTGTGAGACAACCCTTTAGCAATCGTGTGTCAGCTTTTTGAGACCATGAAGGCATGTGCATTCCCCCTTCCTGGGAGAGGTGGCTGTACCCTTCACATCAACTGTCTGGGTCTGTCCTGGTCCCAAGCCTGAGGCAGGACCAGAAGTAAGGTGGCTGAACAGCCCCTCTGCACAGCATGTTTATTCTCAGAAATACAGAGCTTACAAACAACCTCTTTTGCAAGTGAGCTTTGCCTGAATGGCAGCAGTGGATCTGCGACGTGTTGTGTGGCTGGCACTGGCGCATGTGTCAACCTACTTGTTTTGTATGTCCTTCCCTGGAATAACCCAAGCCCACAGATGCAGTAGTGTGAGTCACCTAAGAGGCTTGCAGGCTGCGCAAGGGCAGGGTGCAAACTGCCACGTAGTCACCCAAGACAGTTTGGTGGAGTGTAGGGTTTTGAGGCCAGGGCCACAACCCAGAGAAACTTTGCTTTCCTCTATGACTAACTTTGCATGCCCAGAAACACCCCTCTTCAGCCAGATTTGCTAAGACATCGGACAATGGCAGAGCTCTATACCTTTACATAAGTGCCTAGTGGTTAAAGCACTGGCTCAAGTAAAAGTACAGAGGGGACTGAACCCAAGACTGATGGGAGCAGAGAGCCCTGGGCTCTGGTCCTGCTCCCAGGAGCTTATAAGGACAAACCACTCTCCCAGACACCTGCGGTTATAAAACAGCTTTACAAGCAGCAAGATCTTCTTGCTAATGTATTTTCAAGTCTCCCATACTGCTTCCTTCCTTGCTCTGATGTTGCACCCCATGAGCAGGTAAATCCCACGCTACCATATCCACATAACAGCATTGTTCTCTTAACAGTGTTGCTGTGTCCCCATCTGCCTGCTCTGATCCCCTTCTGTTTGAAGTACAATTTTACTGACTTTATGGCCACTTTTCACTCAAGAGACTGCCAAATCTCCTCTGTGTCATGGTTTAACCCCAGCTGGCAACTAAGCCCCACACAGCCACTTGCTCACTTTCCCCTGATGGGATGGGGGAGAGAATTGGAAGAATAAAAATGAGAAAACTCATGGGTTGAGATAAAGATGGTTTAATAGGGAAAGCAAAAGCCGTGCACGCAAGCAAAGCAAGGAATTCATTCACCACTTCCCATCAGCAGGCAGGTGTTCAGTCATCTCCAGGACAGCAGGGCTCCATCACCCGTAACGGTGACTTGGGAAGACAAACACCATCGCTCCAAATGTCCCTCCCTCTTCTTCCCCCAGCTTTATATGCTGAGCATGACGTCATATGGTCTGGCATGTCCCTCCAGGCAGTTGGGGTTAGCTGTCCCGGCTGTGTCCCCTCCCGACTTCTTGTGCACCCCCAACCTACTCACTGGTGGCGTGGGGTGAGAACCAGAAAAGGCCTTGACCCTGTGTGAGCACTGCTCAGCAGTAACTAAAACATCTCTGTATTATCAACACTGTTTCCAGCACAAATCCAAAGCATAGCCCCATACAAGCTACTGTGAATAAAATTAACTCTATCCCAGCCAAAACCAGCACACTCTATCAACCACCTCGCCAGCCTTACTGCCATTCATGGGAACCAAGCACTACCATCAGTTTCCTAGGCTAGTAGTCTGCCTGCATGTGCTCATGCTGCATGTTGGTGGACTATAACCAGATCTGCTTCTTGGTCCAAACCATCAGAACATGACATTTGGGCAGCAGGTGTTTAATACAGGAGACTTGCCTGGATTAATCATTAATGTTTAATCCACGACCCTCCATATGCCACAGCTATGCAATACCCTACTGAAATTCCTGCCTGAATTCAAATTTGATACTAACCTTGCACAGGTGAGTAAAAGACACCAACAGTCATGTTTTAAATGCCCCTAAGAGCCCAATGTCCTTTGCCTATATCCTCTCTCTAGCTGTGGCTAATCTGCAATGCATCACAGCAGCAAAATAAAACCCATCTGACTGTTTCTGGCCCCACAGGAACCTTACTCATGGAATTAACACAAGATAAGTGGGACAAAGAAATGCAGTCATCAGAACCTATCACCGTATAATCACAGAGAGATTTAGCCTACAAGGACCTACTGGGGGTCTCTCATCCATCTCCTGGCCAAAGCAGGGTTAACTTCAAAGCCACATGAGGTTGCTTAGTGCCTTGTCCATTCTGGTGGTGATGTTCTCATGGTTGGCGATCCCTTTGCAAATCTTTGGGCCTGTCCCACAGCTGCACCATGCTTAAGGTAAGCAATTTTTTCCTTTCCTGGAATGTCCCTACTGCAGTTCGAGCTGTTGCCTCTTGTCCTTGCTCTGGGAGTTTCTGAGAAAAGTCTGGCTCTGTCTTCTCTATATCCTCCCTCTAGGTAACTGAAGGCAGCAATTATATTCCCTAGAAACCTTCTCTTCTGTAAGAAAGACAAGTCCAGCTCCTTCAGCATCTCGTCATATGCTACGTACTTCAGTCTCAACCATCTTAGTGACCCTCCGATGGACTTCACAGTCAACCAACCTTCCCAACACCCCTCTGGAAGGATATACTCAAAGTCCTGCTTCCACAAACACAGGCAAAATGAAGTGGTCGGTGATGTTACTTCCCCTCCATTGCAGCATCCCTTTCTCCATGTACCACCCTGAAGCTATCTGTCTGCATGAACATGACTATCTTGTTCGTGTCTTTGGCTTTTTTCTGTTTTTTTCTGCTACTTGTCACACACCATTGACTCCAGAATGGTTTAAGATGCAGTCACATGGTACTCACGTTCAACGCCAGAGAAATGGCTTGGTCCAGACTCACCAGTGCAGTCAGCAGCCTATGTTTTGGGCTTCTAGTATTTCTATTTTTCCATAAGAAAGGACCATGACTTTTGATGAAGGAGAAGCTGTCTGAATGCTTTTCAGAGCTTTTCCCACAGTCGTGATATAGTTGTCTCTGAAACCATCATGAAGTCCTCATGGGCAGCTGGGCCCTGACAGATCCATGCAGGAGAGATGAAGCCAGTTTTGGGGGAGCTGTTTCATACCTGGGGGACCGGCTGAAAGAGCAGAAAGCTCCCTGTGAGTGAAGCACAGAAATGGGACAACAGAGCACAAAACAAGTGGGGCTTGGTGAGAGATGCAGGTCAGTAACTGGAGGACTACCTACAAGGAGGTCTGAAGGCAGAGAAGGGACCCTGGACCATGGTGTGATGGAGACAGGGATGGTAGTGAGGAGCAGCAACAGAGCTTGGGTAATGCATAAGGAAGCTACTACGTTCTCCACACAGGTATTTGGCTATGCGGAAGGTCCAGCTACTTCTCAGCAGGGATCAATACTCCAAGATAGGTGCTGGGCAATAGGAGTTTGCACTTTGTCTCTCTCATGTGCTGGGTCATTCCCCAGGGTGTGTTTCCTGGAAGAGCCTGGTCTTTTTTTAGCAGCACTGGGCTGAAGGCAGTTATTATTTGCTTTGTTTTGTAGCCATATCTAATCCATGCCTGCGCCATCCACCACTAAGTTCAATGCCAGCAGTATGAAGGAATACTAAAAAAAAACAACCCCACATGTCTTTAAACACATCTCAAATAACTAAACACTCTGGAATGAATCATAAACCACACTCTCTCAACAGATGAGGAAACACAGGGAAACAAAAACATCAAGGAAGCTAGGTACTAGTTTGTTGCCCTACCCCTCAAGGTTTGTTTGGGAAGTTAATAAAAATGTGTTGACATTCTTTCTTGTTAAACAAGGTGACCTATTTACAATAAATTCAACCACCCAGGGCTAGAAGTGAATGCTAGATCTTGCAGGGGATTAAGTAACTTCCTCTTCTTCAGGGGGTGAGGGTGTAAAGCTCTTGTTTCTGATGTGGCATGGACCCCATTTCTCAGACAGGTGTGAGCAGGAGGGCAAGTATTGGCCCCAGTGGAATCTTGGCCCTTGGATAGCATTAATAGCCTATATGGGCAAAAGAGGTTGAGACTTTAACAAAAATTATTTAGGGTATCTAGGTAAATGTCCAGGGGGAAGATGTTGAGAGAAGAAACAAGCTTGGCACCATGAGCAGATGAGATGAATGCAAGTGGTCCATGCTGTGAACATCCCCAGGAGCAGGGACTTGGATACAGTAGGAGCAGTGACAGGCTCCTGAATGTGTCCTGGGTCCGGGGGAGATTGGACGTCAGCAGGGTAGGATGCAACTGACATAAAAATCTATCCAGGCAGCAGGAGCCCTGCTTGGAGAGTAAAACCCGCAGACAGACAGAAGACGTGTTGTGAGTCCAGTGATAACCTGGGTAGCTGCAGCTTCCAGGTTTCTCCTTCCTCTGGCAGCACCAGACACCTGGAGAGCTTGCCCAAGGTCACCAAAAAAAGGCCTCAAACAGCACAGCAGTTCATTGTTCAGTGGTCTTCCCAGAAACATGGAGAGCCTAACAGTGAAGTCTTCCAGGAGGGTTTTCCTCCTTGTTTAATCTCATCCTGAGTACACAGAGGTGTGACATTCTTGTCCTTCTCTGCTCTCCTCCCAAGGAGGGAAAAGATTAACCAAACTTCATATACGGTAACCATCAGGGTGCATTGAGGCAGTGCTAGTCTGTGCTCCAAGCCAGATGGATGTTAAGAGCAAAGAGCACCTCATGACGTACATTTCTGCAGAAAGTAACCAGAGATTACCCTGGTGCCACCGTATGTCTGGCTGATTGCTGCACAGAACTCCAGTTCCCAAAGCATCAGAAGGCGTCAGAGAAGCCTCTCTTACTGATGAGAATAGCAGGATTTGGGGCCAAATAAATTCCTCCTTTCCAAAGACTGTGGATCTTCTAACAACAGATGTTTATGTAGTTCTTGCTTGCTGGCCAAACTGCTGATGACTTGAGGAGCATCTCTGCCAAGGGGAGGGAGCAACCTAGGGAGATCACAAAATCACTGTCCACCCTGAAATCTTCATCCACAGAGGAAACACAGTTCCCATTCAGTCCCTCTCTTGTCTACTGCTAAATGGCCATTCCCATTTATAAGCCTGGGATGATATCCTAGGGGTAGGAATGGCTTGTCCTACATACCTTTCATAAAAGCAATGCATAGTTTCTGCCACCTTCTAATGCAAATACCTTAGAAAAAAAGTCATCATTAGACGGAACAAATGCATAACAAAGCAAATATGTGAGAGTTGAAGAAGCTGCTGAACTCTCACATATTGGCTTTGTTATGCATTTGTTCCATCTAATGCTGATGTTTTATCTAAAGTGTTTGTATTAGGCGGTGGAGGAGACTATGCATTACTTTTATGAAAGGTATGTAGGGTTTGCATACTCACCTTTACACTGTGAGCAGCAGGAATGATCTGGAGCATCCTTTTGGGGCCAAATAACTAAGAGCTAGGTGTGGTTGGAAAGGTGTCCTGGGCTTGGCATGACCAACCCACTGTCCACGTACAAATGGCATTCCTTCAGAAATGTAATGGAAATGCTGCTGATGGAGGAGGCTGAGCATGGAAAGCTGGCTTGACTTGAGCTGGGGAGAAAGCCTAGCACGCCAATGCTGGGAGTAGGCTGGAGCCTGTTGAGTCCCATCCCAGAGATGTTGGGCTTCCAGCTGGAATACAAGGTAGCTCTTCTGCACCTGCCTGAAGACCAGTAGTGCAACTGATGAATTCTTGGCTTTTTTCAGCATGTGAGCTACAGACTTTCTCCCAGTGGCAGAAGGCTCTCATGGGCTGTGACTTTGCTGCTGCATGGCTGAACTGACCTGCATGAGCATGGTGATATATCCCACTCCAAAACTTGCTCTGGAGACCAGTCTAACAGCTCATCTGCAAGGCTTCCCCCAAACAACTCTCAACCCTGTGTGATTTGCTAGTTCTAATTTTGCACATCATGTTCGTTTTGGAAAGGAGTGACTGGTTGGCTCCTTCCCTGGGGAGCAGCTGAGCCCAGCTGGGGAGAAAGCCCAGGAGTAATAGCCACAACAAGGAGTTGGGAAGGTGCATCTCCAGAATAAGCTGCAAGGAGGAGCAGGGAGCAGGCATTGGGGTGATGGGGAAGGACCAATGGCCTTCCATGGAGTTGAACTCAAAGCTGCAGAGCTGACTAAACCCAAGTCTGTAAGCAAGGACACCTGCAAGGACACAGTGCTGGAGGAAAATTTTTATGAACCTCTTGGTTTTAACTTCCAGCCTTGCTACTTTGAGTTCCTTTTAGTCAAAAAGTGATCTGTTCTAGTTTATACCTGGATTTGTTATGGTAGCAGTCTTTGTGGGGTGTTGGGAAGTCTGAGATCCACGCCAAGGGTTTGGCTGACTCAGGGTCGCAACACGCCCTGGCAAGAAGTAGAAGCTCAGTGCTGAGAAAGAAACAGGATGATGCCTTGAGAAATCCCATAAAGGTTACATCAGACTTGTTTGGTGGATTGGTGACACAGGATGGCAACTGCTCTTTTAACCTTTGGCAGATGGCCATCCTTTACATCCCTGGGCTAAGGTGGAAGGAGGCCAGGAAGATGTCAAGTTTGGCCCTAACTTGCAGACTACAGGTAATTAGTCTTTAGGATGCCAAGTATGGCCTCTTCATTCCCTTCATCTTTCCAACATACCCATTGGCTTACACATGAGATTTCAGAGTTGACTCATTTCTGCATTTTCTTCTCTTCCAAAGCAGTGATTGAGTTGGAAGTTCCTGGTCCTATTAAAGAAGCCGTTTTGTAATTGAATGCTAATCCCGTCTCTTGTAAGATGATGTACTCCTGCAGCTAAGCCCATTGCTTCTGCTTATCACCATCACATCTGCATGCCCCAGCAAAGCAACTAGCAGTCATTACCTGTTTCTCACATGCATATTGGTAGACACAGCTGTTAAAAAGCTAATCATCTCTAACACACTGGCCTGTGAAGTCTGAGCTGCTGTCTTTTCCTGCTCACCACTTTTACTCTACAAAACAAACATGACAGCACTTCAGCTCTTGTCTATAGTTTGCATTGCCAACCCATTTTGGCAGGGCCACACCACTCCTTCCCAAGACCTGCTCATTTCTGCACACAGGTATTCTTACAATGTTGGCCATGACTGCCTCTGCCAGCAATTCAGGGGGAAAGAATTTATTTTTCTACATTTTTGTCATTATGGTTGTCAGGCTTTTCAAAAGACTGGTTAAAAGTACACTTTCAGTTCCTCTGAACTGGATATTTACAAGTGGCTTTGTGCAGCTAGTGCTGTGATAAGTAGCCTCCGAGGCAGGGAAAACCATTACATTAAAAACTTTTTGATGCAATTAGCTCAACTCAGAAATGGAGCAGCAATTATGTCATCACTAATTTTCTTATTTTCAGGTGCAAACCTGTTTCAATTATGCATTTCTCTGTGAGGTGTTTTAGAACTGCACAGAAGCTGTAATATATTGGTGGTATAGAAAATGTAGTTTTAGACTTGATTACAGTATGATTCAAATCTCAGCTGTCCTCCAAAGCCTTCATGATCTTGGTAATGGCTCCTGCCATGCAGTAATTTTGGCAGTAATCTTTAAAAGCCTACAGTGAGCCTCTGAAGGTATTGCGGTTTGTGTTTTTCTAATGTTGTTCCCCCAGCCCTGCCAGGAAGCCGTTTGGTAAGGATGCCTGTGTACCCATCACCAGCTGAGGGGTGGCAGAAGATTTCAACAGGATGATAAAGGTGATTTCACAGACGTTTGTTACCATGGGACCTGGCATTCAATAGGACAATCCTTTGTTTTCTGTCTGGGACTTTAGCAGAGTTTTTTTATACACAGATGTTTCTTGCCTGAGCCTTGGGGCAATTTTCTAGTTAACAAACTGAGTTTGCTGTACCAACTTCTCCAGCAAAAAGTCCTGCAGGATTAGCGTGCTTAGCACACATGGAGACTCCATGTCCCAGGCACAGCCTGGAGCACTGCTGACACCCATGCTAGCTCCTAGCTGAAGTCCACGTTGACATGGACATAACCAGGATTGTGTTTCTTAGCTGGAAACAGCTGAGAGGGAAGAGGAACCATGTGGGTTTGGAGGAGCAAGGCTGGGGAGAACCTCAGGATGCAAAAAAGTTGCTGGGTTGGAAGAAAATGGTTTCTCAGAGCTGTGAATCAGTCCGGGGCCCTACTGGAATGCTCCAAAAGACTTCAGCTGAGCAAGATGAGAGGATTCCAGTGTTGCTACAGGCAAGGATGACTCAAAGGGAAAGGCATGGTGTGGCTCCATGGGCGGAGGAGAGTGCTCCCCTCCAAGAAAGCAGCAGAGGGTTTTTTTGTTGCTACTGTAAGCTGGGCCGAGTTACCTGTTGTTTTCATTGGACTGAAGCGGAAAGGTTGCTTTGAGACACCTAATGAGCAAGGTGGCAGCTGGGAGGCAGCACCAACCTAACAAATATCTGCTGTTCCCTGTCACCATCCAAGTGCTTGGCCTCCATCAGGTCCCTCCTCCTCTAGTCCCTACAGCTTTTCTAAAACCTCCTGCTCCTGCAGGTTGCTACCGCTGGCACTGGGATGAGCATCTCCAGGGCAGAGCTTTCGCTTTGGTGCTTGAGCCTCACCCAGGAGAGCTGGTTCTGGTCTGCCGGGGCAAGCAAGGAGCAACGAGAGCAAGGCAAGGGACAGCATGAGTCACAGAGACATACTGAATTGCCCACAGCAGTCTGAGAGTGCTCATCTGTGGCAAATGAAACCCAGTCCTTTAGTTTTGTATTTTTTTTTCACACTGAAAAGTACCTAGAGTAGCCACTTTTGTGTAAGTCGAGCATAACCTAGGTCCTGGGCAATGTGCCTGACTCACCAGCTCAGCTTCTGCTCTCTGCTGGAGATCTTTGTGCCGTTATTAAGAGATTTAAACACATAATGGCATAGATAGGGGGTTTTGTCCTAAAATGAGGAAAATACATTCTGTGTATTTGCTTTTACTTTTCTATATTCATCTTCTTATAAGATTATTTTCAATGACCTTATTTAGAACCAAATGGCCCCTGTAGCATTTCCCTACCAAAATACGTGTTTTCCTGCCCAACACTTTGTCACTTGTTAGCTCTAGCTTTGCCCATAATGGCCTCAGTCATGCAAGCATCAATGCTGGTATAAAGTCTATATTTGCTCTTCCCTAGAAGAACATTTTCAAAATTATTTAAAACAGCTGACCATTTTTCCCCACAAAGAGTTAATGCACATTTTAATAGTGACCAGAAATATCCAGAGTAGCAGAAGATCCTAGAAAAAGAATAAAAGAGTGGGATGCAGGTGACGGAGACAAGGGATATGGAAATCTGTCCAAAATCCATGGGAGGGAGAGGTACGGAGGGAGGTGTATATAACAGCACTTTCAGGTGCTAGAGGCAAATGTGCACATTTCTCTAGCCCCATAATCTTCACAGAGCAGATGATTGGTTTTGCCCATGCTTACTCTAAGGCTCTGCTTTAAGCAGCAGTAGGATTTCTGTGGGCAAGTCAGGACATCTCAAAGGACATCTCTGTAAGTATAAACAAAGACTGTCAAATGCTTTCTTGACACCAGTTGCATTTCTGAGGAGTGTCTGCCCTTGAGATCTGTTACCAGGTAAGAATCGGGCCCCACATGGCTTGTTGGGTTGACATGGAGCTGGTTTCCCCCAGTCAGTTCCTCTGTTCTTTCTGGGACAGTTTTGTGAACCGTCTTGTCCAAGGAAGGGCATGCATCCCTGCTCCATTATCTCAGGAAGGCAGATGTCTTCTCTCCTAGTACCTCTCCTTCATCACAGGCTCTGGAGAAGGTGTTCCTCAGTAGTTCTTGGCAGTGCTCTATCACTTGGGTTTTCTCCTGCGACTGTCCCAAAACATTGCCTTGCATCCTGCCTTGTCCATGCAAGAAGGTTATACTGGGAGGAAGAAACACGAATTTAAATGGAAGTAGTTATAACAATATTATTTTCCACAGTCCACTGCAAAAAGCATTAGATGTAGTGGCTCAGGGATGTTTTTAGCCTGAACAGCTCAGCCCAGCTCTCCCCTTTCTCATCTTGACTTTGACATTGGCCATTTCTTCTCTGTCCTTTGGAGCTGCAAATGCTTCAGATCTAGATTCATGCCTAAGACTTTGCCCAGAAATGAAAGGTCCGTATCTCTGACTATCCCTGCTCAGAAAATCATGAGAAAACCCATCTTATTTTTTCCAGGGCTCACCCAACACTGTCCTCTGTGAGTGTCACCAGGGTTTGCTTCCACTTTCTAGTTCAAGAACCTCCCGTGCATCGCAGCTTTACTCTGATCCGATATAAAAACTCACGCCTCTGGGAGATCACCTTTCTCAACCACAACATATTTTCTTTAGACACCTGCGGTTTATATATTGACTTTGGATTTGTGTGTATATTTGTAATAATCTTCCTTAAAAATACAAACAGTTTAAAAAGCTGTTAGCTTCCAGTTTTCTTTCATATGGTGCTTTTTTAAGGGCAGGTGTGATGAGAAGTGAACACCAAGAGGTGTTTGAACACTAAGAAGTGCTTAAACCCTCTGGTAAACATTGGCTGCATTCAGTAGGTATAATAAATTTAATCCCTAAAACAATAGGTATTTTTTGTTCTGAGCTAGAAACTTACTTTTTTTAAGCAAAAAGCTGTTCATCCACATATGTTAAGTGGTAAGTGACTTCCTACCGAATGTGGCCAGAGACCTGCTTAGTCAGTTATCCCCTCTCCCATGCAATGTGCCCATAAATTGCAAGAATCAGAGAAAGTTTGAGGGTTGAGGGAACTCTGGAGGTCTCAGACCACCAGGTGTGCACCAAAGGTCTCCAAGGATGGTGATACCCCTCCACTTCTCTGTCCCCTGTCTAGCAGCTCCACTGCTTTCAGCATGAATTTTTTCCCTTGTATCCAACTGGAATTCTCCCCCCTTTCCCAAGGAGTATGGTTGGTTGTTCCCCAGCCACAGGACCTCTTGGTCAGAAATAAAAAATAATCATTTTAAACTGTTATATGTTAAGAAAGGATTTTTAGCCTTAGTTAAATACTAAAATAGTTTTTAAGGTTCCACCCGCAAAATTTTTTACATATATTGGATATAAACTTTCCTGTGTCTGTTTAATAAAGCCAAATCCATCACAGGAACTCTGTGCATCTTCCCAAGAGATGCCCTTGTAACCTTTCAATCTGTAACAAGGGAAAATTTTTCAGAACTAGCATTTTCTGAGAAAAGAAAACAAGACAACAGACCCAGTGGTCCCTAAGATTTCCAGGTAAGCCTTTTTTTGTAAATACTAAGAAAAGAGGTCCATGTCAAAATGCTCAGTTCAAGGCATGAAAGGGTCATTTTAAGACGCATCTGCTGAAATCCAGTGACTGCATTGCAGAAGGATACTGGCACAGCCAGGCTGATCCACAAAAGAGAAATACTTCTCTCCAATTCTCCCAAACTGCCCCAAAAGAGGCAACATACCTACAAGTGGCAAATTCCATGGAAAAGCAATATTTCTTTACTGATTCCCAGCCCAAATCTAAGTGCATACACCAGAGGGGTAACCCAAAAATATGGGTATTTAATTAAACTTTAATCAAATTTTACCCTGTTTGGTCCTCGTCATCATTTTGTTGTGCTCAGGACACAAATGCAAGGGCTGGTGCAGGAACAGGATAGTCATGACTTGCGGTCAGTGATTTGTCTGGGAGTGGTTTTCTTGCAGAAACAAGCCCCTGGGACTGGAGGTGCTCTTACTGATTAATATCCCTGTAAAGACTCAGCTGTGGGGCACAGGGTGGTGGTGGTGAGGCTAATAAATGCATTCATTTCTAGAGGAACAACGTGCTCTATTTTCAAAGACATAAGTGGGTAGGTAAGACCAGTTAGCATAACTGGAAAAAAATAAACCATTACAGCTGCAGGAGCACTGTCAAATATTGTAACTGTGGCATCCAGACCCTTTCTGAGCCTGGGATGTGTTTGTGAAATCATGGCAGCTGGTAATTAGGCCAGGTAGTGATTCCCATTCCCAAAGATCTGAGCTGCTTCGTCTCTGAAGCCCTCATCATGACAGGTCTTCATTCAACCAAGAGTGAGGATGAAAACCAAAAGGTTTTGTTGAATAGTCTGGTCTCACGGACAAAGCGGTGGAGATCTTCTGCAGGTGTGATCGGTTCCCAACAACCAGTCAGGAAGCCGGAGTGTGTTTCTCCAGGTGGAGGTGAGACCTGCTTCCCAAACCCACAGGCATCTCCTGGACAGCACAAGGGACACATGCTCACACCCCTGTGCTGCAACATCTTGGAAAGGCTATCCCAGGCAGCCATTTCCACCCACTGCCTACTCTTCTCCCCTGCTTTTTCAGGAGGTGGTCCTCTAGCACAGAAGCTATATCTCCTCATTGCAATCAGGTCTGGGTTTGAAAAGCAAAAACACTGGCTGCAGGTGACTGGCAGGAAGGTGGGTGAAGGCACAAAGTTTTCTGCAATGTCTTATCAGCCTGTCTATCAACCCATCAGGGGCCCTATCAAGCCAAGCACATGGAAGCAGTACTGAATGCTGTTGACTTTGGCCAACGATGGCACCCGTGGCTCAGACTGTCTGCATTAGCAGAACCTGTTCCCAAAGTAAGCTACTGGGATGAATTGGCTGGCATCCACCTGTGCCAGCAGGTACCTTGTAAAATACCACACATGGCCACCCACCAGCGCAGAGACCTCCTGGGAGCATCACAAAGATGAACCAGCTGCTGGCCCCTGGCAGGGAGGAGGTGGCAGCTACTTGGTCTTCCTGGAGCTGGGGAGCAATGATGCTTCTTGCTGGGGGAAGCAGGGCATGATCCAGCTCAGGTTGAAACCAGGGACGCTGTGGACAGAGCAGAGCTGACAGGCTTTCCCAGCCATTTGCAAGGTTCAGGCTCTTCTGCCAAAACCCCTCTAAGCTCACTCATTCCCTTCAGCTTTCTCTCTCAGAAGGCCATATGCAAGTCATACGCACCCTCAGCAAGTTTGCCAGTGACACCAAGCTGTCTGGTGCAGTCGACATGCTGGAGGGAAGGGATGCCATCCAGAGGGACCTTAACAGGCTTGAGAGGTGGGCCCGTGTGAACTTCATGAAGTTCAACAAGGCCAAGTGCAAGGTCCTGCACATGGGTCGGGGCAATCCCAAGCACAATTACAGGCTGGGGGAGAATGGATTGAGACCAGCCCAGAGGAGAAGAACTTGGGGATGTTGGTTGACAAGAAGCTCAGCATGACCTGGCAATGTGCGCTCGCAGCCCAGAAAGCCAACAGTATCCTGGGCTGCATCAAAAGAAGTGTGACCAGCAGGTTGAGGGAGGTGATTCTCCCCCTCTACTCTGCTCTTGTGAGACCCCACCTGGAGCACTGCATTCAGCTCTGGGGCCCCCAACATAAGAAGGACGTTGGAGCGAGTCCAGAGGCGGGCCACAAAGATGATCAGAGGCTGGAGCACCTCTCCTACGAAGACAGGCTGAAAGAGTTGGGGTTGTTCAGCCTGGAGAAGAGAAGGTTCCCGAGAGACTTTATAGCAGCCTTCTGGTACTTAAAGGGGGCCTCCAGGAAAGATGGGGTGGGACTCTTTATGAGGGAGTGTAGTGATAGGACGAGGAGTAATGGTTTTAAACTGCAAAAGGGTAGATTTAGATTAGATGTAAGGAAGAAGTTCTTCACTGTGAGGGTGGTGAGGCACTGGCACAAGTTGCCCAGAGCGGTTGTGGATGCCCCATGCCTGGAAGTGTTCAAGGCCAGGTTGGATGGGGCTTTGAGCAACCTGGTCTAGTGGAAGGTGTCCCTGCCCATGGCAGGGGGGTTGGGCCTAGACGATCTTTAAGGTCCCTTCCAACCCAAACCATTCTATGATTCTATGAAGTCATGGCTGCTGCTGCTGGTGCTGAGAACTCACAGTAACCTGAAAGTCAACTACAACCCTAAGATATAAGTGCTTTCTCCATGCAAGGCAACTCTGTACCACTTCTGGAGAAGCAGCACTAAGTACCTCAGTCCAGACCTGTGTGTACAGCTTTTCCCCTGCTGCCTTGGGGAAACATCCAGAAAAGCCAGTTGCAGGAGGACTTCCAGCACTTGTTACTAGTAGCCATGATTTCCAAGCTGGAAACACCCAACAGGCAGTAGCATGGACTGAGGCCTTGCTCATGCCCCCCACCCCAAGTGACCCAGAGGAGGATGAAAGGAGTGTGTCAGTCACAACGAAGCCCAGTGGATGAAGCCCACCAGGTGAAGCATGCTTGGTCTGCCATGCCTAGAAAGTGTGGGAAATGGAGGGAAGGGGGGGAGCTGGGGATTCCCATAGCAGGACGAACACCCTGGAGATGCCAGTCCATCTGCATCACAGAGGAAAAGCTGGGATTTCTCCTGTTTTAAGTGCTCCAGACCAAGGGAGCAGGACATTTTGGATATATTTGGAGACACTTCTAGGTTTTTATCAGGGGCTGGTGTTTCTCTGTTTTCCCTGTCCCAGGGGCCTGGATTGCTGCAGCTATGTCTTTCCTCTTGGTCTTCTGTCCAGCAGCTATACAGTCTGTGCTGGGCTGAGATCTTCAAGTCCAGCTGTGGCCTCTGCTCTCTCGAGGCATCCCAACTTGCTCAGTCCTTCCTGAGCTAATCGCCTAGTGCCATCTGCTGTCTGACCCAACACCATCAAAGGGTGGTGGCCATGCTCCTGGCCACCTCAGTCCTCAACCTTACTTGCAAAAAGAGCTGGACCAGGTAGCCCACTTCCAAGCTCGAGTGGTCCCCACTGTGCCATGCCTAGTAAAGAGCTGAATGTGTCATCACTACTTCATCACATAAGACTGTTATATTTTCTTCTTTTTTTTAGTTGAGTAATACCAGAAGCTATGTATTGGGAGAGGCACCCAGAAGAGGGAGATCTCCAGCCTCAGGAGTTTTCCAGGCTCAGCTGGACCAAGCCACAGCTGGCCTGAGACAGTGCTGGTGATGGACCCACTACAGCCAGGTTGGGCTATGGACAGCCCCCTACTCCAGCAAGCCTACTGAGATTCAGTGTATTTTAGGTAACAATGCTAAAGCTGACTACAAATGTAAAAAGATTTCCCTCTATTAACTTAATACAGAGTTTCTTTGTCTAAAGTGCCTACACTCTCCCCATCCTAAGGGGTAGAGGAAGGTGCAGGACAAAAATCTATGCATGTTTTATCCACTGTCCCAAGCTGCAACCTCCTGTTAAGCTGCTGCTTGGAAAAGTGTCCGGGTTTCGTGTGCTCAGGTCTTGGATGCCACCTCCTGGCTTTCCCACTGTACTGTGCATCTCATTAATGCGCTGTGACTCAACACAGACTGGGAGGACCTTTCCCATCACCCTATCAGAAATAACAAAGCCACGTAAAGCCTTAGTGGTTCAGAGCAGCTTTTATTCTCTGAGGCTCTGACCTGATCCCATGTATTTTTGACTCAGGATGGAGGTAATTCTTCTATCTAATAAGCCTCCAGCCACCTGCTCATCATTAACGATATTACGGGCTTTTGTGCAGGATCCCATTGCAGCAGCACCTTGACTTCAAAGTCCCCCTGGGCTGTGATCCATTGTTTTGGGGCTGGGCCCTGGTACCTCTCACCTTTCACCAACAGTTATTGTGCAGGGTGTCTTTTGTCCCTACAAACTTATATGACTGCTGTGCAGTCTGTTATGTATCACCTGTGTCTTTCCGTGCTCACCGTTTGGGGTATTGGGATGCCGTTTCCAAGTCTCTACAGACTTCTTGCTGGGTTGGGGAATAATTTAACAAGTGGGTGGTTGGCAGGGGGATAGCAAAAGGATTTTTGGAGCTGTAAGACAGTGTGTTGATACCCAAGCCCAGCAGGTAAGCAAAACTCATGAGAGGGGGCACTGTGCAATGAAACCCAAGATAAGGAGCAGACAGCATGCTTTCTCCTCCCCTCTTGGTCTCCATCATTTCCTAGCTCTTTCTACCCTCCTGGTGACATTTCCGGCCGGGTAACCATACTTGTACACCCGCCAGCCAAGCCTGCCTCTTCCAGAGGTGTGCTACCAAGTTCATCCATCATCAAGCAGCTTGGCTATTCATTTTATTTGGCCACGTGCTGCAGCTGGGCTGGGGCTCCACAGACCTGGTACACGCAATGCTCCCTGACCGCAGCAGACCTGCTCCTCATCCCCACAGGGCTGGGGATCCCCATTTGCCATGGAAATCCTAGCAACGTTACGTGAACGCAGCTTCTTGGAAGTCAGCTGGGTGCGGTAGCTGCTAAAGCCTGATGCAGCATGGATCTGGGGCTGAGACATCGCCTCATGGTTGGCCATTAATGTCTGCCCAATGGACAAACAACTAAGAGGACATCGGTGGTCTTCAAAATGGTCTTCAACCATGAAAGGCTTCAGCCTGAGGGAGGAGGAATGCCTTGGGGAAAGGAGATGGTGACAGAGGCTCTTCTCCCTGCGCTGCCAGTGCAGACCAGCAGATGGAAGTTGCTGGGGTTTGCAAAAGCCATTTTGATCCTTTGCAGAAGCTGTTTGAATCACTTTTCATCTCATATGCCGTAGAAATGGCTGAAGGCACCAGATCATGCATCCTGCACAACTGAGCTGCATCTGGGTATCCTTAATCATCACCAAAGGCATGCAGGACCATGAGGAGATCATCAGCACCGCGAGGCACTCCTGACCTTGGAGGCAGGAGGTCTGTGGTCTCTTGTGATCAGCAGGTCCCTGGATGAATGCAGGTGTTAGATGCCCTCCTCCTTCCCTATGTCTCTGGTTTCAAGCAGGGACTGAGTTTTGCATCTGGCCTCCCTGAAGATGCCCTGGCTTGCTGTAAGCGTGTCTAATCATTTCAAAGCGGCAGCTTGTCCAGCACGGCCGTGCTGAAAGGCCTTTTTGCGTCAGAACAGCTGGATTTTTCTATTTCCAAAGTGCTCCTTGCTGCAGTACCTGGACCATGTGCCATGGCAGAGCACAGCGCTTTTGGGAGAAAATGGTCTGAAAGCTCCCAGATTGATTTTTTTTTTCCCCCCACCTTCAAAACAAGGAAAAGAGAGGAGGAGTTTCCAGTAAAATGTAAAATGAAAGCGTGCCAAAACCAGCCTTTTCCCTATTTCTTCTTCTTCCAGCCCCAATTCCATCCCCTCTCTTTTCTGGCAGCTTTTTCCTACAGCCACTACCCAACAGGTGCAGCCAGCACCACGGACGAAAGCACCTGGGTGCCAGCAACCTGCGCCCTTTTTCCTGGGCAATGCCATCAGGCTGTGCCCCATCCAGACCTGCTCTCCACCCCAGAGCTTCATCCCACCCACAGACCGGGGACATTCCCCATCCCTAAATAGCTGCCCAAAGAGCGTCTCTTCGAACAGGACACAAGTGGGAGCAGCCTGGGAAGGGCAGGGCCATCGCACACACAGACAAGCAGACACGGATGGACAGAGGCAGCAAGCACACATGTGTGTGCACACACACGCCTGCGCCATGTCACACCAGCCAGGGAGGGGGATGCCCGGGGACCCTCGGAGCAGACGTGACCTACTTTAGCTCCGAGGCGAGCCGTGTTGCGTGGGTCCCAGTGTAAAAGCTTAATAGAGCCGAGCATAAATTATTCATTGCCTGGCCATGTTAATGCATGTGCTAAAGGCTTTTTTTTTAAAAAAAAAAAAAAAATCTCCTCTATAATTTAAAGCCTTACACGCTCCCATCACCAGGCCCCGACTGCTCTCCGGGGTGTTTCCGCTTGGGTGAGCAGAGCTGCGAGATGTGGATGGACCCGGCAGGGGAGAGCTGGCCCAGCAGAAGAAGCTGGGAGTCAGGCAGGAGCCGGGATTCAGCGAGGAACCCTGGACTGTGGGTTGGGGAGATCCCATGGGGAACAGGCTGGCAGGGCTGCTCTGGCTCAGGCAGCCTGTGGTCCACAGCGAGTCACTTCCCAGAGCTGCAGAGCTCAGCTGAGCCCGTTCCCAGGAACAGTGGCCAGCAGGGTTATTTTTAGACCTGCCTTTCGCTTTTTCTTATGTTGGTTTGTTGTGGGTTTTTTTTCCCCCTGCTCCTCGCCTTTGCTCAGCACTGCCCTTGAAGCCCTGGGGAGAGAGGAAAACACTGATCCCCGGGGTAGGAAGCTGCACAGGAGGGCTCTAGGAGCCGCCCCCTCCCCATCACAGGGACTCACCGAGCTGAGCTGCAGGGAGCCCTTTGGCACAGCAGGGAGACCCCACCCAGGCCACCCCACCGGGATTTAAGCAAGCTCTTTCCAGTCCGGCCACAGGCAGCTCCCGCTGTAACATCCAGCCCTGCTTTCATCCCACCAGGACAACCCCCCCCCTCCACATCTGTGGTTCCCAGAGCTGTTTTAGCAGGTACAGATAAGGCCACAAAAAGATGGCAGCAGCCCCAGCCAGGCCACCCTGCACCAGAGGAGGAGCTGGGCAGGCACATGGCAATGCTGCAGCCGCAGAGGATGTTTCCCTTCTAAGGACATCTCTCCTCACTGCATCCCTGGCAGAAGAGAAGTGCTGGCAAGGAGGAGAGGCCCTCAGCCTCCACAGGCACTTGACAGGGGCGGGGGAAGAAACACAAACACCCAAAAAAGCACATGGTTGCCCTCTCAGAGGCCTCCAGAAGAGCTCAGCATCAACAGTCCCTTTCCAACACATGCCTGCGCAGGCAAGGACTTGCTCTTCTATGGGGGGGGGGGGGGGGAGATGCCCCAACCCTGCTCATGGTCCTCAGCAACATCCCGGACCAGGCTGCATCCTTCCAGGCACGGCTGGGGGACCCAGGCAGGGAGGGTAACACCAAGCCTGAAGCATCCCAACCCAGCCCCAGAAGAAAACACAACGGACCACAGAAAAAGAGTCACAGCAGCCTCTGGGTATATTTTTTTGTTGTCATTGCATTTCATATATTATCCAGTTTCACATTCTCATAGGATCAGCAATTATATAGCAACTTATTCTCAAATCTTTTAATACAAGCGAGACAGCCATGGTCATATAATACTTAAAGCACTTCAATACCAAGCAATAAGATGCTAAAACAAAAATTGCACAATTTCTTGTTTACTATGCCTGACTGAATCATTGTTACAGAAGACAACCCTTCTCTTTCAAGCTTTTAACTAAACATTAACTTATCTTACAGGATTACAATTTCTCTTTAATAATAATAATAATTAATTGCACACAAACACACAAGAAATTCTTTATGATGCATAAATATTTCCTTATTACACATGGTACAAAAATACTCGTACTTTTTTTTTGTTCGGTATTCCCATAAGGATGGCTGATTATTTGGCAGGACTGGATGCTCTCCAATCAGAAAGATGTGGAAAAAAAGTTAGATATTTTACAGCTGTTCTATATATAGAGGTCTGAAGAAAAAAATAACAATATAATAACCCTGACTTTAAAACCAGAGAAGAATGGATGAGAACAGAAACCCAGTGCATCATACTTGGAAGAAAGAAAAAAAAAAGAAACATTTTTCAAATTTTTCTGGTTGTACTGGGAAGGGGAGGGCAGAGGTGGGAGAAGGGGTGAGACAAGGACAGTTAGTATTTCTCAAAGCCAAGTCTTCACCAAAGCAAGATGATAACCTTGATGGATCAATCCATTGGGCCAAGACCTGTTGCTAACGGTTACACAAACGCTAGAACAAACAAACTTACACTCACACATACACAAGTTAAGTGTTTTAATTCATGCCAGAAAACATGCAAAACCCATTGCCTTTCATTTCCTTCAGCCGAGCTACCGGGGCAGGGTGAGCTCGGGGAAGTCCAGGACCAAGCGCCCCCCCCCCCAGCTGGGTTTCGGCACAGCCGGACAGCGAAGCTCAGTCAGGGAGGATGTCCCGGGAATGGAGGGAGGGAGGGATGGAAGGATGGATGGAGGCAGCACACAGCCCATGGCAGGGGCCACGGCAGCTTCACAGTCTGGGGACAGGGGATGCTGGCAGCCCCAGGGTGGGGTGGGGGGCAGCGCACAGGGGCCAGGCGCCTTGTCCGCTGGCCACAAACCAAACTGAGAGGAGTCTGAGCGATCATCCCTGGCACTTCCCTCCGTGGAGAGGCAGGGAGGAGGAACACAAGCCGAGGAGAGACGCTGTGGAAGAGGAGCAGCGGTGAGTGGGGCTGGCTGGATCTGCTCCCCAAGCAGCACCCACAGGTCCTTCCCCACCCTGGGGCTTGGTGGGTCTCCCTACTCCCACCAGGGTGGATTTGGCTCCATCACCCATCCATGTAACCCAACCACATCCTTGGGTGGATGCAGGAGGCTGAGCCTGAGCTCCTATCCCTCCTCCCCACAAGAGCCCAGGGACAAGCAGGACAAGGACCCGGCTCCAAGAGTAATTAATTACTTACTAACGAACTAACAAAACTGACGAGACTTCCATCCTTGTTGGGTAGCTTCAGAGGGAGGATACCAGCGCATCTGGAAAAGAAAGCCATGCCACAGGTCCATGATCTAGGATTATCTCAACCAGAGCCCAAACCTTCAGCTCCTTCAGGCCATGTACTCCACTGAGTAAGGATGTCTCCAGCATGGGAAAGGAGGCTCCAGGGTGAGCCCCAAACACTGAGTAGCATCCCAACCTGGGGCTGCACCATGCCAGCACTACCCAGCATGCCAGACAGCTCTGATGGCTCATACCAGGACAGGGACCCAGCCAGGCCCTCCCTTAAGGAGGATGGCAGGATCCCACATGTCTAAGAAGGAAGCTAGCATCCCATCTCAGGGCTTGCCTCAACATCTCAAGTACTTTCTGCCTATTGGCATAACCAGAAGACAGCCCCCAAATTCACACCCATGCCTGGCCCCAGCTCACTACAACACACAGACCACCACCATTCAAGCTAGGAAAGCTCCTCACCACCAAGCTGTCTATGAAGTTTACCACTGGAGAAGTGTGCACAAGGAGGGGCTGTTCCCCCCCCAGCATGCTCCCATTCCCCCACACCCCCCAAGTTTACATCTTTCTCCCCAATCAGGCTCAGGCAGGGCAGAGAAGGCTTGCTTTGGGCATGCAGCACCCCGAGGTGGTGGCCGCTCTGCCCTCAGCCAGCAGAAGGAGGCATCTCAAGACCACACATTTAAACCAGACAACCTCTACATGACACATATGGGGTAAGAACCAGCTCATCCACCACAGAAGAGACCCATGAAGTTTTCTAAGCCACAACCCAGCCATCAGAAGAGGCTCCAGGCAGACCACATCATGGGAAGAACTTGGTAGAGCTGCAAACCAGCAAGACTTGCAGGCTTTCCTGGCAGGTCATTGCTGCCACATCTACTGCTCAGGCCTGCTCCCTGCTGAGGGAGGACTGCTGGATGGGAACCCAACTAACAGACATGGGAACAGTAACTGAACAGTCACTTCCCAGCCTGTCAGTAGATGCAGCAAGCTGGCAATGTCCAGCAGAATAGCATCAGACATCCAGATACTCCCATTTCATCTGCAAGACTGGTACATCAGGCTGGGCTGAGTTAGCAGCTTCATGCCTGACAGCAGTAGGAGAGGAGCCTGTGCCACTTGACTGAACACAGATCCAGCAGCAGGAGCAGCTCGTGGAGCTCGGTCCTGCTGCTGTTTGCAGAGGGAGCTAGCTGAAACACAGCAGCCATCCCACCAGCTGGGGAGGGAGGAGAGTAGGGAGGAGAGCACAGCCTCAGTGCAGACAGGCATCAAGAGCAGCAGGTACGCTCAGGGGTCTGGGTACCAGCAGAATGATAGACTTTGCTCTAAGATGGGTAGAAAAGAGGCAGAAAACTCCCTAGAGCCCAGCATGAACTGTTCCCCTTCCCAGACCATTCCAGCAAGGTTGTCCCTTTGCCTGAACAAGTCTGGCTAGATGCTCCCCTCCCAAGCACATGCACCACTCTAGGGCCAGAGGGAAAAACAACAGTATTCCCAGGCCAGCTCCCACCCTCATGCATGGCATTGTCTCAAGAGGGAGCCTTGATCAAGGACAGGCAGACTTTCTTAAAGCAAGGTCCCAGGTCATTTGGGCAAAGGAAGAGTTGCAGCCACAGCCAAAGCATTTACTTTGGCAGAGGCTTTACAGCTCATCTAACCCCTACATAGCTATGCACAGCAAGGGCGATCCTGCCAGCCTCTTTCTAACAGGGCTCTTGCCAGAGTCGGGTCTCCCCTACAGGCTGTAAGCATGCAAGAGACAGCAAGAAAGCCACTCCAGGTTGAGATGACAGTTAGCAATGAGGAGGAAACAGGAGCTAGCTATTTTCTAACTACCTAGCAGGCAGCATGCCACCCAACTGATGCAGTGGATGATACATGCAATGCAAGTCTTGCTGCAAAGTTATCCAGGAGTAGAGATGCAGACCTGTGTCCCCAACCACAGCTGCATCAGCTTTCCAGAAGCTGCACACAAGTCTTCAGAAGAGACAGAGCTGAAGACCAGGACACCCAGAGACTCAGTGACAGCCCTTGCATTACTCTCCAAGCTAGGCACATCCTCAGTGGGTACCTTCAAACCCTACACCCTTTACCCCCGTAAAAAGCAAAAGCCTGACACCCGACAGAGGTGCAAAGCCAGAGGTTTTGCATTCACTCCTTCATGCAGAGACACGCAGCAAATTGCCAACACCTTGACACTGCAGCCTCCATACAGGAGCTGGAGGGGACCATAAGCCCATACCTCCCAGAAAGCACAGCTGCCTGCAGTGGCCACGTCCTCCCTCCACCAGCACAAGGGCTGTGATGCCAGTAACTGAACAGCCCCAAGCATGAGCTCAGGGGCCTCAAGTCCCTCTTCTTGTGCCAGCTCCTACAAGATTAGGTCTGCTGGATCCCAGGCTTCTGTTCAGGCACCAGCACCACACTTGAGGTAACTGTCTGTAGCCAGGTACACTGGGCTGGTCAGACTCCTTGCCAGACACCTTCATGAGGCAAGTGGGTGCCACCAACTCAGCTCCCAGCTGGCCTCATAGCTTACTCCATGACACAGCAGCCAGGTGCATCCTAGTCAGTCCAGCCTTGGACGGAGGGAATTGAGGGCATAGACATTACCAAGACCCTTCTCCCCAGGGAAGGGTCCCATCTAGTGCCATGACCAAAGTGCTATCTTGGTGCCACACACACAATGCCTTCAATTCTCCATTAGCCTGTGAGAGGGACCTTGCTAAGCTGCACCCCTGCTCCCCAGCCTGGGGCCACTGCACTGCTCTGGGGCACAGTTATCTCCTTGCACTGACACAGACCAGGAAGGCTCACAGCCCGGTGCGGGCAGCATCACCACTGACACCTTATGGGGCCACCACAGCAGCTGCCAGTGCAAGGACAGGGCTTACTTGCTCCCCCTCAGCCCTGTCACCAGGAGGTGCTTGCTCAGCAGATCCACATCTCCTCAGCAGCCAGCAGTCCTCCTCCCTGGCCAGTGTCTCCCACTCCAGCAGCCCTCCCCCCCACAGCTGGAAGTAGTTTCCTCCTGCCCAGCAGCAACAGGGAACTCCCCCTGCATTCACAAGGCTGCTTAACCCCAAGAGCTGCCTCCATCCCACACCAGGCTCAGCACAAGCAGCCCACCTGTAAGCAAGCACAGCAGCTGCACACATGCAAGACCCCACTACCCAAACCTGGTGGCTCTCCATCCCCTCCTCAGGGGGTCTGAGACAGCTTCTGCCCCACATGCACACCCCATGCCTGGCCAGAGCCTCCAGCACCTCCAGTTTCAAGAGAAATGCTGCTTTTCTCCTACAAAAACACATGCTGTTTGTAGCTCTGGCACTAATAAACCTCCACTTCTGATGGACCAGCTCTCCTTGCCTTCCTCCTGGAGGTCTCTGATGCTCATACACACAAACCCAACCAGCCTGACTCACAGTGGCCCCACCTGCCAGTAGCACAGCCCTGCAGCCAGAGGGGCTCAGCCTGGAGGCTGGCAGGAGCTCTTGCGGATGCAATGATCCTGGGTACAAGCCAAGGCTCTGACATGTTGGCAGGGTGAGGAAATGACCTGCCAGGTCTTTCAGCCCACAGAAAGAGTACGGGCTTGATGGGATGAAGCAGGAAGACCCCCTCATTAGGGCAGACATTTCTGAAACCAGCAGAAAGCACTGGAAGAACCAGATTGGAGGCAGCAGCTAGCCAAGAGGATGTGCTCTTCAGGACAATGGCACATGCCAAGGTGGTTTTGTCTCCACATCCCTCACTATGTCTCAGGCACCTTGCTTCTGCCAGGGAGTAGAGAGGTTCTGCAAACAGCGGACTCCTGGAGCCATCTGGAAGAGGAGATCAGCACTACAAGAGACTCTAACATCCCAAGAGGACTGCAACCCAGCAGGCCAAGCCAAAGCACTTCCCTGTAGGGAGCAAATTTCTCTGAGGGCTTTTGGAAGATCCATTATCTCTCAAAATACTATGTCTGTCAAGGAGGAAGCTGAGAAAGAGTGAATGGAGACATCCAACACTGGGCAAGGAACACAGAGCAAGGGAGGCTTTTACTGGAAGAGACGCAGTTGTTTCTGGAGCTGCATTAGCTCACAGTTGGAAAGAAGTCTGGCCACACCACTGCAAATATCTCCTGCTCGCCTGCCTGTAGGGACAAGACGGACACTGCCAGCCAATTGCAGCCAGCCTCGTGCTGCCGCGTTCAACATCTGTCCCAGAAAAAAACTGGAGAAGAGAAATTTGTGCCTCTGCCTGCCACCTTCCAGAGGCCAGGTGAAACATCCAGAAGTGAACAGCCCCTCCCTTGCTGCAGCACAAGACCAGTGCTACCTAAAAATCACAAAGAAAGAATAAATGGGGCAGATAAACACCCCATCAGCACTTCACTCCCCTTGTCAAGTCCTCCACTGTGTCTCCCAGTTACCCTCAGAATTTAAATTTCCTATCTTGCTCACCATCCATACGGAGAGCAATTCCTTCAGCAGGAAAAAGAGGGGGGGTAGGGAGGACTGAATACACAGACCCATCCTCAAGCCACCTTTAGCTTGGATGGCCTGCTTTTCATCCTCAATTGCTTCTAGGCCTGCTTATCTTTGCTCTGCAGTCAGCCCCAGCATCTTGTGGAGCTCAGAGCTATCCCTACAATGAGAATGGACCCAGCCACCTCCCCAGGTACCAGAAAGGCTCCCTGTGCAGGCAGGGACAAAGCACTCCATTGTACTCCTGGGAGCTGGTAAGGCCCCAACCAGCATGTCCAAGAGCTGCATCTAGTTACCAGCTGCTGACATGCAGAGTGGCATCTTCAATTGCGCTGCTGAGACAGCCTCACCTCAACAAGCCACAAACTTCACGGCCACCACTTTCCCCCAGACTGCGGGTCACTGGGTGCAAGCCTTGAGCAGACTACACTGGTGGCTGGCAAGAGCTGCTCTGCTCCAGCTGCTGGGAACACAACTCAGGGCAGGCAAGGACAGCCTGCAAAGGTGCACCCAGAAGGCACTAACATCATCCATTATCTCTGGACACACGCTTCCAGCCTCAGCAGCAGGCACTTCACCCAAGCCACCCACTTCCAGGGTCCTTCAGGGGGCTGGGTTGAGGAGATGAGCATCCAAACACTTGCATGCTGTGTAAGACACAAGCAGCTCAGCCCACCACCAAGAAAACCTAGTTGAAGTTGAATCAAGCACACACATCTCCCCAAGCAGCTATGGTGAGGGAGAACTGGAAGATCAGCACATCATCTCACACCACATTGAGGAGCATGCACAACACGACAGACGCTGATCCATCCTGTTGCTTAGAAGGAGTGTTTTAACAGGCATCCATCCAATGCCCCCTGGGCCTGGAGGCAGCTTATGCTACAGGTCGTGGAGATATACCCATCTCACAGACCACAGCAAACAAGCATTTCTCCTTTTCCCAGAATGGAAACAAATTGTGCTGCTTTCCTTTGGGTTGAGCTAACCAGGGAGAGCCAGTGCTGGCCACAGGTAAGTCACTTCTGATGGTGTCTCGGGCCAGTTCACTCATCAGGTGTGATTTAGCAAGAATGGCTGCTCAGCAGGTACCTGGAGGAGCTAAGAACATCTTCTGCCTGCTTTTCACTGGCTAGGAGGAAACAGCTGGCTTAGGGAGAGCTTGCTCAGGGCTGCTCAGCCAGCACTAAGTTACTGGAGGTTAAGACGACACCATAACCATGGAGGTCTTGAAGAGTGCTTCATACCTCCAGGAAGGATGGAGATCGTCCTGAAAAAATTATCCTGGAAAGTCCTACACGACAGCCCCAACAAACAGGCAACAAGTTATTAGGCACAGAAAATCCATTGCTGTCTCCAGCCTCCCAGCCCAGGGAAGGTCTATCAGAGCTTAGCTGCCACAAGACAAAGTTCAGGAGATTTTGCAGATGGGACCATGCAGTGCGTCCAGAGGCCAGTGGTGCAAAGGCAGGATCCCTGTTGTCCAGCAGATCCACTGTGGTGGTCATTGCTTGGTTCTCCAGGGCTCAGCCAGGCTGGTGGCACCCAGGTTGTCACATGCCCACCAAACAGCAGCATCCCAACAGAAGGCAGTACTCAAAGAGGAGCACAGCACCTGAGCCCACCCTAGCAGATCTTCCCCACATTCCCAGTTCTCTAGGGTCAGCACCAGATCACAGCCACTGGGATCTGCCTCATGTCCATCCACAACAGCAGCCACCACTCAGGAGATCCAACTTGCTCTGAGCCAGCCCAGGTGCCAAACAAGAGGGAAAGGGGTTTTTTTTGAACACTGACCTCTCCTTCCATCAATGGGCTCTGCCTTAACTCAGTGCTGGGAAGCCTCAGGGTCCCACTAGGCTCTCACACCACCACCACATAGCCATGATCCAGGACTGCTCCTTCTACCCACCACTCGCTTGGACAGGTCCCAGCTTCAGAGGCCCACCTCCACCATCTCCTCAAAGCCTCCAGACAAAGCTGCTGCCAGCAGCAGCAACACAGATGCTCTGAGGGCAGCTTGGGCAGCCCACCCCCAAAGGGATTGGCATCTGTGAGCTTTTGGCCCATGACCTGCTCCCTGCCTTGGAAGCATCTACCACAGACAGTCTCCTGGGCTCTGGGTACCCAACACATCAGCCTAGTCTCCTACAAGCACCATGTGGTAACCACCACCAGCCTCACTCACGTTCTTATGAAACAATCCTGCATCCAGCCCCTGCTTTCCAGGGCAAGTCCTGCCCCTCAGGGGTGCTGCCACAGCTGAAAGCATCCCTTTGCAGAAGAGCTCCAGGAGCATTGATAGCCCCTGGTGTCTCCTACTGCCCACTCAAAGCCCAGCTTAGAGGTGCTCCAAAACAAGTGGTTTCACATTAGAGACGCAATGCAGCCCAACTCCATCACATAGGCAATAGATGAAACTGTTCACCAGGTCCAAGTGGAACAAGACAAGCTGTATCACTGTCTCTATGCTTGTGGCAAGCTCTCCCCATCTTCCCAGGGGACCAACTCTGCACATCTTTGCACCTCACAGTCTTCCAAGGGCAAGGGCAGACCTGGGCCCCCATCTTTGACGACTGCTTTCCCCAGCATCACTTCCACAAAGAGGAAAAAAGTCTACCCAGAGCCACTGCAAGGAGAAGTGAGCCAGGACTCTGGTTCCTTCAGTTAGAGCTGACCACAGCAACCATCCTCCCTGCCAACCAGTCCCAAGCCAGGCCACCTTCCCTCTTCCCAAGCTCCCAGTTTCCTACGCCGCTCCCATCTCTCCCAGGCTGCCGATTCCCTTCATTATGGCTCACAAGACCTGTGTCCTGCCTGTGATTTCAGGCTGCAAGAGAGAAGCCAAGCTCCAGGTAGGAACTTGCTCCATTTCCAGTAACTGGAGAGGAAAGAGGTGAGATTAGACCCATGATTAAGGGCAGGGTCTGTCCCGGTATGCAATTCTGGAACAAAGTGACCGGCAAGTGCTGTTGTCTAACGTGCCCGCTAGAATTTAGTCGTGTGCTATCACTATCACGTCACTCACCTCCCCCACCGTGTGCCAGGAGTGAGGTCAAGGTGTATTTCTGGTTGCCCTCGAAGGGTCATGGTTGGGGAGAAACCAGGTTTCTTTCACACCAAGTGGCAGGGTTGTCTCTGCCCCTGGCTCAACCGGGCTGCTCCCCTCCCACCAGCAGGACCTGGCTGAGCCTGGCTCAGCTGGGGGGAGTTGATGTAAGATGGTGCCATGCTGTGTGCGCCATGTCATGTGCTGCCAAGTTGGAGATGTGGGTTAGAAAGAAGGCCTGGTATCTCATTCCCCAGGCTCTGGTGGGTGGGTAGCGTGAGGCCCATGCACTGGGTTGCCAAGGAGATACAGGCTACAGAGATGGGCAGAAGCTTGCAAATCCCATGGTGCACCTTGGAGGAGAGATGGTTACCTTACCAGTCTTTCCAGACGTGGCTGCCATCATGCTTAACACTTCTAGGAATGGAGCTGTAGTACAGCCACTCCACTAGCTGCAATAAGGCATCACTAGGGTGTCCCATCTCCAGGGACAGCTCTGAGCTTCAGGGCTAGCCTGCGCTGGCATCATGGCTGGAGTTCACTAGGGACATCAAAGGAGGGATTTGAGAGAGGGTGGGAGGGAAGGCAGATGGGACAATCTTAAAGTCAGTGGAGTCCCCACAGGTAGAGGCTCTTCGCAGTGCAGGGTCAGGCCACAGTCACATCTACAGCAGCCTGATGCCTGCCAGGAGCATCACCATGGCACAGCAGCTCAGCAGTGCCGGGAGCAGCAGCCATCAGTCTCGTCTGCAAGCAGCTTACCGACAGCTCCCAGCATGCGAGCTGAGGCCGGGCCAGCCTCATGCCATCTCCTGCCCCTCATCACTTCTGCCAGCCCTCTGGGCAGCTCTTCAGGAGGTTGCATAGGTGCATCGCAGAGGGCGGCCACCTCCTCTCCTGCTCGCTACCAGACTTGAACACAGAGCTGCGAGAGGATGAGCACTTCAAGTTTACACCTTTTGCAACAAGCTCTCAGTTTAGCTACAGCCTCCAACTTCATGCCTGCTTCAAGACTGATTGCTACAGAGCTACTACAGCTCTGGCTGTCCCCATGAACGTCCTCCAACCAACACCAGTCTCAGAAGGAAGAAATGCAGCTGTCCTGGAGAACAACTCATGTGCCCACCACCCTGCCAGCAAGGCAAACCAGCCCCTGCCAGTGAGTGCAGAGGGCTCAGCACGCCAAGACTGAGGTTACAGCTTTTGGCCCAGTTTGTGAGCAAAAGTCATCTCACTGACTTGCTCCACCCTGCCTTGGCTCTGCAAGGGAGAGGGCTCCAGCCTAGAGACCAGGCAGCTCAGAGCTGCCAGCCTGAGTAATGTTTAACCCCATAAAACTTTATTGGTAACATATACCACGCCAGAATGTCTCCCTGCGAGGTCACCGCTGGCTCAAGCACAACGCAGCAAGGAGCTGCTCGGCCCGCCCAGCTGGTCTTCAGAAGATAGCTGGGTGCAGCCATGGCCATGGGCCTGGAGGGGCTACACTGGCTCCCTAAGGCTTAGGGGTACATCACCACTTAGGGACTTCTTTGGGTAGGGAGTTCTACCTATGCAGGGAGCTCCCTGGAGACTCAGGGTCATTCTTCAGGCCAAAATACCTCTTTGAAAGCTAGCAGCTTGCCAACTGGAGGGCAGGAACTAAGACTAAGAGGGAAAAGATCTGACTGAAGGCCTCCTTGATACCCTCCACTTCTGGGGAGCAGAGTTTTTCTCCCCCACCACAAAGCTTTGGTGTCTAACCCTTACACTCAGGGTCCCCACACAGTCACTGATGACCATCCTTGAATGATTTCACCTCCCTCAATCACCTCAGCCAGGCCAGAGGGGTTTTTCTCTGGTCCTCCCTGCCAGGGGCAATTCAATCAGCAACAGCCCTTGGCTCCATCACCCTACACACAAGGGGTAGGGAAAGGAAGACATCTGCTCTTCCGGGCTACCCAGGAGCAGAGCATGCTCCTGTAGAATTGTGGGCACCATTAGTAACTTTTGGAGAACACCAGCAAGCACAACCCTCCCAGTGAAGGACCAGCCTGGCTCTGGAGGCCCTTGGAAGAATGAGCCAGTGCCTGGTCCTCACATACTTCTTGCCTACCCCACAGGAGCTTCAGCCCAACACTAGCTCATCAGTAGAAGGGCAAAAGCAGCAGAGGCCTGCAGGCGTGAGGGGCAGGACAGACAAGCCTAGACAGGCCAGGAGCCTGCATCCCCTCTGTTGCCTCCATATTGCATTTGGGAAACAAGCTTGGGTTGAAGCTGGGCAGTTAGAGTCAAGATGCTTGCAGGAAGCAAGAAGATGCCAAAGGGCCAGCTGAGCTGATCATCAGCCAGGTGGATGAGGTGAGGGGACACAGCTTTTCTTCCTCTCAATTTAAGCAGGGAAGAGTGGAGCTAAACACCCTGCTTGGCAGGGCAGAGAGCAGAGGTTAAGCCCCAATGCTTTGAGGTCTAAGCCCAGAGTCCCACTGCCCTAGTCCCCCATGGCACTACTACAGGAGCAGAGACCAAAGCAGGCAGAGCACAGCTGGCTGGTAACACCAAGCAGGGCAGGGGCTCCAACCTGGAATTAGGACACTACTTCTGTTTTGGCTTTCCCTTTCCATGGTTTCAGGGACTTCATGCTCAGCAGGGGTGTTGGTCTCAGTACATTAAAGCATTCCAGTTTCAGACCAGTACAGGCATCCCTACACCTCCAGCTCTCAGCAAGCATACCCTGGGACACCGGGCAGCTAGCTGCATCACCACCAGCATTTCCAGAGGCTTGTACAGAGTCACTCTCTCTAGCCTGCACCCAGGGTGGCTAACACCACTGCCCCATCAGAGTTCCTCACTGTGGCAAGGCTCTGATTGCTCATCTCCTGCAGGACATCCTCCTCCAGCTTCAAAAGTATTTGAGTCACTTGGCCCAAGGGGGTCCCAGCTGAGCCCCTCAGCTTCAGCACTGAGCTAAGCCTGTTGCCTTTGCTCTGACTTCAAGGAGGACATTTCATAGCTATTTTACTTGCTGGCAGGAAGCATTTCCTCACAGTAGTCCCACAACACTGCTCTCTGGCCACAGGGAGCAGCAAAGCCAGACACAAGTCAAGCCCTGACTTTCTCCCATCTGCTTGCCTCTTGCAGGGGAGCAGGCTGGACCTGCAGGGTCAGAAATCATCTTCCAGCTCTGACTGCTCTCAGCCACATAGACCTCTCCCCTGCAGTTTGCATGGGGCTGGGCCCCCCGCCCTCCCCAATACACTTCAGCCAGGAGGAGGCTTTGCCCAGGAGCCAAGGTGCAGAGGCCGGGGTTAAACCAGCCAAGCAGAGACCCACAGGAGCAAGCACCAGGGCAGGGGAGAGAGGAGAGCCCAGTTCCTGGCACAGGACATGGGGAGTGACTCACCTGAGCGTGAAGAGCAGCAGCCGCCGCAGCGGCTGCCGGGTACGTGAAGGCGGCATGGGGGATGGCAGGGGTTAGCTCCGTGGTGTACAGTGGGTAAGGAGCCCACGCTTCTGGGGACGCTGGAATAAGAGCCGCTCCAGTCAGGTCATCTAGACAGGAGGAGACAAGGTGACAGCATCTCAGTTGCTGGCCCCAACAGCCTGTTTCAGGGACAGGCTCTGGATTTCCAACCCCAAACTAAAGCTTTGCACTGCCATCTCAGCGAGGTATGAAATACAGCACCCCTGCAGCATCTCTGTGATCAGCTGCTCCTCTGGCCTCCCAGCCTTGCCAAGAGAGGCAGGAACATGCTCCATCACTGCTCAGTGCCCCACACAGGCTTTGAGCAGGCTGGTTCACACACACAGCACAGGGCTGGTGCCACAGGATGGCAGGACAGAAAGACAGGGCGCTCAGCACCATGTTTCAGGCTGCCCAACAAGCCTCAGCAGGGCTGCTCACCCCACCAGGCTATGCTGAGGGTGCATGGCACAGGACTCAACCTTTCTGTTTCACACCCAGGGATGGTTTAGAGGACTTAAAGTATCACTTGAGCTACCAAAGCCAACTCTGCTCTCCCAACACTTCTAGTGTTGGCCAGAAGCCTTACCAGATGCCTGTTATTATTCTGCAACCCTAACATGCTGGCCTTCCTGCACCAGGCAGATTTCAACAAGAGCATACAGGGGTATGGTTTCCTTTCTGCCCTCACAGCATTCCCAGGGTTAGGCATCTCCCAGGTTGGACCAGCCATGACCTCAGAGTTCCTCCCAGCATACTCACAGGGGTCCCGTGCAATGAAGTGTGCGCCCAAGGCGGGGTGGATATTGGTGGGGTTTGGCGTGGCCATCAGCTTGCTCTTGGCCATCTTTGTGTTGGCTTTAGCAAACTCTAACCGCAAGGTCTGGGGGTTCTCCGGGTCAAAGCGGATGCCCTGTCACAGAAAAAAAGCACAGGAATCTCTGAGGTGAGGTTTCCAGTCCAAGCACAGGCTGTGTCTATTCATGAAGCAACCAGGGAAACAAGGCCATCATGCTGCAGTCACATGCTCAGATTTTTGTCACCTCACTGCAACACTCAAGCTCCCACATGCTTGTATTTCTATGTTTAGCTGGCTTAGGACCACTGCTTCCAACATGAGGGACACAGTTTTGTTCCTTATGTGCAGTTCACCAACCAGCATAGCAGTGATGGCTACCAACACTGGACAGGAAAGATCTGTCTGCTGGAGCTGGGATAACCCCATCTACACTGGAGCTCCTATCTATACTGTGGTGCTGCTACATCTACTGCCAGCCTGGGCAGAGACACTAGTACATGCCCCAGTGCCCAAGGCAAGGTCTACAGCAGAGCAGAACCAGATCAGCATGTCTTGCTGCCTAGATCCCACTAAATTCTGCAGGCCCACATGGGATGGAGATCATTTTGGGCATGCCTGCCATGTTGACCATCCTCCGGTCTTTTTTTGAGCTGCAGAAGTTTGGAAGTGCCATGAATGTGCTAAAGAGCCTGTACCAGATAGCTTTGACCCTGCCTCATGCCCTGCTATAGAAACAGCAGCACAGGAAGGCTGGTTTCCTTCCTTCCTGAAGGAAGTACCTTCTGGCTGCAGAGGTCCTGGACAAGGACCTGCTCTGCTGAACTGCCACACACTTTTCATCAAGGCATCTGGTAAGTGAGGCTTTCACAAGGCCACTAGCACCAAGCAAGCCCCATGGCCACAGGACAGACCAGCTTTGCAATGAGCCTGCTTCACTACCCACATACCCTGATGAGCTCAGCCTAAAACCTCAAAGCTGATGCTAAATGCAAGTTGACCTCCACATGCCTCATTAAAGCATTACAGTGCATCATCTGGGTATCACCATATGCCTGTATATGCCTGGGAACCACCTATGCCCCCAACACCTCTTCTCATCTGTTTGCTAAGGTTGGTTCCCCAGAGAAGACCTGCCAGCTTCAGGTACTCCAAGTCAAGCTAGGATGAGCTCCCACCTCAGTGCAGACAGCAGGAGGAAAAGCTCCTCAAAGAGTAGCTCTGGCTATACATCAACACACATAGGTAATCCACACTCATTTGAACAAGGTGGGGGTGTCTCAGTCCACAACTGTTCCCCATAAAGGGGGGGAGCACTTAATGGATAAGGAACAGGATTCACAGCCTGGTTCCTGTTATCAGAGACCAACTGTTGAGTAAGGAGGTACATGCTGACTCGAGAAAGAAGTAGCCATTCTTTCCCCACACTGAGAAGCCCTGGAGCAGTCCTCCAGTGGTCAGAAGCCACACCTACACCAAGTGTGGTACAGTTTGCATCCATTTGCTCAGGCTGATGTCAGCCTTAAACAAGCTCACCTGCTTCCCTGGTGGGATGCTGCAGGACCATTTAGCTTCCATACTCAAGGGCACAGCTGTGACACCCTGACCCTTCTTACACTACAGACAAGCCAAGCAACACTAGCCCACAGCTCCAGGTCTAGCTACAGCAGGGCATACGGCCCCCAGCACTTCCAGCACACCAGGTACTCACGTTCAAGGCGTTCTTTGCTGCTTCAGCACCAGCCCGGCTGTCAAAGGTCACAAAACCAACTGGCTAAAAGAAATAATGCCGATTTCAGTTTGGAAGCCTCTTCCAGCTTCTCAGACTACCCTGCCACCCCCTCTGCCCCAGACAGCTTACAGCAAGCAGGAGAGACCATCTAAAGCTGCAGAGGGCCTTCAAGCAGAGCTTGAAGCATCTTGGGTCATCAGCCCAAGATTCCTGCTCTGTGTCTGCTCTCGTCACACCAAAATGCTTTGGCATTCCTACGCATGGGGGCACTGCTCGCCCTGGTAGCCACCAGCAAAGGTACCCCTTGCCCACAAGGGGAACTACTGCCTTGATTAGGATGGGACTGGGGAATGTTTCTGGCAGCTCTGGGTTTGAGGCTGAAGCATCAGGTTTCACCCAGCACATGTAGCCCTGGGCAGCAATAGAGGATATGGAGCCATTCAGCACATGCTGGGAGCTTGGGGTCACCAGAACAGCACAGGTAAGCAGAACCTAGCTGTATACATGGTATGGAACACAGTCAATGCTTTACATAGTGAAGTGGCATCTGTCCCCCTCCCCTCCCAGCATGTCTGGTTTTCTAGCAAAAGCCAAAAATGCCCAAGCTGGAAGAAGGAGGTACCTGCTTTGAAGTCAGCTTGATCAGTGACCCTTCATAACCCTGCAGAAGGGAAGAAAGCAAGTCAGTGTCAGGTTTCTGAAGGAGCCAAGCTACAACTGAGACATGACGTGACAGCTCCAGGAGTTCCTATAGCACCAAACACTTCATAAGGCAGACTCTGCCACCAGAGTAGGTATGTTAACACTTCTCCTTCCCACCAAAAGAGAAGGCTGATATTAGACTAAGGGCAGAGCAGGTATCTTAGCTAGTCCATTCTGGCCCTTTGGGAAGAAAACCCATTTTCTAGCTCTTCATCAAGCTACCAAGATGAGCACCCTGCCTGGCTAGTGCCTAAAGAGCACAGAGCGCCCTGTTCTAGAAGAGTGCAAACAAGGGAACCTGACTTCCCCCAAGGACAGCCTATGTGGTGATCTAGTGAAGGATGGACAGTCAGGGGATCAGGACACATCCTCAAAGAAGGTCTTGTCCAGTTGGGCAGCAGGGCTGACCAAGCAGCCTTCACTGAGCTTGGAGACAGCAGGATTTCAACAACAGGCTACAGGGGAGGTTACCCAGCTGAGCACAAGCCATGGGATACCATGCTGATCTCTGACAGATCTCTGATCAAGATCTTTGCTGCCAGGTTGGCCACAAAACAGCATCTTTCCCACCAAAGACCAAATTTGAAGACCTTCTTACCTTGAATGGTCGGAAGAGTAGGTAGAGCTCTCTGGGCTTGATATCCACAGGAAGGCCACTGACAAACAGCGTCCGTACCTAGAAGAGAGGTCAACGAGGTCTACTAAAAGGAGATGCTTATTACCAAAGTGGGAGTACAGAGCACAGTTCAGAAGCTAGGTACAATAAGAGTAAGACACCTTGCAGCAAAGGTGGCCTTGCAGGCACTAACCCTTCCCTACATTAGAGGGGTGTTGTCCAGGATAAAATACACCCAGTCCTCTCCTCCCTGCCACAAAGTATTTAGACCTTTACAAAAATTCAGTCTCTAGCAGAATAGTCTGGGTTGATTAGGGCATGAACACCAGCTCCACAGTCTGACTGGACCTTGATGACTAAAACTTGAAAAGACTGCTAGAAGACCATACACTGCCAAAAGCACTAACACAGAGTGTGACATGTATCAAAGATCCATCAGAGACCAGTACAAACCCCAGTTGTCTCTCTAGCTCTTTCTACAGATCATACACTAGGTCTCCTTTCCTTAACCTACCCTGGCACTTTACTTCAGTCACTGATTCAAAGACAGCCCTCAATTTTGAAAAATACCTCACTGCTACACTCACATCTTTTGACTTCTGCAACAGCCCCAGAATATTATTGGGAAGATGACTTTTGGGTCCGTCCCAGCTCCTTCACCAACACACATCAGACCCTTCAGAAGTCGCTCCCAAACCAGCTCTTACAGCATTTGTTCTGCTGTGCCCAGCCAAAAGCCAGCTGTGCTGCACCAAGTCCATGTAGGCTGCTGCTCTTTCCAAGTTGTAGGAGTCGGGTACTAAGTCCAAATGCACTTGGCAAGTATAAGCAAAAATACAGTACGAGAGGAAGATTTCAATAGATAGTCTGTTGGAATTATCTATAATAGTTCACATGAATAGCCAGGAAGAAGAAACAGTGTTGAAGGTTCATGGCCTGGGAGAACTCTGCTCAACAGTCAGACCATCATGGCCACCTTCTCCCTGCAACTGGGAGACATTGGGCAACAGCCTATTTCCATAGGAAGCAGCATGATGAAGCTGCCAAGACTTCTTGTAAATAGCACAGACCCAGAAAGGGAAGTTATGCACAACAGAGGTCACCAAGACACTAGTCATCATTAACAAGGACCAGGAGACCACAAGCACAGCTCAGCCAGCACTGACAGCTAGGCAAGGGAATTCAGAGGACTATGGGAATGAGACAGAGCTCCATGTTCCTTGCTTTTCATTGCATGGGGATGCCACCCACCAAGCCAGTCCCAAACAAGCCTTGAGAAGCTCACGGGACAGCACTGATGCCCAAATGCTCAGAATGGCACCAAACAGTTCCAGAAGCTTTTGAGCTGCAAAACATGCAGCAGGACCAGAAGCCCTAAGCCAGAGCCCATCTCCTGGCCTGTTTCCAAGTCTGGAGTGACCCCATTACATTTGCAGGGCAGAAGCACTCTGCTCCCACATTTTAGTTTTTGCTCAGTCATTTCTCATTCCCCGAAGTGGGTTGTATCTGACACCTCGTTAAACCTCTTCTGCCACCAAAGTGAGCAGCACACACTTGCTCTGCTCCTGGGCTAGAGACAGCAGCCACCTGAAAACACAGAGGCATGCAGCACAGCCTCTGCACCCTGTAACTCTTTGGGGGCAGTCAGATTCAGACTCCTCCAAGCAGGAAAGTTTCTTCTCTTTACAGGAGAAAACACGCACCTCCTTTAGCTCCTGTGCCCAAGACAGTCCTGCTAGGGCAGATACCCTTCACATCAACTCAGGGGGGCAGCTTAAGCCCTCCAGGATGGACAGTGATCATGAAAGCCTTGGGGTCCTCTGGCCCTCTTGCTCTCCATGCATGCTGAGGCTAAGCACTGCCACCACCTGGTAAATACCCCAGTGGGTGCTACCACCCCCCATTAGTGTGCAGAGCCCTTCTCTGGCATATCTCAAGACTGCTGCGGAATGCAACCACTGAGCATCCTTCACTCCAACACTAGCATCCTTCCCATGCCCTCCCCTGGCCCCTCAGTATGGATGGCCCTACCGTACACCCCAGCTTTTGCTTTGCCCCATCTAAGGAAGCACGATGCTATCTGGAGCACTCCAGAAACACTTTCTATGCCCAGGCTCAAGCCTACAGTCTCCCCACCCAGCCCAGGCCCTCATTTGATGCATCGCTCCAGGACCACCTCATGCCCAGACAGAGTGGGCAACAGCAGTATCTCTCAGCTTGCTGGCTGCATTGAAGACTTTGGCACTTGTGCTTCAGTGTGAGCTACACGGAGCGCCTGCAGCGCATTCCCAGAAGACGTGTGGCCATTTCTTGCAGGAGAGGACTGCGCAGAGTGTGGTGGCACACATGTGCCTCAGCCATGTGAGAGCACCATCCCTTTTCAATATTTCAGGATCCGAGTGTGCTCAGACCCCAGAATGGATGTTTCTTCCAAGCAGATAGAAATCTGCATCCCTGTTGGGTCTCTAAATGGTCCCGTGATGTGTCGCTCCGTAAGTCCTTGCGACAGGCGTGACAGAATGGAAGATGCGCAGTTGCTCAGGGAAGGGGAAGTCAGCTACTCAGAGCCCTTACAACAGCCGGAACAGAGCAACGCAAGTGCCTCGGAAAGCTCTTTGTCAGAAGTAACAAGCTCCTAATGCCAGCCCCATAAGTTGCTGCCAAGGACAGGAGCAAGAGACCTTCTCTCCCAGGCCAAAAGCTTCCCTTGGCCTCCAGGTCCAGTCTGTCACCATACACAGCATCAGAAAGGGGATCCCAGCCAATCCACAGCACCCGCCAAGGGCTGGCATAGCCCCAAAGAAAGCCTGGGAAATCCCAAATGCCACCAGCTAACATCTTCAAACAAGGCTGCCCCAAGGGTCTCAAGACAGACTAAGGAAGGTCCCTGTTCAGAAGAGCTTGTTAAAAGAAATGAGACCAAGTGGTTGGTTTTCCGAGATCTCTGCAATTCAGCATATCCCTAAGTGATCTAGAAAAGCGTAGGGGGAAAGCGAGACCAAGTTATTCAGGGAAGGGAGGGTGAGGCTGGTAAGGAGAGACCCAAGCAATACATTTGAGGGACAGTGAGGTAAGCCAGAGGGAGACTACTTCTGAGATCAAGTGTAAACACGGAAAGCAAAGGAGATCTGGGTTGTCCCACAGGAGAAAAGCAGGAGGCAACTTGCCAGCCTGAGCATCTCATGCACTGTGGGCAGCCCTGGTCCAGCCTCCTGCCCCTGCTCCCAAAAAGAGCAAACTGTAGATGAGGGCAACAGGATCTGGACAAGCATCTTCCAGTGGATTAACCAAACTGGGAATCTCAGTCACCCCTTTGCAGTCCAAGTCCTGCAGGCTTTGAGAGGCCACTAGGACCACCTGGGGCTGATGAATCCAGGCTTCCAGCCCTTGCACTCAACAGGCCAAGACAGGGTAGGCTTCTGCTTAAATATATTTGCCCTGCTTCAGCTCCCTGCCACCAAACACCAGACCCATGTAGATATTTAGCCTCTCCACAGAGCAGCTGGCAAAGTCACAGAACAAAAAAAAAAAAAATCCATCCAGAGCTAGATCAAGAACTGCCTGGGCCAAACCGCATGTTCAGCAGGAGCTTGGAGAAGATACAGCAGAAGCAGATCTCCAGGAATACCTTGTTCTTATGCTCACTCTTAGACTCTGCTACCAGCCACTTGAGGTGAGATACCAGGTGAAAGCAACCCCATCTCAACAAGGACAACTGATCTTAACTGGACACACATGTAGAGAGAAGCAGAGCAGTGGGGCAGGGAGTTGCTCCCACCTAGGACAGCCCAGCAGGGTCACACTGCTGGAGGCCCTGCAGAAAACACTTTCCTTCCCCATCCCTGCCCCCTCTGGGGATGTCCCCAGTCCAAACACCCAGCAGAGATGGAGGAGAGCCATGGAAAACAGGATTTGTGCCAGGAGGGAACAACACCATCGAGGCCATGTCTTAGAGAGGGAGGATCCCAGCATAGCTTCCTACACAGGAGGGAGGGACAAGGACAAACCCATTTAGTGGTCAAGTCCTCAGTGGCTCTAAAGTAGTCCTGATACAGCTACATCTCCCAGAAGAGACATACACCCAAGTGTGAGGACAGCCAGGTACTTAGCACCAAGCCTTTAAAGAAGCCAAGCAGCAACACCTGCCTCTTCCTACCACAGCTCCAGCACTGCCAGGAGGTCAGCATAGGTCTTACAACATCCACATCTCTTGGCCATGCCTGCTTTTAAATAACAGCTCTTGAAAGGGAGTCCCAAGCAGAGCCAGACACTGCCCTGCAGCCCAGCAAGGGTCAAGTTATGTCAGAAATGTTAGATGCAAAGATGTAAGTACCCACCTCCAGCAAGGCTGCTCTGGTAGGTCTCCAGCACTGGGCTTTTGTTAAGAGACTGCTCCAAATCCTGCTAGAAGCCAGCGAGGCTGACCCTCCCCTTCTGCAAGATCAGCCCTTTAGCTGCATTATCCACAGCCCTGCTTTTGCACAGCTGTGGCCACTCCAGCCCCCCAAAATTGGCTGGCTCCTGGGGCCACACTCCCAGCACTTGGAGCACACAAGCCTTTACCACCAGTGGTTAGGAGACATCCAAGGACACCTACAGTAGGAACATGCCCTAGTGCCACATCCACACCGTGCCGCTGAACATTCCCCCTCTTCAGGAAGCCACCTCCAGCTACATGCCATTATTTTCCCCTGAAGACAAGCCATTTCCCACTCATTCACACCAATATGTCCACCAAGCCCTCCTCCTATGCCACCAGCAGAAGGGAGCCCCATGCCATCCTGCTGGGGACAGGGACAAGCTCTGCCACAGCATCCCAAAGGCAGTCCCCACTCCAGGCAGCCACCCTGAGGTCCTAGCAGCTCAGGCACACAGGCTACAGCTCTTCCCATGGGAGAGCATCCCAGTGGGTGCCTCTCAGGCACCCAGGGCCACCAACAGAGCCACAGAGTGGATACAGAACCCTGGCCCTGGCCACTTCAACACAGCTAGGGACACTCGACTCGAGGCTGCTGGAATGCAGTGAGGCTGCTGGCTGCCCTGGGAGCCAGGACTTATAAGGCACAGCAACAAAATGCAGGGAGGCAAGCTTGCAAAACAGGGCTGCAGGGAGGAAAATGCTTCAGAGCCCAGCCATGGGGCTTAAAAACGTGACAGCACCTTCATCTCACTGCCCCACATGGGATGTGGGGCTGCAGGGTTCCTGCCATTGCACTGAGTTGACCCAGCCCTGGGCAGTTTTGCTTCTCAGCACATCAAACTCCCAGGAAACACAAGGGAAGGGAAAACTGGGGGAGGAAGATGGCTGGTCTGTGCTAGGGACAGCTCAGCAAGAAAGCAGGGCAGCCTCAACACCATGGAGCATGCCTCCCAAGGGGAAGGGGCTTGCTAACAGGCTCCTTCACCACTCCGTGCCTCAGTTTCCCACCACCACCAGCAGGGCTCAACAGCAGAGAGGCTGCAAGAGCCAGCTGCCTGCTTGCAATTCCAGCACTGGCAGAGCTCCGATGTCCTCAAGCAGCTCACAGGGCTGGCAGGCAGGGTAGTACTGAGCCCCAGTGCAGGATCAGACCAGGAGCTGCTCCAGCCAGGAAGCCCCAAGCAGCCACAGCCGCAGGACATCCCCCCACCCCACACCAGAAGGATGTTCACCCACCCCCAGAGGGGAAAGGCAGCCTTGAACCTCCCCCAGCACTTGAAGCAAGAAGGGCTTCAGGCATTTCCCTCCGAAATTAGCCTTTTGCACAAAAGGCACCCAAGGACCAACATCCTGCTCTCCCAGAGGGGAGGAAGGCAGCCTGACCACAAGCAAGCCCAAGTGCACAAGCATTTTGTCCCCAAGGCTGGGGTGTTTCACACATGACACTGCTTATAGCTGGGTCAGCCCCTCTCAGACATTGCTCATCCCCCATGTCAGGCAGGGGATGTCGACAGGGCTCAGCCACCCCTGTGGTCAGGGCAGGAAGACATTCAAGCAAGGGGGAAGCAGGGAGAGGCACCCGGGGAAGCCGATAAGTCCAAGCACAACGGGGCAGCACCCAAGAATAGTCTGCGGCCTTGGCAGAGGAAGCACCACTGCTGCAGCTCTGCAATGGAGACTCCCCCCTGCTCCCCACTACCAAGTCCTGTCCCCTCTGTCTCTGCAGGATCTCATGGAAAGGATGGCACCCAGGGGTGCTTGGGCCACAGCAGGGGTTCAAAGCTGTTGAAACGTTTGGGGAGGCCAGACCCACAACTCCCAAGAGATTACTGTCCCAACAGGGCAGTTCCCCAGCTCAGGGAGATGATGGTTGAGCATCCTCAGGATGCCGTCGCAGCCTTCCACCTTGCCAAGAGGTCTGCTAAGCTAGAGGAGACATGCCCAAGTATCAGAGCCAACATGCTGAAGGACACTCACATCCATGCTTGTACTATCCAGCCCACTGCATTAAGCACCTCACTACAGAGACCCAGCAGCACATCTGGCACCCTCTGATGTTCTGGGACCTACAGACACCTTTTACCATGGACCTTACCCAGGGGACAGCTCTCACACAGTGTAAACCTGCTGCAGACCAGGTCCTCCTGCCCATACCCAGGCATTTGTTCTCCTGGCAGGAGACACAGAGGTGAGACGAGTTCCTGCCATTCTCTGCCCTGAGCAGAAGACATTGGTCTGGATGCAGGACCCTCACAAGGTACCTCCTCACCTCAGTTCCTTAAGCAAGCACATCTGTCTGCTTCACCCCGCCACAAGGCAATTCCTGGGCACTTTTCAGTCCTATGCCTCCTCTGCCCACTGAGCCAGGACACATCCAGAGAAGCACATGAATCTCTCCTCAAATCAGCCTGGTTCAGGGCAGCACACTAGTGGCCATGCCACAGCCCCATGGAGCATGCCTGGTATCTCCATGGCCCAACAGCAAGCAAGTCTTCCACAAAACCCAAGTGATAGCAAGCTCAAAGTTTGCAGCAGCTCTCCACTGTTGACAGTGGTTATTGGAGTGTCACCCCAATCACAAGATGACATTTGGGGACACTAGTAGGATGACAAGCACCTACAGGACTAAGATGCCATCGCATTAGTCCAGGTCTTGGCAAAACAGGGCCACTAGACAGTGGGGAGGGGCTGTACTACCCAAAAATGGACCAGAAATGCCAACCCTAACCGCCATCACGCCCTGACCTCCCTCTGCACCACAAGGCACTCTCCCCACAAGACCCCAGGCAGGCACCCAGCCCATACGACCCAGAGGGCAAGGCAGAGTTAAGACCACCAGCCCAGAAGGAGAGCCTGGGGAGCAGGGCAGAGCACAAAGCAAGAATGGATACAACATACAGCCCAAGCTTTAAGGCCCCACTAGAAACAGGTCACATCCCAGCCAGCTCCCCACCAGCATCCTACTGTGGGCAGGGAAACCCTGGGATGCAAAGTTTCCTTCCCTCCTCCAGTACCTCCCAGAGGAGCTGGGTGGTCTCTCCAAGTCTGTAGCTTGCTCTGCACTTCAAGCCACTGCTATAGGTGACACAGGGGAGTCACACTTTCAGACAGACACTGGCCTCCTGCCCTTGAAAGCAGATGGGAGGGACACACATCCCCAAGCCAAGAGCTTCTGACACACAGCTGTGTACCAAGACCCAACCCCACACTAATGCAAGAACCTATCACCATGTCCTTTGCAGCACAGGAGGGGATATACTATCTCAAACTAGGAGGTGCAACATTTCCATAGCCTCTCCTGGGCTATGCAGCAGGGCTGGAGATCCTCCGCATGGGTGAGACCGCCCTACTGGGTCCTTGGGTTTCCAGCAACCACAGCCTGCGGCCAGGTAAGCTTGGGCTCAGTGATCAGGGAGAGCAATGTGCAAGGCCAGCACATGCAGTCCCATGCAACTGTCCTCTAGAGAAACCCACCCCAGCAGCCACTGGGCCATCTGGAGGCAGGATCTCTATGCTCTGCCACCCTGCCCTACCACTGGACTACAACTGGCCAGGTGGGCTTGAGGCAGTTCCTTCCCATAGGGCACACAGCAGAGGTCAACTTCTTGTCCCTGTCCACAGGGCTAGGTGTAGATGACGTTCACTAGATGGAGGGACAGAGCAAGCCTCAGCACCATCCCTGCTCCCATCTCCAAGCAAGAGCCAGTGGGTGGGCCCTGGGGCCAAAGAAAGCCTCACCACCCCAGACACACCAAGAGGCCAGACCTTGCATAAGCCTCTAGCTCCACACTCATCAGCCACCATCCAAGGCATCACAACACCCCTCTCTGCTGGGGCTGAACTGAGGAGGACAGCAGGTCCTGGGACAGGCAGCCTCTCAACCATGCCATGACCATGTGGTGCAGTGGTCAAAGCGTCCTTGCCAAGCTTGCAGCATCCACTTCTGCCATGCCAAGGGCAGGGTCACCTGGCACACATCTCCTCACAGTGCTAGTACTACCACCTGCCCCAAGGTCCCTCCTCATCAGACACACTGAGCTGACTTGGGATTACAGCACACAAGTCTTTTAAAGCACAAATGAATTCTTTCTACTTACAGCCTCTGCCACACGAGCCATCCTTACGCAATGGTGGCTGTTGCTGCAGAAGGTACTTTCCTGCTCCAGGGATGGCCTGTGATGTACAGGCATCCCTGGGAACACACTTCTGAGACTGCTCACCTCCAGATCTGAGAAGGCTACTGGGTCCCAGCTAGTGCCTGGTACTCCTGGAGAGAAGGTGCTGAGCACTGTAGGTGAGGTGCTGACCACCTCGCTTCCACACTCATGCCCTGGTGAGGCTTCAAGCTAAAGCCTTTACTTCAGGCACTCAGAGGTCCAGGACAGGCAGAAGCATTGCTCCATGATCCAAGTAGTGAAGTCTTCATGACTTGGCACGGCCAAGACCAGCAAGCCTAAAGGATCTTTTGGCCCCAGAAGCCTTCCGTACTGATTCCAGCAAGAGTCATACTTGACTTCCCACAGTGCCAGTTCCTCTAGCAGAGGCACGAGAACAGACAGCAAAGCCTGAACCACTCTCAGCTACCTTTCAGACACCTCCAAGGGCATTCTTCCCACTTTGGTGAGGGGAAAGCAGAGTCCCTTGCTAGCAAGGGAGCCTTTGGGTTTGGCCCTTCATAACTTACACAGGCACCACCAGAAACCCCTTTATTTTGAGGCCAAGTAGGGAAAGCTCTGCTCAGCAACTCCTCAGATTAGCCAAGGAGGAAGACTCATTTCTGAAGCTGGGTCTCATTTACTAGACCAGCTACATGGCCAGATAGCAGGCGGAAGAACAGTTACCCCATCTCAGGGACTAGTTGGGATATTGATGTTCAAAGCAGCTCACTCATGTCTAAGAAACTTAGATTTGAAAGAGCAAGAAAGGAGAAGGAAGCTCCTTTACAGGGTATTTACAGAGGCACCAGGACATGAGGAGATAACGGGGAGATTCCCACATCCCTCCCCCAGTAAGAGCAACTCATTGATAGACCATGAGGAAGTCTGGGAACACACCAGTTCCCAGAACCTCTGCATGCATGGTGACTTCAGGGTATTTGCTCAGCCAACAATCTGTCACTAACAGAAAGCTGCATCTAACATTGAGGGGACTTTTATGATGCATGAAAACAGCTCTGAAGCACCATCCTGGTTCAGCCAGACCAAGTACAAAAAGATTAGCAAGTGGTGACCGTAACTACTACACCCTCAAGTTCTTTGTAGCAAAGAGCAGCATCACAGAGTCATTTGACTCCAGAAATTATTTTAACCTTATTTGTTTCAAGTCAGAGCGCTAGAATCCACACATGCAAGAGGCATCTAGGTCCACTCAAGCAGAGATTACAGAAATCAAGAGATGCCTGGCACCAGTCCATGAAGTGCTACAGACATCCAGCACATAACACAGGCTGCTCACCAGTGGCATTCCTGGCTGGTTCTGGCAGCCTCCGCATGCAACAGCTAAGAAAGGCCAGGGACGAAGTACTCGCTACCAAGGAGGCTGCAGGGCAGCTGAGAGCTTTCTGCCTCCCCTAACAGGGCATTTTCTAACTCTTAACAGGTAACATCGCAGCCTTGCCGTGGACCAACAGGGAAGATGATCCTCTCCTAGCAGAGCTTAGCCAGGTAGCTTCTCCTGGTCCTCACCTGGGCTCTGCCCACCCAGGACAACCTCATGTTTGATGCTTTCCACGTTCAGCAGTCCACAGTGTCCAAGCTCTACCATGACAGCAGCAGCCACCACCCATGGGGCTGCATGCAGGCCCTTGAGACCAGCCAAGGGAAGGGAAGGGGCCAAGAGGACACATGGGATATCCATAGAGTTCAGCCACCTGCTTTGGACATCTAGGCAGCCAGCTCCAGATTCCCCCTGCTCCCCATGGACCTACAACTTTCCAGTGACCGCCTGGGAGAGCAAGGATGAACTTCCAGAGTAGAAGCTACACTTCTGCAGACACTCAAGACAGCAGGGTAAACACATGGGGTCCTTGTTGCAATACAGCCACAAACACAACACACAGTGTCCATGGCAAGCAAGTAAGCTCCTCCAGCTGCCAGAAGAATTTCTGCCTGCAACCAGGGCGCACAGCACCTAGGCAGCTGCCTGTCTTGCACTACCCCTCCGTAGCACTGGGACATATGCTGTCACACAGATTGGCGGCTGCCTGGAAAACTAAACAGAAGATAGCAGCAAGTGGGGAGGGATCGAGTTTGGGGAGGTGTCTGGTGAGGAACAGCAGGGACTGACATTAGGCCCTGTTTGTTTAACATTCCCCATTAACGACCTCAAGAGGAGCGAGAGAGGCATTCCTGTCCTCCGCATGTCACCGGGCAGGAAGCGGCTGCGAGATCCAGGGGCTTGCAGATAAGATAAAGGGAAAGGCTGAATTTGGGAGCTTCTCCCCATTGTATCTGGGGCACACAGCACCCTTCTGCAAATGCTCAGGGAGACGGCGAAGGAGGCTTGTGGGGGGGGAATGGAGGACTGTCCCCAGTGCCAGGATCTGGCAGCGTTATCCACACAGCGTGGGAAGATATTCCACAGCACACCCTCCCGCGTACGTTGAGACTGAAGGATTCCACTTCACACTAAACGTATTTATTGCTCTGTACCAAGGGGAGCTCTGGGCAAGAATTTGGGTGGGATGTGGGATTAAGCCCCCCAGCCCATGCCGGGACCCTGAACACAAGGTGACTCTTTGTGCCACCATTAGCTTCTGCTGCTGTGAGGAATGGCTTCTGGTCAGCCAAGAGGATGTACAGGAAAAACAAGCATTCAGAGGGCTCCCACAGGCTAAGTGGCCATCAGAGCCCAGCCAGCAGCTCATCACCCACAGCATTATTCGTGGCAGAGAGAGGGCTTTCCAACAGCAACCCCACCAGGGATGGGGACACACACACACACACACACCCCCCCCCAGTCCCAGCCCACCACCTCCCAAGCATCCTCAACCACCTCCAGGGTGGTCAGTCCTTTGCTGCACTCCTGGGTACAGGGTGACAAACGCACCCAGCAAGGCTGCAGACCATACAGCAGGGCGGACTGGACCACCCCCCTCCCTGCACACACCTGGAGGCAACATGTAGAGCAGGGGCCACTTCTGTTCAAACCCTGCCCTGTTCCCCAGGGATGCAATCTTTAACTTGGTTTTCCAGCCACCAAGCGTCACTCTGGGGAGGACCACCCTCCCCAAAGGGGCTAGCATTTCCAGGCTCCTGAAATGCAATAGCTTCCAGCTCCCACTTCACCAAACCACTACCCAGCAGCAGGGAACAGGCCAGCTCTGTCCCAGCACTAAAAGCTCACCAGGCCACCACCCATGAGGCACCAGCCCAGCCAGAGCAACACCACTGGGATGCACCAAGCAGCATCAACCTCAGGGAGCTTTGCAGGCCAGTGAATAATTGGATCAAGGAGCTGCATTGAGTCTTTTGCGCACGCGTGCGCAGCCTGTGAAACCCCCGGTACCAAGCCTCCTTGCACCGGAGAAGCAGCACAGGGCCCCAGGTACTCTGTCTCTCTACCCACCCACACCAGTGCCACCCAGTGAGGCTGGGACATGTCACCAGCAGCATCACATCTACGTCCCATTGCATCACCTAAGCCCTGTTCCGCGCAGGGAAGAGAAACACTACTACCACTGCCTGCCAATCCATTCCACCCCATTACACGGGTCCCCCCACGCCAGAGTTGAAGACCAGTGGGTGCAACAGCCCCAAGACAGCTGGTGCATGGGGACCATCTGGCCCCGGTGGGTGGTGGAGCAAGCCAGGCGCCATGTTGCGGCGGCGCGAGCGCACGGCGCACTGGAGGAGAGCGAGGGAGGGGGCAGAGCACCTCCCCGGTCCCGAGGGCCAGGCGCAGAGGACTGCAGCAAAATGCTACCGAGGCCGGGCGTTTTCCAGCGCCCTCTCCAAGATGGAGGGCAGCTGGCGACCCACTGCACCAACACCTGCTCGAGGGGTGCGACGAGAAAGGCGCCGTACTAGCAGTGATGCTACCACACAGCCAGCGGCTCCGACAGCTGGAGGGCAAACATGCAGGGCTGCAAGCTCAGCTTCGGCATGTGGCTACAGACAAGTGACCCTCGCAAGCCTTCCCAGCGCAGAGTCTGGCAGCATCAAGGCTCTGGCTCGCAACAACCATCCAGGGGAAGGGGACTGCTGGCAGGGCAGCTCACAGCCCTCCAGCCCCAACCAGGCTGCTGGCACATGGGGAAGGAGGGCAAGGTCTCCACCACCGTGGTCCAAACACATTCTGAGCGGCCCACACGGGCAGAGCAATGCCTGGATGCAGGAGCTTGACGCCCTCCAGGCGCAGGGGCTCGGGGACAGGACACCATGCCCATGGGCACCGGCTAGGCTAGGAGGGAGCAGGGACCTACCGGTCCCCTGCCCCACGGGGCTACAGGGACACTGGGCTGACAAAGGGGCTCCCAGCCAGCAGCCGGGGCTCACCCTGCCCACTCCCCCTCCCCGGGATGACCCGCGGGGCTCCAGCCCCGAGACCCGCACCCAGCGCCCTGCCTGCGGTGCTCCAGCCCCGGCACCCCGATGCCTCCGTACTCCAACTCCCAGGGCCTGGCCTCGGTTCTCCAGCCCGCTGCGGCCCCGGCATCCCGTCTCCAGTCCCCCGACGACCCGCGGGTCCGGCCCCAACCCCACGTCCCCGGTTCCCCGACGCCCCGGTGCCGCAACCCCACCACCCCAGCCCCGCTTCCCCGACGCCGCCGCGCTCCACGCCCCGTTCCCCGAAGCTCCGGCTACTCCAGCAGCCCCACCGTCCCCCGGTCCCCCAGCCCGGTAACCCACCTCCTCCTCGACGTTGCCGCTGCCGTTGGTGTGCTCAGTGTCCTTGTTGAGGTTGCTCATGGTGGGGTACCGGGGTAAGGGGAAGGAGGGGGGGGAAAGGGAACGGATGGGACGGGGAGGGGGGTGGTGGCGGCTACTCCGGAGCTCCGCGGGGCCGGGAGCGAGGTGCCGGTGCGCAGGGGGGGAGGGGGCGGTGCGGTGCGGGGTGGTGCTGCCCT
>NW_010972775.1:383908-412189 GCF_000737465.1 Haliaeetus leucocephalus
TTTTTTTTGTTGTTGTTGTTGTTGGGCTCGAGTTATGTTAATTTCCCCCCCCCCCTCCTTTCCACGAAAAAAAACTTTTCTCAACTTTGCTGAACTTTCGGGCTTCGACTTTCTTAAAGGGCCAGCCGGCCTCTCCGTCCGCAGCGGGGCCGGGCTGCTCCCTCCCGGGCATCCCCGGGGCTGGGGGGGGGAGACCCCGCGGGGGTCCGAGCGCCCCGGGACTGCAGCCCCACAGCCCCGGGACGGCAACGTAACCCCCCGATGAAAGCCCTGAGCCCCAGGAACAGCAGCCCCAGGAGCTCAGGACATGAGTCCCGTAACCCCAGGACAGTGGCCCTGCATCCCCTGGGACAGCGGCCCTACAAGCCTGGGACGGTAGCCCTGAGACCCTAGGAGAGCAGCCCCAAATCCCCCCCAACTGCAGCCCCCAGTTCCCTGGGGACAGCAGCCCAATTCCTCCTCTGCCAGAGCAGCCCCACGTCCCCGCAGGTGCCAGGGGCACAGCCCTGCTCTCAGGCCTGGCAGGAGGAGCAGAGTTGAGGCATGTCCATCTTCTTGCCCTTCTCCCTGCCCACACTGATGCCTAACCAGCCTCATCTAGCAAAGCAGGCGAGGAGGTTGGCATGGGTTGGAGCCAGGATCTGGCAGGGTTCCTGGCTCCCTGACACGGCGGTGTGTCAGCCGGCACAGAGATCCCCACCATGCCCAGGGAGCGGCCCAACCTGTTCCCATCTCCACTATGGCAGTTGGAGAGGATGAGGAGGGTCCTGCCTTCTTCCAGGCCTTTGTGCAAAAGGGGATGTGTAACGGGAGCAGAAAATGGGGTATATGGCTCGTTCCTGCATGCTGCATCCCACAGCTTGGTCCCTGTGCGAGGCAAATGCGTAAAACTCCAAGGGTTTGGGGTCAACCCACCAAGTGGGAGATGTTCAGGGGATCTGAGCCACATTAGCTTAACCAGCGTTTCTTGTCCCCAGTCCTCGCTGCTTCCTCAGTGCCAAGGCTGGGTGAAAGTGAGAGGAAACATCAGCCCTACCCTGCCCCGGTGGTCCCATAGCCCCCCCTGAGCTGCAAAAGCAATGTGTGCTCCCAGTCCCTGGCTCACCAGGGTTAGCCCTGGCTGGAGACACTCTAACACACCCATGGCCTGCGCTGTCCCAACTGCATTGAGTGTCACTTCAAAATCAAACTGAGTCCACAACTGGCTCTGAGCAACCATTTGCTTCCAGCAGTAGCTCAGGGATAACAATTTTGCTCATGTGCATGTTGTGAAGAGGTGTGAGCATGGCCAGGGGCAATCACAGCTGATTTCTTCACTTACACCTGGGTTTACTGCCCTGTTCAAGCCCCAGCCTCTGACTTGCTTTGCCACCTGGTTATGCAGTGGCTTCCTATGAAAATTTAACCCTAAACTCAGCCATCCCCATGCACAAGCATCATCCATCACAACCCAAGGAGCTCCGGGTCCAGCATCGGAGAGGACATGCAGGCAGAATCATGGCTGCAGTGGTTCCCATAGCCAAGCAAGTGCCTGTGGGGCCATGTGGTTTCATCGCAGGAGGTGTGTTGGAGGGGAGGAAACATACTCCTGGGAGCATCAGCTTTGCATTTCCTTGCTTTCTAGGTTAGGGCTTTTAGCAGCAGCAGCCGTTTGCATGCAGCACCATGGATTTGTGTATTGAGTTCTCATACAGACAGAGGCAAAGTGACTATTTCTTTTTGTAAGGCTGTGTAACAAGCCACTAAGCCAGAGGGCCCGATCCCTGCCAGGTCCTGCAAGAGGGGAGGAAAAAAATTACTTTTTAATTAAAAAAAACAATTCACTTATTTACAATGTTGTCCTACAGGGTGGTTTTGGGGGAGGCTTTTCACACAACGAATACACCCAGCCTTGCTGAACCACAGTGAGAGCCCCCAGTCTACCCACAGAGCTCAGCACAGACGGATCCAGCAGAGCAAGGGCTTTCTCCAGTCTTCGGTGATGCTGCGCTTCACCATAACTTCATCCTCAGCGTAAGGCTGCGCAGGAATAACTCCCAGGAATAGCACTGCCTGCCGTGCCGAGAAGACTTGAAGCAAGCCTGCCCTGATGAAGACCAGGAATATTTGCTTCCTGGGCTAATTAAGCAAAAACCAGTGTAACCTTGTAGAGCTTTCTTGTTGTTTAGTTTTGGTTTTGTTGGTTTGGGTTTTTTTTTTTTTTTTTTTAATTTTATTTTACTTTCTACAGACTTTGAGTCAGGACACACAGAGCCTGCAGCAAGCAGAGGAAGACACAAAAGGGTGGAAGTCAGAAGCAGCAGTGGGTTTTCATCAGACCCCCAAGGAAGCTGGGCTGCACGCACACACAGAGGAAACATGCCGCCTCTTCCACAGCGGGAAGAACACTCGCCGCAAGTGGAAGAGCTGCAGCATCCCTCACGCTGGGGCAACAACAGTGGGTCCACCAAGTTGCTGCCAGACATCACTGGGCTTTATTCTGTAGGCATGTTCATCGTGTTGCTATTGGGGAAGAGAGAAGCATCCTCCTTGCACAACCAACCCTCAGAGCTGTATAAGGTGGCAGCATCCCTATGTCCCAGCATCTCATGGCTCATAACTCCCTTTGATATCCCCATAAACATCACACCCAGGCAGCCTCTCCCCTCCCAAAGTGCTGCCGCGAAGCAGCATGTGCTTCAACACACGCAGCCGTTGATGGGCCAACCAACTGCACAGGGAGATGTTTCCTGCCCCCAGGAGCTTACAAGGGTGGACAAAAGGTGGGAGAAGTGAAGCAGTCACGGCTGCCAGCTTGTGCAGGTGAGCCAGTCTACCATAAAATTGTGATGTCTCTGCAGTGGTTTTGGCTGAGGATTTTTTCTTTGGGTGATTCTCCACTTCCATGTGGAGATGCTCAGCTTTAACTGTGTTATCGGAGCCCACATCAGCTGAACCAGTGCAGGACCAGGGTGACACTCTGCTTTGGACCATGCTTACCCAAGTTTTACAGCAATGTATTTTTACACCAACACTTTTCACCCTGAGGCATCTACCACCCAACAGCATGTACCCCTGCAGTCTAGCTAAGGTCTGCATTAGAGACCCTGCCCTTGCCATACCACGTCCACTGAGATGCGCTGGTTAGAAGAGCAGAGACAACGCCGTGACTATCCAGCCTGCACTCACCCAGCTCTCCCACATCAGCTCGCAGTCAGGGTGGGCAAGCTGGCAGCAAAGCCACATCCACACTGATGAAAAGCACCTAAGCGAGACCAAAAAGTTACTCTTATGCCCAAGACTTCAAGGTCTCCTGCAGTCATTTGAGTATTGCATTTCACTTGCAATGTTGTAACCTTCTTTGGTTGCACAGCAAGCCTGGGCTAACTGAGCAGTGATGCCCACCTAAAACCAACTGTGCTGCCACAAGCACCTAACAGGGCTCAGAAAGCAGCTTCCTGGGGATGCCTCCAAGCCACAAGCCCCAGCCAGGTCACAACCAGCTGGAAAACAGCATCTTCACCTCCAGAGCAACTTCCAGGTCTCCTCCATGCTCCTTCACATGCAGGGATGGGCAACACACACAGGGCTATCCCTGGCCCCAGCTGCCCTGCCACAATGCCCCATGCAGTCCTGCCTGTAAATGATGGGAACTGAAGTGCCTTACCAAAAAAAAAGAGTAAAAGCTATGAAGCACTCAAAACCATCAAGCAGCTCCTAGCAAGGGGATAACTTAAGTACTTGAGATAGAAACAGGTTGTAATCAGCTGAGAAATCAAGGTGTGCCTTGAAACAACAACCACCTGTAAACAATCTCATGTTTTCACACAGTTTCTCAGCTTAACATTTTGCGAGGGCTCTTTCTCACTCTTGAACAAGCAGGTCACCAGCTCAGGAGATAGGATAGCCAGGAGCAGGGTCCAGCTGCTCGGACACTGGTGTAGGTGATAACAGAGGGATGTCACTCTCCAGCTGGGCTCCTGCATCCTCTATCTGCTGCCCACTCATTTTGCGATCCCAGGACTTATTCACCCATCTGTAGTGAGGCAATGAATTTCATTTCGTGGACCATGGTGGTTGTCATAGGGGATACCTTGAGTCCCTGCTGCCCCCAAGCCCATTGCAGGCTGTGCCATGCTTTGGATGAAGTGCTGGGTTGTTTTGCTGTTTCTCACTGCTTATCTGGGACAACAGTTGAGTCTTGGTGCTTGTCCCAGGGCAGAGAGGATGCTCCCATGCCAATTCCAACATGTTTGAGATATGGTGAAGGGAGGATTTCCTCTGCTTACCATTGGCACCAACTTCTCCTCCTGTCCTTGCCTGGGAGGCCCCACATCTCCCTGGACTACACCAGCTGGCACTGCTCTGCTGGTCTCCTCCATCCTGCCCCGGAGATGCCCCTGTACACCCCTCCATCCATCCCAGCTGCTCTTGCCTCATGCCCTTAGTCTTTCTGGTTAATTATTCTGGAGCAGGATTTGCAATGCCAGCTGGAAAGAGGCTACTAACCATAGGACATGGAGGAATCCTGATTTCCAAGTGAGCAGTGCAGACAAGCCGACCCCGCTGTGCCACAGGGCTGGCTGACACTGCTGTGATGAGTGATGGGCACCTGCAAGCTGGGTGCTGGTGTCACCAAAGACTCTTTACAGGACCTCAAATGAGTTCTCAGAGACCATCTGGGCCACAGGCAAGAGAAGGCTTTAGGGCTGAGATTCTGCTTTTAGTATGGATCAGCATCCAAACATCTGGAGACTTGTTATAGCATCACACAGTGATGGTGGGAAAGAACCTCTGGAGTCTCCCATCCAACAGCCTGTAGGACTGTCACCAGCACTGGATCAGGTTGGTCCTGCCTTGAAAACCCCCAAGGATGGAGCAACCCCACCTCTCCAGGTGTCTACCCTAAGGCTGCACCATCCTGCAGGGAAGAAGTCTTCCCTAACACCCAACCCAACCCTGCCAAGCCACCATCTGTGGCTGTTGTCCCACGTTATTTCATGTGTCGCTATCAAGGAAAGTGTAGCTCCACCACCTTTGTAACTACCCCTCTAGGAGTTGTAAGCTGCTAGTAGACCCCCTTTCGATCTCCTTTTGGCCAGAATAACCTAGCCCAGCTCCTTGCTGACCCCTCACTGGCCCCTTCTGTGGTTGCCCCACCTCCCAGTCCCCATCTCTGCCCAACACAGAGCCTACCCAGCCATTCCTCCTGTCCTCACAACCTCCTTTGGCCCACCTGTCCCCAAACAGCAGGGATGGCACTTGGCCAAGGCTGAAGAGCAGCTCCCAACCCTTTCCATGCATTGGACCAAATGCCACGTGGCTACACTGGTCCTAAGCACCACAAAGGTTCAGGTAATGGAGGGCTGCTCCTGCCCAGTCAAACCATTCAGATTCTTGCTGGTCCCGGTTCTTCTGCTGTATTTAACCATGATAGCTGCAGGACGCATCAGTCCTCCTGGGAGAAGGGGACGGGCAGCCCTGGAGCATGTGCACACCAAGTGCGGTTAGAGGCATGAGGACTCCAGAGCAACAGGAGGATGCTCGAAGGCAGGAGAGCAGCAGGTCACCCCATGTAATGGCCAGAGCAACCTCTCGGGGCATCCACTCTGTGCCCCAAATCGATTAGCGAGGTACTGCCAGCCCCTTCTCTGAAACCTGTGACATCCCCAGGATTGATTTAGTAGTACCACTAAAGGGCAGAGGATGAAAGTCGTGGCAGGAAAATTGGCACTGGGGACCGCTGATATTTGGGTACCGAATGATGGGATGCAAATAGCCCCACCCCAGAGGCTGTGCAGGTTTTTGGTAGCCTGGTGGGTGCTGGGCAGAGATGAGGAGCGGGGGAACAGCAGGGCTTATCCAAGATCACGTGCCTGGAGTAGCTGCTTTGAGGACAGCGGTGAGCGCTTTCAAACTTTAATTCCTTTCTGTACGTCACCACTCGTCTTCTCCAGCTCTGCCTTCCCCCAGGAGGATGAGCTGAAGCTAACCAAGAAAGACAAGGGCTCGGAGGTGTGCGCAAATGTTTGCTCAGATGCATTGAATTGCTGCAAAGCTGCTTTTATGGGCATTTCAGAGCGGCTCCTGGCAGCACCGCTGGAGCTGAGCTCTGAGGACGCTCACCACGCCCTGTGACGTGAACCCACCAAGTGGGCTTCAGACCAAAAAGGGGCGAGGAGAGCTCGTGTTTACAAAATTTGAATAAAAAAATGCCGCCAAACAGAAAAGCCTGTTTGGAGCCAGGAGCAGGAACAATAAACCCAAACGCTTTCCTCTGATGGGTTGCAGATGCAGCATGCCAGCAATGTCCTCGTGGAAAAAGCACTGCTGCATGGAGGGCTTTTGCCATTTATTCACCTAGGAAATAAAGACAGTACTTTAGTCTGCCCTGAAACTCTTTGGTTTTCTGCCTTGAAGATGAAATATGGAGAAAAAAAGGGCAGTGCTCCTCCTTGCTTGTGCAGTGCTTAAACAATGTACTGTTATCTCTTTACTTTCATAATTAATGTGTCATTTGCACTGTCTGGGCATATTAATTATGGGGGAACAAACCAGTGGGAATCTTTCATACAGGTGTTTATTAAAGGCCCCAGAGCCAGTCCAACCCCATGCATGGGGTGGTTGCAAGCCTGGCTCCAGCACTCATCCTGCCCAAGGGGCATTGATAGCTGGCCCTTAATGGGGGCAGAAACCCACTTTGCTGAGTGTGGGGTGAGGGCTATCTCCGCACAGGGTCCATGCGATGTGCCCAGACCTTGCAGACATGTTTGAGCATCAGGGCTCTCTCTCCGTGTCCATCCCCTGTAGCTCCTTCCACCCCCATTCAGCCAGGAGAGCAGCTGAAGCCACCATGGTGCTCTCGGGGGCCAAAATTCTCCCCATATTGCAGCTGGAATTCACCTATGATAGGATCACTATGATGCATCATCCACAGAGGAGCTGGGAGCTGCCCAGGTTTGCTGTGGTCCCATGCAGGCCATATCGGAGGGATTTCTGCAGTTGGATCTGTCCCTCATCATTTGAGCCATTGTGGAAGCTGCCCCGCTGCTGGAGGGACAGGCTCTCAACTCTGCAGGAGGAAAGGCTCCCCCCAGCCCCACTATCGCTGCCTCCCTCAGCAAGCGCAGCTCTGCTTCGGCGCCTAGCACTCAGCACCGACAAAGTGGCACCGACAGTCTCCAGATCTGTCCCGGCAGCAGGGAAAAGGCACGGTGCACTGTGGCAAGCTTTTGCCGGGCCAGATCCTGCCCCTTCCCACCCTCTATGGTTGTTTGATGTTTTGACAGGGTGCTTAGTGAGAACATCAGCTTCAGTGCCCACATGGGTGGCTGGAGCAGCAGGGACGGGACGTGGCTTGACCCAGGGCATTGAGAAAGGATCAGTGTTACCGGTGTCCTGAGCCGTCGTGTGTTCTCCTACCCCCAGGACCTGGCCCAGGCACCTCTGGGTGTCAGCAAACCCAGGTTGCCCAAGATAGGATCCCTCAGCCAGGTGCTACCAAAAGCAGGAGCCATGTCCCATTCTGCTCAGCAGACCCACCTCTGACCATCAACATGGCCTCTACAGACCAGGATCTCTTAATCCTCTGCTGAATTATCTTCATACCTAATTAACAGACAATATGGATCACATGGAGGGTAGAAATGCTCCAAAATGTTGCCATTAAGCATCTAGACAGTCAAGAAGGGCCACCTTTGTAACACAGGAGGTGCGCAGCTTCGAGCCCTGCCACATGATACGTTCCCTGGTCATCACAGAAAGCATTACCCAAACTCTCCCAAGAGAAAAGGCGTCCCATTTTCACGAAGGTTATTAATGTCCAGCCCTTCTACACACTGGAGACCTTGTCAAATAAAACAAAAGGACTTGTGAAGGAATCCTTGGCAACATGACCAACATACACATGACCTTCCGAATTGGAAAACAGATGGCCAAAAACCCAAATGAGCAATCCCACTGCACGGGGCATGGCTCAGCTCCTCTGCCACCGCTGCTGCCAGCAACAGGTCGTGACGCACCGCAGTTCCCAAAGCCTGATGGAGCAAGCCAGTGAGTGAGGGGGGACATGCGGGATGAGCATCACTCCTGCCTGGATGTGGCTCTTTCTCTGTGGCAGCCACAAGCCTGGAAAAGCCCTTTATCACCTTATTTATCATGTCCTTCCCCAGGACACTCCCCGCTCCCACGGGTTCCCCTCAGCACCTCCACCATGGGGCTATGTGTCCATGGTGGCTTCAAGTGTAGGGAAGAAATCTCCTTGCAGCCTCCTTCCTCCTCCCTACTGTTCTCCAGGCAAATGTAACATCCTGCAGCGCTGAGCATTGCAGAGGGCAGCCTGGGACACCTTCATCATCAGACCCTGGGTGCTAATGTCTGGCACGGGGGAGATCCCAGCCTACCAAGCATGGCATGGAGGAGACCTGCTGACTCCAGCCTCTCATCTTCTCTGGTCAAGGAGGACCCATGCCCTCCTCCTGGAAATGACGCTTCCTGGCCAAAGAAGCTCTGTAAAAAGCCGTCACCAGCGGCTGCTCCGTAAAGCCGCCGCCAGCACTTCGAAGGCTGCTCCTCAGTCATGTGGATAACGAGAGGGATTAGCAAGTCAGGGGAGGATGAGAGCTAAATGAAGCGTTGCCTTGCAAGAGGCTGCTCCATCTATCCTGCTTGTCTTTGGATGGAGAAGGGAAGGCAGAGGACAGCGCTAGCAGGCAGGCCGGGCACGGCGGTGTGGCTCTACGGTCGCTCCTGCCCTCCTGGAGCTGGGGGTACGAAAGCCAATGTGCCACAGCAGCACCTTCTCGGTGCTGTCCCATGCAGAGGATGCTCACCACAGCTCAGATGGGCAAAGCCAAGGAGCCTGCATGACCTGCAGGGTTTCTGAGGGCTCCTTGGCTTGGTCAGAGCCCAGGGTTCCCAACGGGCACAGTTAGTGGCCCATCCCCAGGGCACCCCAAGTCTCACCCCTCGGAGTTTTGAGCCTTGGCAGCAAACCAAAGCAATATATCTTCCCAATTCTCAGTCCCAGAAATGCCAGACTTGTTTAAACTGGACTGTTTAGATGAATTCACGTATGTTGTTACGTTGGACACCCAGCATGAAAGACTTCAGCTCATGATTAAAGTTTGGCAAAACCCTAAAACCACAGAAAACAGAGAGTTTTATCATGGGAAGTACTGGTCCCTGAGACGAGCTATAATTATTTCTGTTCTGCTTCGACCACAGCGCATAAACACCGAGGACGGACAGCAGCAAGGGCTGATTTTCCAGAGCTGGCCATTACCGATTGCTTCGGCTGATGGGATGGGAGGGAACGCACTGTGGTACAAAGTGCCCGAGTCCCCATGACTGACACACTGGGCTCACGCCTGCAGTCTAGGTATTTCCCCCAAATTCTTGCAAAACACCCATTGCATCACTAACCATCGCCAGCGCTAACTTCCCAGGAAAAATTCGTTTTCAGGAAGGGAATACGGCCTGGAAAATTCCAGCCTCGGTGAGGAACGACAAGCAAGGGGCTGTGATGGAAACTGTTTTGCAACCTTAATTATTTTACCCCAAATGCCAGCAGCCCAGGCAGCGCCTCTCACCCCGTAATCTCATTAGTCTCCTTGGGAACGCCTGCCCCACGAGAGCCCCTCTTGCCCTCTTATCGCTCCCCGTGTATGCCTGCTCCCCCCCAGGCACTGAAAAGAGCTCCCCATAAAGCTCGGGGGTCTGGTGAGCCCCCCACGTGCACGGCCTGCCAGGCAGGTCCCGGGAATGCCTGATTTATAGTCTTATGCCTCATTCTGTTTACGCCAGGCGAGTTATTTAAAATGAGGAGAGCGAGAGGAGCCTGGGTTTTGTTTAAAAGTCCGGCGAGGAGATTTGCCTTAAATAGTCAAGAGCTGAGATTGGAGGGGAGGCCGCCCAGCAGCCCAGACCTCCAGGGTGGGAGTGGAGCTGGCACCCGCGGGAGGAGCTGGCTGGCTGGAGGAGAGGTAGCAGGAGTCTCGCACTTAACCCCAGGGAGTTGAACCACCCTGTGGGATCGCTTGCAGCCCTGGCTTTGCGTGGCCCGTGGCACCGGAGACATGGTTCACCTCCACGACATGAAACACGTGAAATGGCAGTCTCAGGAGAAACATTACCAGTCCTCGCAAGCCAGCGTTCACTCTGAACCCTAATGATGACAATCCAAAAATCTGCTCCAAGGCCAGAATTGGTGCAGCTACCCCAAAGGAAGCTGTCCACAGCCTGGCACAGCCCCAATTATGAACCCTCCAAGCAGCCCCCCTCCAGTCCTCGGGGCCTCCTCCTTAGGGGCAAGGCTAAACGTGAAGCCACGCTGATGTAAGAGCCTCCCACGGGGGGGATGACACGAGCTTGCTTTGCTTGGTGCTGAGCACAGATCTGATTGCTCTCTATAAATACATCCGGGGTCAACATCAGGGACAGGGAAGAGCTATTTAAACTCAAGGGGGATGCTGGCAAAAACAAAAGGCTATATATAAACTTTCCATGAGCAACGCCAGGCTGGAGGGAAGGTTTTAACTCCTGGAGCAGGGAGGTGGCAAAAGAGCCCCCCAAGGAGTGGGGTGAGGCAGTGGGATGGGGCCAGACACGTTTCTTTGTGTCCCCAGGGTTGGGAACCCCAGTTTCCCTCCATCCCCCATCCCTGAGACCAGCAAAATCAGTGGAGAGGCCGGCAACCAGCCTTGGCACCGCAGTGATAGCTCCCAACCCCACTCCAGGCAGGACAGCGAGGGGCAAGAAGCTCTTCAGATATTTTTCCACTTTCTTGACTTATTTGGTCAAAATTGCTGATGAATTAATCAGAATAATGAGTAACTTATTGCCTCGAAGCATTCAGCAGCAACGGTCGAATGCTGAAAGGCAGAGCTGTTGTGCAAAACCTGGCACCCTTTGCTAATCCCTGCATTGCTGCTAATGCCTGCACCCCCAATAATCCCTGTTCCTCCTGCTCATCCCTGCACCCCTGCTAAATCCTGCACCCACTGTTAGCACATGCATCATCTGCTAATCCCTAATCCTTGCAACCTTGCTCATCCGTGCAATTTTGCTCATCCCTGCAACTCCTGCATGCTAATCCCTGCACCCTACCTCTCCACTAATCGCTGCACCCCAAGGAGACCTGAGACATGCACCCCACCACCCACTGCACCCAAACGCACCTTGGGCAGCACCCAGGGGGACAGACAGAGCTGTCCCCACCTTCTCCAGGTGTCCCTGATGGGTCCATCTGCTGGATGCTTGAGCACCAACAGTTGCTTGTGGGAATGGCATGGGCAAGAAATACTGTGTTTGGGAGGTGTTATGGAGACAGCGGGGAGAAGAGAAGAAGAAGGGGGCTGTGTGGTGGGGCAGGCTGGTGTCACAGCCCTAGTGAGTGGGCAGGCTTGTGGGACACCAGCCTGCCTTTTTTTGCAGCTTTATCACAGAGGGATCCGAGCCAGGGGACATCACCAGCTCCAGCAGAACGGTGGTACCATTCGCAGGGCGGGGGATGAAATATTCAGAGAGGTTTAGAGCAATTCGGTGTCTCCCGTGGAGCACAGTGATGAATATTTCAGAGGAACAGGCACCCAAAGAAGGGCCAGGCGCTGGCTGAGCACTTTGCTAAACAGCCACCCTGTAACTGCAGCAGCCATGGCGTGGTCTGGCAGGGATGCTGCTGGGGATTGACTGGGAGCATCAGGCCATGCCGGGGGAGATTCCCGAGAAAGCAGAGCTCTGGGACAGCCTGAAAACAGCCAGTTGGGGCAGTGACCAAGGAGGACACCTCTCCTGGAAGTGCCTGGTGTCTTTCCACACTGCTCCCAGTGATATGACAGCAGGAAGGCCTTGTTCCTATACACACGTCCACCCATCCATCAGCCATCCTACGTCACTTTAGAGTTGTTTCCCAGCAAACACTGAGACAGACCCCATCTTCCCAGTTCCTCTCAGCTGACCCCAGTCTCGCTCATGCTCTCCAAGCGGCGTGGTCGCTGTGCTCCTACACTGTCACCCCACGTTTTGGGCTCACTCTAGGGGTAAGGTGACAGTGTTTGGTACAGAGGATATGCATGCTGTCCTGGGAAACCCCTCGCCTGGCACCAGCCCACGGCGATCTGGTCCCTTCTAGTCTGTAAGAGGAGGACGCTAACCACAGTGACGGTGAAGTATGGGCTTTAGCATGAGGCCCATAAACATTTGTCGCTGTAAATTAAAACAGAGCTGCCCATGTCTGCCATGCTCCCAAATCCCCTAAGCCACAGCCCTGATAGCAGCTCCACCGGCGCCGGTGTTGCAACGACCAGGGGAGTGTGTGCAGTCACGTCCTGGGTGAAAAGTTCAGGTCCGAGCTGGGGGAGCCTCCGGGGCAGAGTAAAGGCTGTGGGGTTTCTGAGATGCAACACCCAAGGATGCACTGGCACCCCACTGTCCCTGATCCAGCACGGAGCTGCAAGCCACCACCGGACATGTGTCCTCTTCATTCCCAGCAAAGCCAGCACAGGGCAGGACCCGCAATGTGCTGGGAAGGGGCTTTAATTCCTGCTACATCCCCCGGGGGTGGCAGCTGTGGGTCCGGGAGCCAGTGGAGCAGGGACATGGCCAGCTGATGGGAAAGTTTGGGGTATCAGGAGGGAAGGCAGAACGGCTGTCGGCGGTGCTGCTGCAGGCTGAGCTGGTGCTGGGGCCACATTCCCCAGGGACAGATAAAAGCTACCGTAAAAGGGGAGACCTGTCACTCGGGCTGGCCTGGCTTGTCTCAGCATGGCGGGGAAAGCGGTGAACCACTCAGAGAGCGGGTGCCACCGCAGCTCTGGTGGCTGAGGGCCACCTTATCAGCAGCATGCCACAGCCCCTGGTGCTCACTGAGCGATGCTGGGGAAGGCACCGAGCCACCGGGGCACCTCCAAGCTGCCTCAGCCCTGTCCACCCCGTGATGGCCACCTGCAGCCGCATGCCCAGCTGGAGCCATCACATCCCATCAGCTGCCGAGCCTTCACTCTGCACACTGTCCCCCGCCACTGCGGCCCTTTGGTGGGAAGCTGGGATGGCTCGTGGGGGAGCCCAGAGTTTCCAGGGGTACAGCCCGTGCCTGGCTCCCTCCATCACCCTCGCGCACCCAAGGGAGCGGGGACCTTGGGTGAAGGGAAGGCAGGAGAGAGCAGCCCTCTGCAAGAGAGCAAGAAAGGCAACCCTCGGTACTGCCAGAGCGGAGCAGGGGCCCAGCAGGAGTTGCGGGGGGGCGCCGACTGCAACAGCTTTTGCTTACGATGGGCAAAACACTCAAGATCCATAAGCAGGAAGAGGCTCTTTTGGAGTGAACTGCAAAATATTGTCTTTGCACAACTGAACTCCCCCACCCATGCCTTCTCCTTGAAGTCTCGGCAGCTCTCAGGGAGAAGGTTTCCTTCCTCCTTACCCCTCCACAAACGGCAATGTTCCTCCCCACAGCCAATTAGTGAGCCAGGGTCAGGGGTCAAGGGGCTTCCCAAGTTCATGGCGCTAATCACCGAACCACTGCCGAGCAGACCCAGCATCGAGCGGTGCCGGCATCAAGCGCCACATATGGGGCAGCCCCCTTGGTCATCCCTGGGACACCCTGGGGACAGGCAAGTCTGTTCCCCCCACCAAGGGGGTCTCAGAATTTCCCCCTTCATCACCAATCCACTGGGTTCCCCCCTCTGCACCCAGCTCCCTGCTTCATTCTTCCCTTGACCTGACAGCCTCCAGCTGCCGTCCCGGCCCCCACGCATCCCTCCGCAGAGCCATCACAGCTTCATCCCACCACTGGCAGGTTTGCAGGGCTGGAGGAGGAGCCCACATCCTTCCAGCCCCATCTTGGCACAGCCACACTAGCCCGGGCAGCCCTGCTCTGTGCCAGCCCCATCATCAGCCCCCCATCACCCACCTCCTTTTCCTCCGCAAGCCGCGCTGCAGCAGGCCGGTGGCCGCTATCAAATATTCATGGCGCTGCGTGGTAAATAAGCATTATGAATTTATGACTTGCTGAATTAAACAGGCTCCATCTCGGGCCGGCTGCCGTTCGGCGAGGCGGAAGGAACGGCAGCGTTGCTGGCACTTGCAGCAGCAAAGGGTGCCGGCACGGTCCCAAAAGCCGACCACCTTCAAACCCAAACCAAGCCTTTGGGAATACCCAGAGCACTGCAGCCCTGGAGAGCTTGTGCCAGGGCTCCTTCACCTCCTGCAAATCCTTCGTTGCCCTCTGCATTTCAGCTCTCCGCAGGGCAGCTGACAGTGCAACCTTCCCCCTCCGTGGAGCCACAGTATCTTGGAGTAGAAAGGAGCTAGTGAATTGAGGCTCGGGTTCATCAGTTTAAACAATGTTTAGTCCAGCACTATGGTTATATGACTAACCAGGTTAATTAATACCATGCCAAGTGTTTGCCTGACACAGGAGAGAAGCACAAAATGATTCTGCTCAGCATGAAGAGGCCAGCGGAAAATTGCCTGTGAAAGCTCCGGGCAGCAGCACCGATGCAGGGAAGGAGGGATGCCCGGCTCTGTCAGAACAGGCTGGTTTTCCACAGCCAATTCAACACGCTGGGTACAAGGAGAGGGTGGCATGACTTGACATCCCAGCCCGGTCTCCTCTCCAGGAGATGTTCAGGTGTCCTTGTGAACATCTTCATGAGAAGGGAGATGAAGGGACAGGATGGGAGGAAAAGAGACGGGATGAGCGCTGCAGCAGCAGCAGGTGAGCTATCACCCAACCTGGGCCAGGGGTGCAAATGCCAAAGGAAAAGCTGGGGGACGGGATTTCCAGGATCGGCACAACAGGGAGCATAGGGAAATATATAAAGAGCAGCATGAAAAGCTCCCTGCCAGCACCATCTCCCAAGGGAGCACTGTTCAGGACTGCCCCTGTGTAAGGATCAAATCCAGAGGGGAAAATATTTTTGCCCGAGCAAATATGGCACTTGACACCTCCCTGCCACACTGCAAGGCCAGGAGGACCGTCTGGCTGGCGCCACCATGCATTGGCCATCTAGCGAGGCCCAGGACATTGCTGGTGTCATGTCCCCTGTGACATGGCAGCAGGGTGTCACCAGGCCTGGTCGGTCCCCACGCTCAGCAGATGGGACCACCCCCACCAGCTGTTAATAAAGCAAATTATCTTCTCATGGCTCCCTCATGGTGCCAGGCTGGGGCTGGCTCTCCAACACTGGGCACATCCTCCGATGAGCAGCACTGCCAGGCCCTGGCCCAACACCACAAAGCCAGTGCCCTGGAATTGCAAAGCACCCTGCACTTGGGCAATCTGCTTCCCAAATCAGCCCTGGTACGTCTTCTCCAAGCTCCTCTTCCTAGAGCGATAACTGAGCCACCGAGGAGGATTGCCAATGGGGTCTGGCTGCCTGTGGCTGCATGTGTCGGCGCTACCCCTTTCCCACCCTATCCTCCTGCCCCTCAAACATGGGTGTTCAGGGCTTTCTGGCAGGGCTTTGCCACCCAACGACGGCAGGAGCCACGCACGCTCCTGGCACGCTTGGCTCATCATGCAGCCAGTCAGAGCCAGCTGGGCTCTTTCGCTGCCACTAAATTTATCCCTGAAGACCCCCTCCTCGGTGTGGTCGGTTCCCATCGCCGGGCGATGCTTTGCTCCCACCCCCGCATTTCCCCCACCTCCTCCACCAGGACAGGACGTTCCCACATGGTCGCGCATGCCCGGGTGGGCTGGGAGAGGCCATGTTCACACGGGACTGCAGCATGGCCGGACCCCCTGAGGATGCTCGAGCCTGGCTGCCCCCGGCCCCTCGTCTTTAGGGAAGAGCCTGCAGGCTTCAGCCTGGCCCCCAGGGGGGCCTTGTTGTGCCCACCACAAGCCAGACTCACATACCGCAGTGGCATCAGCTCCTCTCCCCAGATGGGCCGGGTGCCACAGGGCACGTGCTGGCAGGCCAACGATGGGTTCGGTGGGTCTGCGCCTTGCTCACACCAAGAAGGTGTTTTGGGGACTGCCAAGGTGGGGGAAGCAGCTGGGGAAGGAGCTGAGATGGGCAGGGGTGAGGGAAGGGGTGGAATGCAAGCTTTGGGGAGATCCCCCATCTCTGCCAGCCAGGACAGAGCCATAACGTTGGTTGGGTTTTTTTTTTGCTGCTGCTTTCTAATTATATTTTCCACTGGCCCTTTTGGGAGAAATCATAAGTCCGGCGGGGGGGAACCAAACATGGGATAAGCCCTCCCCACTGGGAGCCCAGCATGGTCCTGGCATCACCCCCATGTCCCAGGACCACAGAGATTTTGGGGTGCCAAGGAGGAGGCTGAAGTGACCGTGACAAACACCACGGTGTGAGTCCATGTGCCAGATCCGGGGATGACGCTGTAAGCTTAAGCCACATCACTCCCTCCCCACTGATGACAGCCAGGAGCGGCCAGACAATGAACAGATCCCAGCTCCCTTGCTGGATCCAGACCCGGAGAAGCCGAGGGAGCTTGAACACTAATTCATCGAGCTTCTGAGGCCACATAAAAAGCTTATTCCCGTGTGGCTGCACTATTTAAAATCAAAGATATTGCTGACCCTGCGTTCGTCCAGAGAACATAGTCCCGAGAGCTTGAAACCCCAGCCGGCACAACGTTAACAGGATGCAATGCTCAGAGTTTGTCGTATTGGAAAGCGCAACTCGGGAGAAAAACGCTCGTTGTGAAAGAGTGACCCCAACCGTCGCACTGGAAGGAAACAAACCTCTGCTGTGCCTCAGCCGGTGCGACCCCAGACGGCGAGAGCCAACATCTCCAGGGCAAAGTGTGAAACCACTGCAGGGAGACAAAAGACAAGAACAAAAGTTATGCGGTACTGCAGGTGACACAGCTCCATGTCCTCCTCTAGCAGGAGTTTGCTGCAGGGACCAGGGTGTGAAGGACGCTGGTGAGAAGAACCTGGTTTTGCATGACAACATCTGAAAATATATTCAAGCCCCCAAAATTTCAGGTGTTAGCAAGTGGGATTTAAATGCAACAATCTCTCAATTTCCACCACCAGCAGCGTTGGGACACAGCGCTGGTCCTGGTGTCACCTTCCTGAGACCAGGAACCCTCCTGGTCCACACCTGCCATCTGTGCCGCTACGAGGCCATGGGAAAATCACCCAGGAGTTGATTTAAACCTCATACAATGGAGGAAAACGCAATCACTAGTGGGAATGTAGGGGACAGAGGCCCAAGGGAGAGACATAAGACCAGGTGATAAGTGACACTGTCCAGAGGCTACCTGGAGCTGGGGCACAGAGGGAGCAGGGTGGCTGTAGGGTGAAGATGAGGCACGGGTTTGGTCCCAGGGACTCCCCACCCCACACTGTTCCCCTCCAGCAGTGGGGCAGGCAGGGTGCAGCCCCCTCAGCATCACTCTCACACCTGGATTCACTCCATCGCAGCCCAGTTTGGACACCCTCAGTGACTGACACCAGCCAGGGAAATGCTGAGCAGATGAGGAGTGCTGCAAAATAATACACCCACCAAGCACCTGGAAATCCACCCCACACCTACCGGGCATGGTCCCGCACAGAGAACACTCTGCTTGCACCAAAGCTGGCCAGGGGCCCAGACACGGTGGAGCCGGATGGTGCTGTGCGCGCGAGAGCACACCGCCATCCCGTGGCTGCGCCCACCCCGCAGCTCAGGGGGCCGACAGAGAATGGCAACCACAGCTTTGGGCCAGAAAGTTACTATTTTTTCACCAACACCAATAGAAATTTCTACAGAAAAACTCTGTCTGCATTTTGCCTTTGCTTCCCCCCCCCCCCATTGCTGTTCCCTTTGGCTTCCAAGCAATCCCAAATAAACCACCCTCCCTGCATGCATCCAGCCCTGCTGCAAGAGAAGTGAGCTAGAAACACACTGAGCAAAACAGCTGGGAGATGGTGGCTGAGCTGAATATCCCCTAAAAAAAAACCACAGGGCCATGGGGGAAACGGGCCTGACAAGGCTGCGCTCGGGGACAAGGACGGGGTACTGCTGTGCCCACGTTCCTGGGGCTCTTTCAGCAGGATGATGGCCCCAGCAAGTCCTGGGAGAGATCTGGGGGATGAGGAACTCCAAAACACACCATTTTTCGATCAATTGAAGCAGAACTTGGCAAATAGTTTTTAAAAAGCTTAAAAAAAGATGCTGGCAGAGCCAAAAGCAGCACTTTAATATTTCCCATGTACTCAGAGGTTTTAGTGTTCAGAAGAGGCTCCTCACTTAATAAAAAGGAGGGAAATATTAAAAGGCACATGAGACATTTCAGCTGGTCCGTAATAACCTGCGCCTTTGCCCAGCTTCATGCAGCGCCCCGCACCCGCTTAGATGGGGGGTATGGCTGGTGGGAGCGACCGCTGAGAAAGGAACAGGGTGAAGAGGGGTGCTGGGCACCCACACTTTCGTGAGGGGCACTTGGGGTGCAATCGCAGGAACACGTGCGCAGGATGCATCCACGCACGATGCCAGCCCGTGAGGGGCCACATACCTGAGCTGGTGGTGCGCGTACCCCGTGCACCACAGCTCCTCAGGTCGTTTCACGCTTCCTCACCCGGCGGAGTAGAGGCAGTGTGTCAGGGCGCTGCTCTTGGCTCCTGCGGCGCCTCAGCCTCCTGTCCTCAGGCCAGTTCCCACGACCTGCTGCACTTCCTGCGGCTGGCGGCCACTGGATGGCTCGGGGACGTGGTGGCGGAAGCACTGCGATTTGGGTGGAAGGAGAGTCTGAGAGCTGGCCCCAGCCTGGGAACGGCCTCTGTGCAGCATTCCCCCCAGCCGTGACACCCAGGGTGGGATCCATTCGTGGCCAGGAATTGGTCTGCCTGCCACCCAACTGGTCTGCAGATGCCCCAGAAGAGCAGGCCTCAGGAAATTTGGTCTCAAGCGATCTCTCCTTGATGTGCAGAGCAAGGCTGAGCCCTGAGCAGAGCCGTTATACGACATTTTGCAAAATGCCCAGGGTTGGCTCCAGCCCAAAACCACCTCCTCTCACTCCTGAAGGGCCAGCTGAAGGGGGCACTCCGGGAGGTGGAATTTGGTGCAGAACCACTGCAGGTCTTGCAGTGGTTCCCATCCCATCTTGCAGAGATGTGCAGGAGGAGGCAGGGGGCAAGGATGCTTTCCTGGTCAGGCTCAGCCCTTGCATGCTGGGCACCAGAGCTGTTAGTGGCATCTATCTTAGGTACGTTGCATGCAACCCATCACGCCCATGGCGAGGCAGAGCTATGCAAAAACTCAAATCCAAAGGATCCAAATTGCCAGTTTCCCTTTGAGAGGCTTCATGAGTCCCCTTCACAGGACAGCATGCTCTCCTACCAGCTAATATGGTCTGCAGTGAGGCTTCCAATGGGTGTAGTACCTTTATCCACACCCTAAACCTACGGGCAAGCTCCAGCATCATGTGCACACTCAGCTTTTGGTACTCTATTTGGGAATGTCCTCCATGCAGGTAGCTCATGAACCTTTTTATCAGTGTTTCAAAGGACTACAGATGGCCTGCTCATGAATCCTGTACTCGGCTGTTTGATGGGCATTTTCTCAAGTTCCTTCTTGCAAAACATTTTGACCTTTCCTGAGCTTGGGCTCACTTGGCAGCTGGAACTTGAAGTCCCAGGGATGGCAGGCTGCCCCTGTACACAAAGACACCAGCATTACAGCCCAGCCATGCACCTGCTCTGGGTCTCCTGAAGGAGAGACGTCTCTCGAAACATTTTTAGCTATAGGGTCTTGAAGAAAAAGGCATTTGGTTTCTCAGGGACTTCTCTTGGTGGCCGACACACCAGGATGAATCCAGCTGGCGTCACCTGCAACACAAAGGTGTCTCTCCCAAATCGCAAGCTAAGCTGTGCAGAGCCCGGGGAGGCCCTTTTCCTGTCTCCCCCTTGTTTCTTTCCTCTCTCCATTCTTCGTGCAAAGCTGTGTTCAAATAACACTTCCCTGGAACAAGAACTGCAAGGTAATCGGTATGAAAAAGTTTGGCATCTGGACCTGTTCTGACCTGACAAACCTTCAGCCCATTTTCCATTGCTATTATAACAATGCTGGAAAACAATGCACAGTACACACCCCTGCAGTGAACCCGCCAGCGAAAGCACTCGCACGAGACAGGGCAGGCAGGCACTGCCCATCAGGCAGACGCAGGCAGGGGAGCAAAGAACATCACTTCAGGCACCCACGAGTGCTCACGGGTGCTCTGTGAACAAAAGAAATGCTCTGGAGATCCTCTTCTCCCACCTTGTGGGTGCACAAAACCTTCCCAGCAGTGTTCCCTGCTCCCACATGGGTGCCCATCCCACCCAGCTTGCTACGAATGTACGGTAACAGCCCCCCCAAGGGTCTGCAGTCTTCTTTGCAAGATAAAAAACAAACCATTTGTCATCGATCTTAAAAGGAAACTGCATAAGAAACCCAGATTTTACTTCCTTTCTACCAGTTTGCTACCAGAGTTACAGGTGATCTAAGTTTTGAGCTTTTGAGTCTTTTACCAAGATAGTGCAGACCTTGGTCGTAAAAGAGCTCACAGAATTTTTCTCATTCTTATCAGAAACTGCCCTCCATCCACTAAGTTAAACTTTTGACTCCTCCAGAATCCAAGACATTTCTCCCCCTCTGCGTGCCCAAGCAGTGATTTCTGGGGTTGATTCAAATAAAGAATGTAATTTTTAAATCACACTAAAAAAACCCCAGAATACAGCAACTTTTGAAACACTAGGGAAAGGTGTATTTAGTGGGTTTGAAACAGCCAATAGAAAGAAAAGGACTGAAGTTTGTATTGTATGAAGCAATTTAGCTATCCATATTTTGAATAAATAATTGACCTACATCATTTGGAAAAACATCCGTTACACCATAAAGCACAAACTTCTAGGAGACAAGCACCTACGTATGCATACATCCATAATAAAACTATCCAGAGAACAGTTCTAACAGTATTTGGAAAATATAAAGGAGCTCATCTCCAGAAAATCAGCAACTTGAGGGTTAGCAGCACCCTTGCTTGCAGTTAACACAGTGCAACTGTAGAGAGGAGCCAGAAACCATGCTTCAGCTCCCAGGCCATGAGCAAGGCAGGCAACTTTGTGGAAAAATTTTCTTCCATCAGCTCTTTGCCTCCATTTGCAAACAATCCAGAGGGCTAACACCCAGCCAGCCTCAGCAGGGAGCCCCCAGCAATTTCACTGAGCCTGCAAATTCCTGCGGGGCTGCGAAAACATGAGCTTTATGAATCCAACTGCACAGGAACGGAAACACACCGAGCAGAAGCCTCATACGCACAGAGAGCCACAAAAGAGAAGAATCCAAGCATGCAGCTTTGGGGTTTTTGCAGGGAGCGCATCCCCAAGCCCAGGCGGCGAAGTCCATGTTTGCACGTATGACACAGAAAGAGAAGAATATCATCAACTTTTTGCAGAGGATGGGACAGAGGCAGGATCAGGTTCTAGAAATATCTGGATACCAGACCTCAAATGAAGCCTCTGAATGATCCAGTGCATTAAAACAGGCCTGGACACATTACTATGGGGGTGTAGAATTGAGAAAAACAAAATTATTAAAGCAAATGGAGGAGGTGTTTTGCCTGGACAGGTCCTCAAGCTTCTCAGCTCTCCGTTTCCAACAGTTTCACCGTCAGCTCGAGAGGTGTCAGCAAACAGGCGCTCTGCAGCCGTGAGCGAATCCTCGGCTCTGAACCACCTGCGCGACTCTGTGGGAACGGGAATGCCAAGGCATCCAGCGCCGCTGTGCAGCATCCCCAAGACCTGCCTCCAAACACCAACACGTGGGCCCCACTGGAGGATGGGACCAAAACCCAGGTGTCATACCCACAGGACCCACCCCTAGGTTCAGTCTGCTTAAATCTGTGCTGCTAAAATGATGGGAGAGCAAGGTTTACCCTGGTGCCGGTATCACCTCACCACCGCGTACCCTCTGCTTAGGGAGTTTTGAGACGGTGCTTTCAGGATGTCAGATCTGCAGGGACTCCAGACGTCCCTTCCAAGATTTCTTAGTTTACAGTATCGCCATAGGTTAAGACAAATGATACAAAACAAGCTCCCCCAAGACAGTTCTGAATGCTTATCATATGAAATTTCTAAGAAGCCTTGCTCAGATACTGAGAAATGCCATGAGCAGATGCAAGGCTTTAACTTTTAGATTGTCCTTCTTGCAATGTGCAGTCAGCTTGTGGTCTTAAAAATGCAACTCCAAGATGCCTTTCAGATTTTTGAGTAGACTAGCAGTGCCTCCCATCATCGTCGTGCCTTTTCACACTGACATACCGCTCAGACATCCTTTTCCACAACCCATTTCCATTCACAGGAACATATCCCGAACCACCAAAACCACACAGAAAAGTAAAACCTGTTTCCAAGCAAGTCCCGTTGTACAGAGGCAGTACATGGGCCTGATTTTTGGCTAAGTGCAGGCAGCTGTATTAGAAACACTTCCAGCTCCATTTATCTCATCTTCATGCAGCATCTGAAAGGAGCCAAGACAAGACACCTTGAAGGTACTTGTTTTTCTCAAGTGGAGCTGCCCGTTCCTGGTTCACATGCAGATGACTGAAGAGAGGTGAAACGAAGCCTGCCATGCCTGTATTAAATGAAAAGGGGAGCAGAGATGTGCCAGAAAAGATGAGCCTATTGTAAAAATAATTGAAAGAGCTTTTACAAAAATCAATACAAAGACCTAGCTGAATTCAGATTTGCAACATGCCAGCAGCAAGACACCTCCTCACCACCTGCATGCTCTCCTGTGTGCTCTTTTTCACCAATTTGTCCTCAGATTTCCCCCCTTTTTGTCTCTTGGTGCCATGCACCAGACCCTGCACTGGGAGGCTTTGGCCATGTCCTGGAGCATGACCTGCTCCATGAACAGCCAAGGAAAAGAGCTCCAGGCACAGAGGAGCATGGATGACACAGAGAAACAGCTTCCCTCAGGGGAAACAGAGGCAGGGAAACACAGGACCATTTATTTTCACCAAGAAAGAGGTGACCTCCCAAGCTAACCTCTGCTGGGAGAGCACTGCTCCCACAGGTATGCGTTGCTGCCAGCTCTCGGCTGACGCAGTCTCAAGCTGGGAGCCGCATGCCTGAACCTCACACCTACGCGTTCCCATCTTTGCTGTAGGCTTTGTACTTCACGGCTTGCTTTTTCCATCACGCTCCATCCCCAGGTTCGGTTATGCCAGGAGATCACGGGTAGAGGGACCGCCTTTTTTCCAGTGTTTCCTGGTAAAACCCCTGCCTGCCTCTCCAGGGCAACCCATCCCAACACTCTGTGCTTGGAAGGACAGCAGGTTTGTTAGGGACTTGCTTTGGCATGCCTTCCACAGTAGCATCTCACCCCATGCCCATCCCATCATCCCAACAGAGCCCTCTCTAGCATCTGCAAAGGTGCTGGCACTGGCCCAGAGCATCATCCCAGAGCGCAGGGCTCATCAGTGACACACAAGTCCATAAGAGACCCGTCCTGTGGTGTGCTATCACCAGCTCTCATCCCCCTGACACCATCCAGCTCCTCATCCCACCCCAACACACCCCAAATTCATGTTGCACGAGAACACCTTTGATGCACATCCCACTGGCACAAAGAAGGACGATGCCTCTTCAGAGCACAGCAGAAGGAAGCCATCCCTTGCCACGATTTCTGTATTCCTTCTTCTGCCCATACCCCGGTTCAAGGCCTTGGACGTGCCAGTTATCGCCCAAGCTAAGCTTGGTGCTCAGCGTGCTCTGAAACACAACGTTCCTTGACCTGCTTTTCTCTCATCACTAATTCACACCTAGCAGATTTTCAACTCAGCTCATGTGTGAACTCTGTGCTGGCACTACTTAATGCCTAAATAACAAATTCTGACAAAGCTCATTAAAAAAGAAAGCCATTGATGTCAGCAATGTGCCTTAAATCTGACCCCTAGCTCCAGGCAGGCCTGCCAAGGAATCAACTCATCCCATTGGAAATATAAAGGAACAGCAGAAAACTGTATCAGCACAGCTTGGAAGGAACCTCTTCTTTTTGTTACAGATGTGAAGCAGATAGGAGACACCGGTCAGCGATGCTAAACAGTCCAACAGTTTAAACAATTAAAATCCACCTCCAAGATGGACACTTGCATGAAAATCTCAAGACATGATTCCAGCCTCATGGCTGCACAGATGGACCGGCTTTAGGGGATTTATCCATGGCTCACCTAGAAACACAGGGAGAGAAAATCCCAGGAACACTCCTGGTGCTGCTATGGCTGTTAACACGATATAGACATGTTGGCACAGGAAGACCAAACTGGCAGCTGGGCTGGGAGGACCGAGGTATGAAAACAAAATTCCCTGGCAGTGTTCATTTTTATTTTTCCCCTAGCAAAACAAAAACCCCACATTAAAAAAAAAAAAAAAAAAAAGCAATCACAAAACAGGCGATGAAAAGGCTGCTGTTGAAAACATAATTACATTCCCAGATATCCATACAGCCCTAGAAAGTTCTGAATGACATGTTTCTAAAGATGTTTTTAAATAACTACAGGGTATTAATTACATATAAAGCTACCAACCCTTTTCTATCTCTATTTTGAAACTTGCGTTTGGAAGTGTTTTCCATTAGGCAACACCTTTCAAACAGAGCCAGCTATGCAGCGCTGCTGTGGGTACTGAGGAACTGCATCTGAGGCTCTGGCTGGACATGGCACCTATTGTGCACCCCAATGCTGGCCACGCTTCACTCCAACGGGGAGGGCACAGCCAAAGGACAGGCATGTGGTACTCTCTGGGGGAACGGGCACAGGGAAGGGCTACAGCCCGCCGCTTCCCTGATACAACCGCCTCTGAAATAGCGCCGTTTTCCTTATCTGAGTGGCCGCATCGCTGCAAGGTCAGCAAGAGACCCTGTGACTGCATTGCCATGGAGCCGGTTGAGCGGGTGAACTCGCTTCTGGCTGTTTCTCACACAGAGGCAAAGACAGTGTGGCCAGGACTGCAGCCAAAGAAGAACACGGAGCAAATGTTCAAGACATGGCCTGTCCCGCAGGGACCCTGCTTTCCTCCACAGCCCTCAACATCTGGGCAGCGTCTCTGTTTTCCGTCCCATGTGCAAGAAGGCTGTGACCAAGCAGTTGTCCTCCTGTTGTCTTGTCCTCGCCTGTCTCCATCTAGCGTCTTCCGTCTCACTGTCAGGCAGCTCAGAGAGGCTGGGGCTACCTGCCGGCCCAGCCCCAGCCCATGAGTGGTCACCAGCTCCAGGCACAAATGAGCTCTGGGTCTCCATTCCCTAGCTGGCAAAAGATGTATCACTTCTCTCTGTAGTTCATCCTGATGGATTGTTTAAGAGCTACATAGTCCACAATTAATCACAATAAGTAATGAGATGCACAACTACTGTTTGCAAGCCTCTAAAATAGAAAGGTTGCAGATGTCATCTGTTCCACATCTAGAATTTGGGATAATTAATCCCAAAACACAGTGTGACAAGCAGCAAAGCTATGAAAGGCGCCCATCCTACATCAGACTGGCTCTACCAAAAAGAAACTCATACAAAACCAGGGCGCAACAGCACTTTTCATTGCCAAAACCCCGGGCAGGGCTATAAAACTGTTTCCAGGCCAGGAGAGGACACGGCAGAAACAATTTTACAAAGGAGCGACACGGTGCTGGCAGAACTGAAGCATGGCAGAGACGGCTAGTGTTCTGCTGGGGCTGCCGCTCGGGCTACCAGGCTTAAATCATGCACAGAGCTTTCAGAACTGGGAAGCTGCCTGCAAACGGCTTTTATTTGAAATATACAAAAGGACAGAAGGGTGACAGTTCAGCTGATAGAAGGGTGGCAGCACCCAGCAGAGCCTCACTGCTTATAGCAAGGGCAGCAAGCAAGGGACAGCAGAAACACCCTCCTGTGCAGGTGAGAATGAAAGTGGTGCAGGGCCTTGCAGAGCAGGGAAAAGGAAAGCCACGAGTGCTGCAGGCAGTGTTGCCAAGTGACGAGCAAGTGCCTAACCAATCGTGACACTGCGACCCAGTCGTCACACCCAGCCTCACCTGGCGTCTCTGCGCCACCCCAAAACTGCGGCGCAACGGCACTTCTCATTGCCAAAACCCAGGCTCATCAATGATGAGCCCGTTTCTCTGAGCAGGATTACTGTCTTCCCTTCTCTGCACACAGGGAACACTGAGGCACAAAGCAAGAGACATAGAATCACAGAATCATTTAGGCTGGAAAAGACCTTTAAGATCATTGAGTCCAACTGTCAACCACGCCCACTAAACCATGTCCTGAAGTGCCTTGTCTACACGCTTTTTGAATACCTCCAGGAATGGTGACTCAATCACTTCCCTGGGCAGCCTGTTCCAATGCCTGACAACCCTTTCAGTAAAGAAATTCTTCCTAATATCCAACCTAAACCTCCCCTGCCACAACTTGAGGCCATTTCCTCTCGTCCTATCACCAGCCACCTGACAGAAGAGACCGACCCCCGCCTCACTCCAACCTCCTTTCAGGTAGCTGTAGAGAGTGATAAGGTCTCCCCTCAGCCTCCTCTTCTGCAGACTAAACAACCCCAGTTCCCTCAGCCGCTCCTCATAAAACTTGTGCTCCAGGCCCCTCACCAACTTTGTTGCCCATGACAGGTGCTCCCAGGGTTCAGTAATAAGACAGGGGATATCAGTGACAACCTCTTTGGCTTCGAGCCCCTTGGCTATCGAGATGTCTCTCAGAGCACCCACCACCCTCCCCAACAGGGGCACGCAGGCAGACACACCTGAACCAGCGGCACCGCAGCAAAGCATTCGAGAGCCACAAGCAGCAGCTGGAGACCTTGCACTTCGCAAACTTTGCTCAGCACAGATGGGGACACGGAGTGACACGCAATTAAAAAAAAAACCTTCCTGGGGGGATACAAAAATAATACCGTGTACATTCCAGCTTCCCGAACAACAATCGCCTGAGAAGCCTGCACTGTGGGAAAGTCTCAGCTTGCTTTTCCTGCATATTATAAATAGAACTATGGCTGCAAGCAGGGCTTTAAACGCGGAGGAAGGGGGAAAAGGCCATTTAATGGGCTCTGTTTGAACTCAGGCTCTGGCCAGTGTCCAGCTTTCTGCAGAACAGCTGGTCACTTCCTGCCGAGCAAAGGCCAGTGTCGCCACGCTGGGAACCAGGAAGCCCAGGCCAAGGGCTGCCTGTCAAATCCTGGAGTCCACGAGCCCGCTCAGGCCGTCGCACCTTGCACTGCCACACATGTCACTGAGGAGCCTGCTCTGCTCCCGCCTGGGGACAGGCCTGTTTTCTCCGATGTGTTGCAAACACCAGGCAGACAGTGTGAGACCAGGTGAGTATGCGTGAACTTCTCCAGGACTCCAACATGCAGGGCTTGCATCCAAAGGGTCTTGAGAGCTTCTCTTCCAGCAAACTGCTTGGATTCTGACCCCATGTGAAGGCTCAGCACCCACCAAACTCTGCAGGACTGAAGCCCACAAGTTACTTGCACTGCCTGGTTCTTCAGGCTCCTCGTCTTTGTCCAGGTGACTGCCACTTTCCCTTATGGGTACACTGCTCATCACGAGCCCCTGCAGAGCCCTGCCATGGGCAGCTCAACATCCTGTTATCCACATATTTATTCTTCTCTTCCTTCTTCTAGCTCCTACTCATCCAGGTTATGAGCCTGCAGTTCCCCATGCCACCTTTTAAGCACTAGCATCATACTTTAAGCAGTATACCACACATCAGAGCCAGTGGCTTGTTCTGCAGTGGTACCACCGGGGCCCAGCAGTTCATTACTTAGTCTCGCTGCTCCCCAACCTCTTCTCCCACCACTTCAACAGGAGCCAAAAAGCCTCCAGAAAGCCTTCAGCCTAAGGGCCCTGGCCTCTTCCACTGTAAGAAACAACGCAGACACGCTTCAGTTTCCCGTCACGGCATTGCCGCTTCTCATCCTTCCTCACACCCCTGGCCGCAGGCTGCCTGCTCCCCGCCCACGTCGCGGAAGGCTTTACTCCCAGCCCTCAGGCCTGCTGCTCCCCCGACACCTGCCTCATGGCCACCTTGCCCGGCCGTGAGACGAGCCAGGCGTCGAGGGACCGCCGTTCCCACGCTCCCCGCCCACTCGCGGGGTTGCCAGCAGCCCCACGGGCGGGAGCGGGACGTTGAGGGATCCCCTCAGAGAACCAACGGCCACCAACGACCCTCAACAGCCGCCCGCCGCAGCGTCACGAAGCGGGGCGGGGCGAATAGGGGAGGTGGTGGAGGGCGGCGCGCCTGCGCGCTGGGTAGGCGTGGCGCGGCGCGCGCCTTTGTTTGGGGCGGCGGTTTCCCAGGCTGCCCGGCGCGGGGGGCCGGGGGGGGCGGG
>NW_010972775.1:412314-501395 GCF_000737465.1 Haliaeetus leucocephalus
TGGATCCTCTCCCCCTGTGGATCCTCTCCCCCTGTGGATCCTCTCCCCCTTTCTTTCCCGAGTTCAAATCCCCATCGGAGCGGCGCTTCTCCGTGGGGGGAGACCCCCCCCCAGGCGGGTGACTGGGCTCCCCGGGGCTGTGGTGGGGTGGGGAGCGGGGGGGCACCTCGGCAGCGAGTGTCTGAGCACCCTTTTGCTAATAAGAAGGCTTTATCGCCGAGGAGGGTTTGTGCCCTCCCTTCCCGCAGTCCCCACGCATCTCTAAGGAAAGGTGATTTCTGCTGGCAGGTTGGTTATCAGCAGGCATGAACTCACTCGATTTGTGTCTGTTTTTCTCAGCTGACCAAATTATCTTCGTGTGTCTGTTGTTTAGAGTCCCAAAAGTGTCATTTCCTGACCCTCTATCGTACCATGTAGATAAGCGCCCGGAGGATATGTGTAAAACAGCCTTGTTTCTTGGCCGTTGTATGTACAGTCGATACTTGAGCTATGCTGCGTTCATCAGATCGTTATTTACAAGTTGCACCTCAAATCAGGTTCCTTAATAGGTGACTTGCAGTGGCTGGCAGCATAATATCTTATTATTATGGGCTAAGTGTTTTGTAAAGGGGCAAAAAAGAAAACAAATACAAAAACTTCATTTTTGTAATGTCAGGGGAGCTACATGGATCCTTCCATCTGGTCTAAGTGTTCAGCACAAATGAAACCCCCAAAACCAAGAAAATGTGCAGCTTTTAGACCCCAAGGTGCTGATCGTTGTCATGGTCAGAAAGCAGTGCTGGCCTGGGGCTTCAGGTGCAAGGGCTATTGAAGAGCAGCCATGACAGGGTTCAAAAGTTGCCAAGTTGTCCTTTGCGCTTCCCAGGGACAGGGCACAGGGTTGAGATCACTGGAAGCTTAGCGAGTTAAAATTATACCCACTGGCTGAAAATGTACAGTTGTTTCCAGCTCCCGTTTCAGGCAGGACTCTGTCAAGAAGCTTCTGCTTGGGAGTTTCTTCAGGGCAAGGCCCTTGGTGATCTAAATGCATCTTGATCTAAACCAAGCTGCTGGAAAGCAGCTTCTCAGAAGAGAGGCTAGAAGGGAGCACAATCCTAGTTTTTAAGCTATAAACAGGCCTCAGAGAGCAGAGTTGCAGTGGGCTGCTCGCACGCAGATGCACGAAGGGATCGGACTTTGTCGGGTGCTTGCATAAACTTCTTCCCAGGGTGCTAACGTGCATCTGGAGGAAGCAAACCCTCTTTTAATCTGTGCCCACACACACACATGCTTGCTCCCCAGCATTGCCTGATGGTGCTGCCCTGCATGTGCTGCTCTCGGGACCCTTGCTGGCTTCCACTGTGAAGTTTTGGGGAGGGTAGCGGTGGCGTGCAGGTCTGGGCTAGGCGAAGCCCCAGTGCCCCAGGCAGGGCTCAGCAGCTAAAGGGGTCTTGTGTTTTGACTTCTCCATGTGCCAGAGGAAGCAAAACTGGGAAGTGTCTTGAACTGCTTTGCATGAAAACTACAGCCTCTCTCTCTCTTTTTCTTTTTTCTTTTTTTTTTTTTTTTCTTTTCCCACAACTACACTTCATTATCCAGCTTCTTGATGCCTTGGCTGCAAGTTGGAGAGAGCTATCAATAGTACATTGTTGACTGGGGGGTGAGGGAGGAGGGAAGGGAAAAACAAAGCTGCCAACAGCTTTCTGGGGGTGGGGAACGGCACAGCAAAGTGCTTTGTCATGCCTCTCGACGTCCACTACTACTGAATACACACTGGTCCATTGATAGCCCCAGTCATGCCGTGAGGAGGGACTGTATTAACACAAAACACCACTGAGCATGTGTGCAAAGGGGTTTGCCCTGAGACTTCTTCACTGCAACTGCTTAATATCTTTTCCTAGTGTATTTAAACAGCCTTTTCTCCAGGAAGTGTCTGCTGTAGGCCATGGCACACGGGAATGCTGCTGAAGAGCCCAATCTAGCAAACCTGGAGAAGGAGGAGGACATATGTGGTGGAAGAATATATGTGTTTCCTGTAGAAAGATTATTTTGGTATGAGGTGGCAAGCCAAGATCTTAGCAAATTCTGCCTGTGTCATAACTGTGTTTGCGATCTATTTTTTGGCATTCAGAAATGCCAAATTTCAGTAGTTCGTCTGCAGTCTGGTATCCGTTCTAGCATACTGTATAAGCGGTTCAGGTGATTCTGATAGTGCAGCTCAGTACTTGGTCTTTGGATGCTTAAGCCTGTCTCCCTCGTGGAGAGGGATTAGAGTGGAAAAACAGTCTCGGGAACAGCTCAAGTGATAAGTTTTAGGGCAGACAGTAAGTTGTCAATACATCTGCAGAGTCTGTCCATTATAGGCTTGTTCCTCGCTCCATGTGCTTATTGAAAACCCTCACACCCCCCTTTATTTTGGTGGTGTTTACATAGCTTTGCATTTGTGGGTTTCATAATGGGAACACTGGGGAATGACAGGTTTCTCTGCGTTGCTTTTGCAGGCTTTGTTAGAGGAATACTGCTTCTGTGCTGTGCCTCAGCAAAGAGCTTTTGTGGTACTGATAAAGGAGGCAATGCTCCAGAAGTAAAATAATTTGCTTTCATGAACTTCCTAGAAGCTGGAGCAGATATTAAAGCCTGCGTTCAAAGTGATCCTGAAAGACTGTGTGTAGGACATCCAAACAAACTCAGAAACTGCAAGGGAAACTTATTTTCTTGCTCTTAAAAGTAGATCTGTGGGGTGGACTTGTAATTTTTAGGGCTGGGGTGAAGGATGCTTGTATGATATTTCATTTGCATATGAAAATGTCAGCTTGGACGTTGTAGAGCGTGTTGAAAATATCTGAAGAACCAGCCCTTTCACTCCTCTTTTTGAAAATGTGAAACTTAAACCTCCTCCTTCTGGGTCCTGTTGATCTATTTGTAGATATTTGTCTATAGAAAATGTGTGCTCATCTGGTCATGCGTTTCCAGCCATCTGCTATTGGCAGTCTTCCAGGCATCCCTTATTAGCATGAGGTTGCTCAGCACTCTCTGGGTTCTTGGCTGCAAAGCCCCTCCTCCATTTCTAACAAAACACTGCTGGTTTCTGATACAACTTGGGCAGCGAGCATTTTTAATGTAGATGTCCAGGTGCTAAAGCCCTGATCTGCTGTCTCTCAGGTGCTGTGGAGGAGCAGGGATACGAGTGGTTTGGGGTTATGAGGAGCTGTAGCATCCTAAATATGATCCCTGCTAATGTAACCTGGTGTTCTCTCTCTTTTTCTTGCAGTAGTATTTTACCTTTGAGTAACTGTCCCCAGCTGCAGTGCTGCAGGCACATTGTTCCAGGGCCTCTGTGGTGCTCCTGATGCCCCTCACCCACTGTCGAAGATCCCCGGTGGGCGAGGGGGTAGCAGGGATCCTTCTCTTTCAGCTCTGATATATAAGGTGAGAAAGATCTGACGTCTATATAATGACCTGTACCCATGTTGCAACTGTGTTTGGTCCCTTTCGCAGTCTGATGGGGATAAACACAAATAACTCCCAAGGTAGTAAGTGGAAGAACAGTTAATTTTTCAGCAACCCTGTTGGCAGGTTGCTAAGCTGCATGCAGTGTTCTCCCTCTCCCGCTTAAATATCACCTGTTTATTAAGAAACAAGAGACCTTTTCTCAAAGGTGTGCAGCAAATAATTCACTAGCCCCATTCCCAGAAGCCTGTTCCAGTTATTGTATGCAGAGCCAGCATTATCAAAACATGAAACAACTTCTTAAATGTCTCTCAAAAAGAGGAAGTGGGAAGCAGAAAGGTGAAATGCAGAGAGAGAATGGTTGATAAGCTCCTTCCTGTGCGCTAGTCCGGAAGGTAAAGCTGTCGGAGCCTGGGAGCTGCCTGAACTGATGTACAGAGTAACTCCTGACTTCACAAAAGGGAGAGGCAACTGTCCACCTCACAGACTGGAACGTTTCTAGAACATGTGCATAGGATGAGGCAAGATCAGGAAGGCTTTGTATCTGCAGACTTGCTTAGAAGCATGTGGATCTGTGTAGCTCTCATTTTTTGGCCCTTTTCTTTCTACAGGACCTTTCCTTTCGAATGAGGAGACCTGGCTGTTCCTTGCTGTAGAATAATTGGCTCTTGTGCAACTTTGTGTTGTGTTATGGTGCCACACATCTGTCTGCCTTCTGGGACAGGGGCTGCTTTTCCACATGCCAGGGAGTAAAGTCCTATCAGATGAGGTAGCCTAAATTTATGCTCAGCTTGCAAATTTGGCTGTTCAGGCAGGAGTGTTGTCATAGGTGTTAGACTTGATTTTTAATTACCCTGTGGGAGGCACACAGACTTTATATGATGAAAAGATACAGGCCTTTTTGGGTCACAGTTACCAAAGTCTCCTCTTGAAATTCATGAGAGAATCGCAGACCTCGCAGCTGCTTTCAGAGGAGTTTTCTTTAATGCAGCCTTGGTGAATTTTTAGCACACACCTCACCCGCTTACCTTGTGAATAAATGTCAAGCTCTGTAGCCTCTTAATAATAATATAACATCAGCTTAATGCTGTCTAGTTGAATTGTCACAGATGTTAGAAGGGTATGAAATCCGGAGAAGCAGCAGAGCACAAGGGGCTTCCTGTTAGATAAAGAAGATACATAAATAGCTTCAAGGGGGCTCAGGACAACTAATGAATTCCCTCTGGGTGGGAGGGGATGAGAAATAGGGGATCCTGCAACTTAAACTCCTGCAGGCCAGCTTTGCCAAGCCTTGCGTACACACCAGGCAAGGTCCAAAGGCAGAAAATGGGCTCAATGTGGAGGAGATGCTGGTGGAAAGAATCAGTTTGGAGACTTTGAAGTGTTTGATTTCCGTATGGCCTTGAATTCGCACAGAAGCTTTTGGCAGTGGTGTGTAGGCAGGGGCTGCTGCCTGGGGGGATGTCATCTGGATAGCTGCATCCCAGAAGTATGGATGTAATTCTTTCTGGGTTTATTGCTGACAAAACCTAGCAGAATCTGTCAGAAAATCAGCCCTTTCTGTAACATAGCTCATCCCAGACCAGAGCAGGCTGTGTTGCCCAGTGGTTTAAAGTCAAACCTTAGACGGGGGTTACTGGGACTCTCTCTGCCGCTCTCAGTTGCCCACCCAATCTAGCAGTGCTGTAGTTACAGCAGGTTGAGTTTTTTCAGCCAGCAAGCTTCCGTGTGACCTGGAAAGGCATCTGGGCCCAAAAGCTTAAGTCCTTTTTCCAGCTGTATCAGCTATTCTAGTCCAAGGGATGACCTTTCTGAACAAGCCTGCCTCCTTCGGAGCATGCAGCACAGTGCTCACATACAACAGCGCTATAAATTAAGCTGCTGGGGCTTCCTATAGTTGTTGGTATTTTTGTGTTAAGAGACTTAATATTTGGCCCTTCATCAACGGAGCTTTACTTGAGCTGGGAACACAATAATGATCAGCATCGGTGCTGCACAGCCAGGACGGCCTTTGTGCGAACAGACGTGCTCTGGCTAGCAAACTTGGCAGGAGGCTGCAGGTGTAGCACATGCCAACAGTAGGCTGCTTACACAAGTTTCTCCAGTCAGTTGGCTATGGTAGATCATAACATCCTTTCTTCTTATGCTGCCAACACGTAGGGGCCTCCCCCCGTCCTTCTCGGGACATCTGAGGAGCATAGCTGGGTTGGAAAATCTTGTGCCCGTTGAATTGTAACCAAGGGGAAGCTGGTCCTTGTGGCTTTACTTCACTGAAATGGAGCTGAGGGCTGGAGAGCTGGTGGTTTAGGCAGCTGTGTATAAAAGATAGTCTGGTGGGGTTTTTTTGCCCATGATAGTGTGGTGGTGGGGATTTTGCAGGGTGAACTAAAACCGAACATTTGTAGCATAAACAGGATTTTGCTTTGAGCAGCTTCCAAAGAATTCTGGGCTGCAGCTTCACAGGAACAGCTTCTCTCCCCGGCATCTCGCTGTCTCTATTTTGATGCCTAGAAATAAAATATCAGCTGCCCAGGACAGGCTGTGTAAACGTAATTCCCACTGAACCAGGGGAACTGGTTCTGTTAATCCCTGCGGTTGTGCTGCCTTTGGTTCACAGGCTGTTGCATTAGGGGGTCTTAAGTGGAAAAAACCTCGCTAGGTTTGGAGTGCCGGGCATAACTTCTGGTGACAGAAGGGCTAAGCCTGAAGGCTCGGAAAGCTTCTCCCTTCCTATTGCAGGCTCCTGCCAGTCTTCCCGCACAAATGCATGCGTGTGCCTCCCCCTCCGATGTGTCAATCCCAGCCTGCTTTTCTCAACTTCCTCGCCCTGTTTTTGTTTTCATGAAGTATAAGAAAAGAAGCATCTGTGAGCTTTTCTTGAGAGAAGGATCTTTTCCGAAACAGAGATGCTTTCTGCATGGTAACAACTGTAAAAGGCTCCTATAAAGCCACTGGTGAAGGATGTGCATAAATTCCTCTTGGTTTTGTTTTTTTTAAATACACCTCTGTAGAGTGGAGCTCTCTCTGGGCTCAGATCTGACTCTTGCCGCTGGGTCTGCGGTGGCTTTATCAGCAGCAGTCTGATTTAACTTGAGCAGCTGTCAGTAGGTTTCTTGGTGCACTTGGCTTAAAACTAGTAAAACCTGACAGCAGGCGCAGCCACAAAAACTTCTTTCAAACTCGATGAATAAACTTATTTCCTACAGGATATTTATTCTGATGAAGTGTAAACTTGTTTTTCAGCTAAGCTTTGTGGGCTTTAAACAAACGGCAGCTTCCTCTGCTCTGGTTACCGAAGCCAGGCAGTTCTTCATTTGCATGCGGCATTACTTTGTCGCCCGCATTAACATACTCAATGGCTGCTTCTTTGTCAATAGTCAAACCAAGAGGGGATCTATTTTAATACATGTGGTAATAGGAATTAAAGCACTGGGACACAAGCTTGAGGAGCCTGGAAAAGTTATCAGTGATGTTTTTGCTGAACCGCTCACTGGTTTTTCAGCAATGCTTACACCTTCATAGCTTAAAACGCCAACAAGAAAACATCTGCTTGACAAGCAGTGATACTGAGGAGTCTTCCACCCTCTTACTGGGCACTGTTGGCTGCTGCTGTGTTTGTACTGCCCATCTTTTAAGTGCTTCTTCACTGCAGATCCAAACTGGACTGAGTTTTCTTTTCTGTACTGGCTCCCTATGTGTGTTATGGTCAGAGATGAGTATATGTCACTACAAAGCATTTATTAAGCCTTGTCTGGTGAGATGCTGTCTTTCTGCAGCAATGTCACTTGTTTCATTGTCAGTCCAGCTGATCATCAGCAGAGCAGAGCTCGTAATCTGCTGCTGAATTAATCACCCTGTTAAAATAAAGTGCCTGGATACTGGATGGTCGCTCACCTAATGACCTGATGGAGTAAACAACCTCCCACCCCACCTGTTGATGCTGTTGAGAGAGGGATGCATGGCTTCCCCAGACACTCCTGTGACTCGGGAACTGAGCAGACATGACTTCTAATATCTGGTTTACTTCTGCCCTTCAAAGCTGTGCAGGTGGCTTTGTAGACGTGAGGGAATCAGGATGCATGAGCCTGTAACCAAGCAGATGGGAACAGTTCAGCTTCCACTGCAGTTGACAACGTTAACTCGGGAACCTAATGAATTTCTTCATCGTTTCTTTGGGGCTCTTTGCAGTGAAATGTGGAAATCATTACTGGGCAAGCCAGCTGCCTGCAGAAATTGTCAGGAGAAGGAATGGAGTTTTAACCACGAAATTGTTTTCTAGGAACTGTTGAGCTGAATCTGAGGTGGTCTGCATGCTTGATGTTCTAGTTAGAGCACTATTGGAGAGGGATGTCTACATTTGTGGTCTCTCACAGTCCTCAAATCTGTGTATCTTCTGTCTGTTTTGGGATTCTCTCTGTGCTATGCACTCTCTTCCCTTATACCAGGAGGCAAACAATTTGCCATACCAGTTAGTTGTAAAATCTGGGAAAGCAATTTGTGGTCATCCCTTAAACAAAAAGACTATGTTGGGGATTGGGGAGACAATGAAATTGGTCAGACTGCGGCAGCAGATGCTCTTCCAGCTTGTCGGTTCAAGTTGTGTTCTTTGAAGGGTAGTTCATGAACCGCCCTTCAAAGATGTGGCTGGGACCTGCGGTGAATGAATGGACTCTCACTACCCAGAAATTTCATATAATGTAAATATGCAAAACTACATTCCTTTGAACAGGAAAACAAGACTAGAAAATCACTCTGAGGTCATTGTGGTGTGTCCCTGAACCAGTGAAAGGGGAAGGGAAAAGTATAATGTTCTTAGTAAAACTGTAATACCATTTATTTCACATTTGCTCTCTCTAGTTATACTCCCCTGCCTGTTTAGTATGTAGGACTTTACTTTTTTGTTCTTTGTTTTTGTATTAGGTTAAAATAAAAGCACGGTGTTACAGGTAGTTCAGAACAATAGCTCTTAACCACTTAGACACTTGCTTAGAGCACTGAGACTCAGACATGAGCTTGCAGCTGACTGTGCATACCTTCACGAGCTATGGTGAGTCTCACAGTGGTGAGTTTTAGTGATAGGCTGAAACTCTGGACACACACCAGTCTGTAAGGGCTGGTCCTTTGTCAGGAGGGTGCTGTCATTGAAAACACAGTCCTTCTGCATGCTTGTTTAAGCATGATCTCTTACATTTTTGGTCTACAATCTCATGGATAGTTTTCTAATCCTAAAGTGTATTTCATGAGCTCTCCTCTCTGCCCTGCACAGGACGAGAAGATCACTGTTAACCAAGATGTCCCAGTGCACGAAGGGAAGCCTCATATTGTCCACTTCCAGTACAAGGTCACAGAGGTGAAGACCTCCTCCTGGGATGCAGTGCTCTCTAATCAGAGCCTCTTTGTGGAAATCCCTGACGGATTATTAGCTGATGGAAGCAAAGAAGGGTAAGTTCAGGATCCCAGAGCTGCATCCGTGACTCCACAGGGAGCAGGATTTTGCTTACATGGGTGATGCTATGCGTGTGGGGAGAAAGGGGTGTACGTATGGCAGCTCTGTTCCTGGTTTGTGTATCTGAAGTATGTCCTTACTCACTTGTCTTAAGAGAACTGTCCTCCTGTTAGTCCTCCATAGATATATTTTTTTTCCCCTGGTGATCATTTCGGATGGGTTACTGGTTTTTTGAGTCCCTGTGTTAATGAAAAATAAGCAGTAAATAAGCAGAGTGATTCTTTGCATGCTTTGGTATGGAAAATCTACAGGCCTTTCTCTGATTTTTTTTTCTTTTTTTTTTTTTTTTTTTTCCTGCTGGCCACTTGGCAAGCTATTTTGGCAAGCGTTTTCCTCTCTTTCAGGGGAGAAAAAACTCCATTATATTGATGCGCTCCTTCTCATCAGTAGGTGGATCTGCTCTTGGAGTGCTGCCACGCAGGCGTTGGGCTCTGCCAGAATCTCTGATTTTTCTCTGTTGGCAGAATACGGTAGTGTTTTGTCCAGACAGCTCTGCTCTGGGAAGTTTGTGTAAACGCAGCTTCCAGAGCAGTTACTTCCTGCCAAGTGCTTTGCCAGAGATCTCCGCTGGCGGGGAGCACTATAGCGTAGATGTGGCTTTACTGGCTTCCTCTGCAGAGCTCTCTGAAGTCCTCCTAAATCTCCAAGTAGGCTTCATCCGTAAATGACACAAGCTAATTAAGAAAAAAAACTCATTGGGCACCTTCAGTAAGTGCCAGTGTTCTTGCTGTCTCACACTTGTCTCATTTGACTCCGAGTCCAGATAAACGTTAGTGTAATTTCTCCAGTTGGCCTGTAAATCTTTTAGCTGTCCAAGTGCCTGCTCTCTTGGGAGCGGCTTCTTCTGGGAGGGTATTTATACGCCTGTGTCACCGTGACTTAAAGTGCAATTTTGCCAGATTATTTTTAGCTAGGTAAAACAGCCTAGTAGAGGCTATAATTAAAATAGTTCATTACCATATTAACAAAACCCTTGCAAATTTAATCTCCCTCGCTGCACTCCAGTCTCGCTGACTGCTGTTTAATTAGATGTCGATTGAAACCCTGTTTGTCACTACTCTAGCAGCCTGCATCGTAAATGGTTCAAGGCCAGCAGTGACAACGATGGCTCTGTCATGCTGATCCCCAGGGCTCAGAGAGGGGTTAATGCAGTGCTGCTTCCATCAAGAAGTGCTTCCATCAAGAGGTGGCAGAAATAATTTAGCTGGAAAGGCAGGAAGCGTGGATTCAGGGTGCATCAGCTGTGCCATCCAGCTGATGTGTTCAGGAAACAGCTTTGGCTGTGCACATGCTCCTTCAGTGATGTTTTTCTCTTCTCTTCTGCCTGGTATGAGCTCCATTTTTTTTTTTTTTTTCTCCTCCTTTCCATAAAGCGCAAAACTTACGGATCCCCTTGTGTGTGTTGCCAGTGGAGGGAATGTAGCCTGACTGGGGATCAGCTGCAATATTCAGCTTCCTGCGTACAAAGGCTCCTGTACAAAATCACTGGCTGGTGGCGATGGGTGTTTAGGCACACTGGCACGCGGATGCTGAGGATAGTGACTTGTTGGGCGATTTGGTGTGAGGATAGCTCTTAGTTCTGCAGGGCTGGATAGCAATGCAGGAAGCCCATTGTTTCAGCACCCATTGTTCGCTGGAAGGGGTCTGTAAACAAGTAATCTTTCTGCCTGAAAACATCCAAGCAGTTGATAATGCTCCGAGGCTTCCTCAGGACAGGACTTCCTATAGCTGATGTTCTTTTGTCTTCCTCCTCCTTGGCAGGTTATCAGCACTGTTGGAGTTTGCTGAAGAAAAAATGAAAGTAAACTACGTCTTTATTTGCTTCAGAAAAAGCAGAGAAGATAGAGGTGAGAACTCGCCCCCGCTGTCAGGTTTGCTCCCTAGATCTAAAATGGTGCTGCTGAAGCTGTACAAAAGTCTAGTAATCCCAAGGCAAGGCTTCACGGGATGCTTCCTACTGCAGTAATTGTTATATGCATAATTCTTATGGCGTTCTTACAAATTAGAAATAGTTTCTTGTGGAGGAAATAAGCCCTTTCTTGAGACTAAGGGAGAGGGAGTATTTTGGTTTTTCCAGCAGATTTGTATTGGTATCCTCCCATTAAATTCATGCAGAAAGCTGCTTCTGAATTACTTGGAGTATTTTCTTGTCCAGAAATTGGTTAATATTTCTCCTTTGGTAAGGAGTGAAGGTCTCTATTTGGCATCAGGCTTCTGTGATTTGAAAGGAGAAACCAGGGAGAAGTTACTATATGGGAAATGAACACTTACAGCTTGTTGCCCTGGTGTTCATCTGCTTTTTAAAAATCTACTGGCACTTTTGCCCTTCCTAGACTTGCAGGTAATCCTGACCCTGGCTATAGATGCTTATGGCTTAAGGGGGCTGCATTAGGATCTAAAGATAGATGTGTTGGATGAGTGATTACAGCACGGAAGTTTGAGGAGATTTGTGGTGAGGTACCAAGCTATGGGTCTGTCACTTTAAATCTTACTAGATGCAAGCTAGTAACCAAGCAATTGCCATGGCAGGAGTAATTCAAACCTTAATTCTAATTTTACTCTGCTGCTTCACTTCACAAGCTGCACTGTCTTCTCTGAAATGAAGCATGTTATTATAGCTAAGCTGTGCTGAGCCCAGGAAGATGTCATTCCATGTTGTGATGCCAAGAATAATTTTCAGATTAAGTTCTTGCTGTAATGCCACCACTACCGCCGCAGGTTGCATAGGTGACCTCTGCAGTGGCTGGTTACAGGAGACATCTGCTACTGGTTTTTGTTTTTAAAAATGGGCTGTGTTGCTCTTGGACCTGGCTTATTTGTACAAGTTCTGGAGTGCTCCAGATCCTGGGTCCTTGTCTAAGCAGTTGAAATTCAGTGCTGTCTTCAAAGTATATAGGAGCTCCTCTGCATGACCGTTCAGTGGCTTGAAGTGGATCATCAGAGGGTGCTGTAGAGATTAGATGCTGCACCAGGGTAACTTTCATGGGTCACAGGGAAGTGATCACTTTAGTAACAAGCAAGCATGCATCCAGTCACTGCGTAGTATAACCTTTTCTGACTGCGACAAGGCGGGGGCGGGGGGGCTTCTGGACTTACCCCGCTCTGAATTTCTGTGCATAACCCATGGTGCATTTGCTGGGGGACTGCAGCGAGCTGTGCTGAGCTGTCTTGAGTTTCCACTGAGCTCTGGGTCCTCCTCGTGGAGATGGCAAATGTCTACCTAGACCCCGAGTAAGTCAATTCCTGTTTGCTGCTGTCTGACCCGCTTTCAGGGCTCAAGGGGTGCTGGGACCCATGTCAGTACAGAATAAAAACTTTGACATGCTGCACATCTAAAATACCCTTCACGCATAGGAGCAGCTGTGATGAATGCAGGAAGAGAGAAGACCTCCTATTTGAGAGGGCTGTCACATTAAAATGGTTTCTTTCTGTGCAGGAAGCTCTGGGTGCACTCACAGAGGGTGTTCAGTGCACTTCGATGTTTGTGGCTTCTAGGGTGACGCAGGTAAAGAGGATTATTCCTGGTGGTAACAGATTTCCTTCTCTTTGGTAGCTCCGCTCCTGAAGACATTCAGCTTCTTGGGCTTTGAAATCGTGAGGCCTGGTCACCCCTCTGTCCCGTCGCGGCCAGACGTGATGTTCATGGTGTACCCCCTGGATCAGAACTCTTCCTCTGATGAAGAATAGCTGCAGCGGGGGACTCCAGTGTGACCTGAAAATGCTGTTGAGGGGAGAGAGGGTTACATCTCCTTTCTTGAGGAAAGGGAAAACAAGCTTCTGTTGGACTGAAACTGCATTTCTCATTGTTAGATTGGCCTGTGTATCCTCAGAGTTGACTATCTCATTGAAATGTGTTGCCTAGAGAACTATATATACACACATGTAATCACCAAATAGTAAATGGAAGATGTTTATGAACTGGCATAGGAGCTCTTTACGTGCAGCTGTGTGGTGTGTTAGCCTAGGGGCGCCTGGTGCCCAGGCCATGCATGGGGGAGCACAGCGGTAGATGCAGTATCAACTCCATGACTTCTCTAAACCTGTGTTGGTCCTTTCCTGATCACCCGATGTGCGCTCATCTGACAGACTACCTTTTTATTTTTCACTCAAGACTCTTAAGTAGAAGGCATGTTTTGGGTGTTAGGCACATGGAGGAGACGTGCTCGAGTTTAACCTTTAACACTACATTAAAACCCCTGTGTCTCTCTACCTTGGGGCAACCGATGCTGTTTTAACTGGTCTAACCTTCCCCCCCCCCCTTTCTTTTTAAACTTCTTGCTCTTCCAGCTTTTGTTTTAAGCAGTCTTAACTCTGTTCAATGTTACCACTGCACTATCACAGCGTTCAATAAAAGGGGCATTCAGATGAACTTCACACAGCTGGCGCTGCTTATTTGAAAGGAACAGAGCCTGTGGTGGGCCACCTGCAGTGCTGTGATGGTTTCAGAGGGTCAAGAGAGTGTTTGGAGCAATACCTCTGACCTTTATCCTCTGCCCAAGGATGGGTACAGAGCAGGCCCGTGGCTGTCACCTCTGTTCTTCCTCCTCACCTTTCCAAAGAGATGATCTCAAGACTTGAGACACTGAGCTAATGGCTGTATCCAAACCAAAGGGGGTTGTGTGTGGGGCAGGTGTGGAGGGTGGCTCTGCCAGTCACCCTGTCACGGTGGGATGCTCTTACTGTCTGGGGGCTTTCCCGGGATGGAGCTGTGCTGGTGGTAGCTCACGTTCCAACCCTGCCCCTTCTGATGTTGGAGAATGAGGTTGTGCTCTTGTCTCTGTGCCATGTGGAGGTAACCTGGCTGGCTTTCTTTGAAAGGCCACACGAGAAGGGTGCATTTATAAACTGTGCCCCGGAGGCATGCCGTGAGCTCTCTTCCTAGCCTGGCTGCTTGCGTGTGGAATTGTCCTTGTGTGCTTTGTTGTGCTCTCGCCCTTCTGTGGAGGATTTTGTTAAAAGTTGAAGCCGAGCCATTCCATAAACGTCATGGTCAGTGTTTTCTGTTTGGGGGAGAGAGGTGGGGCTGGGATATGAGTTTGTGTGAATAAATCATCTTAAAGTTTGTGTCTCTCTTTCCCTCCTTCCCCTCCAATGAAATGAAAGGGCTGGTGGCTGTACTCTCCCTTCAGTGGGACATTAAATCTCAAGTCTGGTTTAAAATCAGAGGCTGTGCTATGCTGATGGGAACATCTCTACCCTAGCTTTTATTGCGGTGCCAGCGGCCCCTCTAGTGCTGGCTGCAGCTCTGCAACAGGCATTGCCCCTCCTGTCCTTGCTCCAGGTGTGGTGTGGAGACAGAGGAGACCTTGGACCTGTTCCCTAGTTTGAAAATCCAAGTTTTATCCCTTCTTGTAGCTGGAGCTGCCCCCACTCCTTCCCTGGGCTGGCGGGTGTCTCCCAGGGTGTTTCTGCATGCTCCAGGGCCCTGCTGCCACCCCATGGTGCTCCTCTACTGGCACATCCCTAATGGAATTGGGTGGGAAGAACCACTTTGCTCCTTCCTTAGGGGTAAAGCGTGAGCTTCTGGAGTGAGGATGATCGCCTGAGCTCTGCCGTTAAGAGGCTGTGCCGGTGCATGTGCTTCTCTGACAAGTACCAAATACTTTCCTGCCCTGGCTCAATCAAGTGTGGTCAAATGTAGAGCTCTCGCATCACCAAGTGTCTTCTTCAAAAACACCCTCCTGAAAATCTAAAAGGTGCTTTGATTTCTCTGAGTGCTGTCTCCTGCATAGGTTGCCTCCACTGCGAAGCTGGAGGAACCAAGCTCTGCCCTCTGGCCCACCAGCCCCCCAGCTGCCTCCCCCAAAGGCGGCTCCCTGGGGTGATGGAGAGGGGCTTGCCTGGTGTAGGGCAGGACCCTGGCAGGCTGTGGGGCGGCTTGTCCCTTGCTGGTGCCCAGGGATTCAAGCCGGGGGGGGGGGCGGGTTCTGACCCAAATTGTCATGGCTGAGCTTGGCTGCAGCATCCCCAGGTGGAGCTGTGGGTGCTGGTGGCAGAGCAGAGGGGCCGGATCCAGGTGCGCAGGGCCTGTGAGCAAGCAGAAGTGTGCTGGGGGGCAAGACCTGCTGCCCCACTGGGCCACCCTGCCACAGCCTCGGTGGCCGTGCACCGACGAGTGTGGCATCAGGAGCAGCGTGTCTGCTTAAGCCCTCTCAGATGCCCCAGAGATGTGGACAACCCCCCTCTTCCCCCCCCAAAATCACTGGCCACAGCTTTTGGAGACGAAGGACCAGAATTCAGGGGAGCAGGAAGAAAAAGCCACCCTCACAGGTTTGTGATTGTCTCTTAAAAAGATTTATTCTCTCTCCTTGCCCAAATGTACAAAGGCAAGAAGAGTACAGTTTGTATATATATATATTTATATATATATATATAAAAAAACAAGGAACTTGGTAATAATGTACACTTTACAGAAGGGCAGAATCAGGAAGACTGAAATGAAACCCAACACAGCAACGCCAATGGAAACGAGCTATAAACACCAACGGTTTGATGCCCTGGCCGTGGGGCCCAGTGGGCTGAGGCTGGGGAGGGGGAACCCAGTGGGCAGGGGACCCCACGGGCAGAGGAATGGCACTGCTGCAGGGGGGCTGGGGTGCCAGCCCCACAGGCAAGAACTGACCAGGAAAACCCAGAAAACATCGAACCTATTCTGCATAAACCGTTGTTTCCTTTAACACCTAAAAGGAGACTCAGCTGGGACCCAACTGGGAAGGTGGGGAGCAGCCCCCCCCACCCCAATCCCCTTCAACTGCCAGCAAAGCCCGTGGCCCCCCCCTATCAACCCCCCCCACCCCTTGCCCAGCCCAGACACCCTCCTCCGTGCCCCTGGAGCCGCTGGTGGGTCCCAGCCGTGCCAGGAACCAGGCTCCGCTGGACCGACCGAAGCTGGAGGTAGGAGCAGCCGGCAGGATGCTCCTCCATGGGTGGGATGCAGGGGGGCTCCCCCTATCACCCCGACCCCTCCAGTCCCCAGCCTGGTGACTGCATGTGGCTCTGTAATGGGCGCGGGGTGGGTCAAGCCGCTGCTCGGCATCACCCACCCTGTCCCCCAGGAGCGTGCCAGGCCACGCGGCCCCGTCTCCTTCCAAAGACAACGAAGAGTGGAAGAAAAAAAAAAAAAGGCAAACAACGAGAGCAGGCTGGGGCCACCACGCTGCCGGCACCCGACCCAGGGCAGAGACCAGCGAGCACCTCCTTTCCAGCTGGGTAAAGTGGGGGGTCGGGGCGGGGGGGGCGGGGGGAAGAAAACAAAACCCAAAACAACAGCTTTCAAACAATTGCTTTTTACAGTATGTACAGAGCCCAGCGGGCAGAGCATCCCGGTACAGCGGCCCCTTGGGGCCGGGTGCGACACGGACACACACAGACAACCGAGACCGATGGGCCCCCCCACCCCAGCCCGTGCTCCCCCGGCTGGGCAGCGGGGAGAGGCGAGGAGAGAGCTTGGGGCGGCCCGGCTGCTGCGGGGCCGAGGTAGAGCATCGGCCTGGGGAGAGCCCCTCTGGGGCTGGGGGAGCAGAGGACCAGAAAGCCCCTGTCCTCGGGCACTGGGGAGCAGCTGGGAGCAGGGGCTGGCTTCTTCCAGGGCCTGGTGCCCTGAGCCCTGGCCTGAGGGGGGAACCCGGCAGAGGCCCAAGTGCCTCTGGCAGAGCCTAAGTGTGCTTGTTCCTCCACTGGGCTCTGCCCGCAGCCTGGGGAAGCCGCCTTAAAAGCAGAAGGTGGACATGAGCAGGATCCGCTGCCCTGGGGTTTGGGGAGCACTTGCCGGGGTGGCGGGGGGGCAAAGGCCGGGGCTTTGCAGAGTCACAGCTCAGAAACCAACTCAAAAGCCATGGGCAGGAGTTTCAGGCAGGTCTGGCCCCCGCAAGGCACTGGGGAGGAACCCTGGCAGCTGGCTGGGTGACAGGCACAGCCCCCAGCTCTGCACCCGGCTGCCCCCAGCCCTGGCTACCCTGGGGGGGAGGGAGGGGAGGCAGAGGCTGCTTCGCCAGGGCCAAGAGCAGCCCCCCAGCTCCCCCAGCCCACCGCTCTGGCAATCGGCCACTTGCCAGCAGCTCCTGCCCACACAGGCACAGAGCAGCAGGCGCTGTGAGGTGCGGGATCAGCCATGGGACTGGGAGAGGGTGAGTCCCCACATGCAGCACATCCCCAGGCCCCGCGGCCACCTCCAGCCAGGCTGACATCCACCCCCCCCGCCCCTGACCCCGACCCCGACACCCACCTTGGCTCCGCGTGAGCCAGCCTTTCCTTTCCTGAGACTGCAACTCCACCGCAGGCTTGGCCCCGCGCATCAAGCCCCGGCGAGGAGCAGGCAGCGTCCCCGCCTGCCCCCAGTCCCGTGGCACTCAGCCCCATCGTGAAGCAGCAGCTCACAGAGACACGGTGGGGTCCCAAATCCCTCGAGAAACCTCAGTGCTTCCGTTTCCTCTTCATATGCACCAGGCAGGCGAGTCACCTCCATCCCGAGCGTCGGTGCCCAGTAGAATAAATATTTCCGCAGGTACCAGCTCGCCCACTCACCAAAGGGGAGGGGGGGGGAGTCAGTGTGTGTCCGATGAGGGGGGGAGAAGACAGTCTGCCTCGGATCGCGGCAGGAACGTCAAGCAGAACAATTAACACCATTCAACTGATGTCTAAAGGAGTCTCCAGCGCTTCCCCATGTGAGCCAGTCACATGTCTCATCCAGCCCAGGCGTCCTGGTGCATCACGTCCTGCCACGACCCAAGGTCACATCAGCTCCCACTGCCAGCAGCCCCGCGAGCCCCGGGGGCAACGGGCAAACCCCAAACCCTCTGCCCTCAAGGGCACCCTCCTGTGTACCCATCCCGGCCACCTCCGCCCCAGCCCGGTTGCCCATGGGCGAAGCAGGGTGGCCGTGCCGGTGCCCGCAGGAGGAAAGCCTTACCGTTCTCACCTCCGGGGAGGTGGGTATAGGGAGGGAGCGGAGCCTTGCTGGCTGGCAACGATGGCTGTGGAGGAGAGACCTGCGGAAGGAGAAGCAGCGTCAGAGGCCGGGCAGCCCAGGATGGGCATCCAGCTGTGCCGGGGGAGCTGGAAAGTGCCAGATTCGGCCAAAGCAAAGCTCGGCACAAGGGCTCACGCTGCCCAAAGGTGGCTACAGCTCTTTCCCAGCTCCCCCGAGCCGAGCCCGCAGCCCTGGCTGAGTGCCAGCGTGAGGTTCAGCTCTTACCTGTTGCATAGGGCAGGTTGTACTGCGCCGGCAGCAGCGAGTACCCGAGGTGGTGGTGGTGGTGGTGCGTTGAGAGCAGGCGCTGAGATGGCGAGGTGCGGGGCCGGTCGGTGCTCCTCTCTCCCCCGCCAGCTCCCCCGACGCTGCTACAGCTCCCGCCGCCTCCCACCACTCCGCAGCCGCTGCGGTCCCGCTCCTGAGACGTCTTCTCGCTTATCTGGAGAGGAGAAAGCAGACGCATGCTGAGGGACACTACCAGCTACCCCACTGCGCAGGGCAGCATCAGACCCATGCCAGGCACTCGAGGCTGCCCCATCGGGATGATATTCCCCTCGCTTTTGTCCAAAGGCTCCCCACGACACTGCTGGGAGATGATGGGATGGCCAGTGACCAGCCCAAAAGTGGTGGCGAGGATGCAGGTCCTGTTTGAGGGCAGCTCTTTCCTCACCGTGTCAAAGCTCCGTCTCCCAGGTCAGTCCAGGAGGAGCTCGTGACCCTACACTGACGTGGGATGGAGACAGCCCCTGCATCCCACCCACCAGCTCCAGGGCAGAGAGCAAGCGTCACCGACTTGCTGCAGGGCCTGGAGGAGCCCGAGTGCTTCTCTGGGCCAGACCTGCCCACAGGTTTAGCTTGTCCATCCCAAAGGGGTTGTGTTGTGGGATTACTCCACGGCCCGAGGTGTCCTACAGCAGCAGGAACGGCAAAAACCCACGGCAGGCAGAGTTGCTCCAGGCTGGCTATAGGATCCAGGGATCATCCCGAAGCTCATGCACAGAGCTGGGCAAAGCCAGCACCTTCCTGACCCTCACCGTGGGCGATTTGCTCTTGTAGTGGCTGGCGTGCTGCTGCAGGATGTCCAGGGCCTTGGACTCCGAGCTGGATTTACAACTCACGCTGGGGCTGGCTCGGGACTTGTCGCTATCGTCACTCCCAGACGCCTTGCTCCCGTATGGGGAGAAGGAATAGCTGGAGGGTAGGTATGATCCTGAGGGGTGGGGGAGAAAAAGCAGACAGGGCATGAGGAGTCTTCAGGCGGCACAGTGGGAGCACACGGCTCTGTACGTGTGCTGCCCCATGCGAGAAGGACAGCCTGGGAAGGGACGTGCCCAAGAAGACCCCCGGCTCCTTACCTGGGTAATTCTGCATCATGACAGTGGGCATGGCCCGGTAGCTGGGGTGGTTGGGGTCATACGACTGGCTGTAGGAGTAGCCGTGCATGTAGGGGATGTAGGACTGATGCTGCGTGAGGGGTGAAGACACAGGGACATGGACGCTGGGTCTGGGGTCCTTCCCCACCATGCGAGCCTCCTCGGTGGGGGTCAGCTTGCACTCGGAGCTGGTACTCTCCTTCCCGTCCTCCTTGGATGCGGCTTCTTTGCTTCGATTTCTTTCTTCCTTCAACTTTCGGTCCCTCTCCTCTTTCCACCGCTCATCCTCTGTCTTGATGTCCGAGTACTTCGCCGGGTACACGTAGGTCCACATCCGGGGCTCAGCTTCCTGCAAGAACCAGGAACCATCAGAGCAGCTGCCTCCCCCCAGCCCTGCCTGTCCCAAAACCAGGCTGGATTCGGAGGAGACCAGTGAACCCCACTGCCCTTCCCCAGGCTCTCCTTGGCCCATCCGTGGCCTTCCAGCCCCATCCTTTTGCTGGCCCCAAGGGAACCTCACGGAGTCCCATCACAAGCAGAGGACAACACACGTTCTCTGAGGTGATGGCCCCAGCAATCCCCTGCAGCGAAGCCACAGTGAGGGGCTTCCTGCATGAGAAAGCCCACCACTGGGCTGGCGGGCAGGTCCGAGAGGGCAGTGGGAGGGCATTACCTGTCTGTACCAGAGCACAGGGTCCACCTCTGCTTGCCGGCCACACTCAGAGCCAGCCTTCGTCTCAGCAGTCTCCTTCCCGAGGTGGCCGGCCTCGCTCAGCTTCACCTTAAGCCCCTCAGCAACCTGGCTGCCGGACAGCTTGGATGAATCCTCCAGCTTGGGGATGATGACAGATTTGGCCATGTCAGGACCTCCCTGCTCCTTGGCCTTGCTCAGCCCGGACTTGACGAGATCCGTGAGGCTCGGGGCTTTGGTCAGCGTTGGGGGCATGGGTGGCTTTTGCTTCCACTCCTCCTTGAGTGCTGCCTCCCTCTCCTTCAAGCCCAGCTCTGCTTTCTTCTCCAGCCCTCGCTGCTGCTGCTGCTGCTGCTGCTGCTCCAGGCTCTGCCGCTGCTTCTGCTGCTCCTCGTACTGCTGGCGGTAGGCAGGGTTGGTGCTCAGCAGGTGAGCGTGGTAGCCCTGCTCGTTGTAGCCATAGGGGGGCACGTAGGCATACTGGTTGTAGTAGAGGGACTGCATGTACATGTTGGGACGCTGCTGGATGACCGAAGGCTGCTGGCTGGAGCCGCCGAGCTCTGCCTTCTTCTCTTCACAGCCTTCACTCTTCACCTTCACCTCCGGGTTCTCTTGTTCCTCGTCCTTCTTCAGCTTCAAGGCCTGCGTCTCGGCCGCGGCCTGGCTGCCGGGATTCAAGGGCCCTGGGCTTGCCTGGGGGTAGCCAGGGGAATAGTAGGTTTCAAAGCCTTGGTAGTAGGGAGACTCTTTGCTCTGCGGTTGAGGGGGGAAAAGAGCTTTTTTGGCACCTTCCTTGACCAGCTGCTCCGGATCCTTCGCCTTCACGCTCTCCAGCTTGCCCTCCCCATCCTCCCCGGCGTCGGAGATGTCTGAGTAGGCCGGGCTGTTGGTCTTCACTGAGCTCGCCTCTGCCCCGTTCTGGGTGACGACATGCAGCGGGGTCATGGGTTGGGCTGGGTTGGTGTTCTCCAGCCTGCTGGCACCACCGATAGAGGGGCTTGGGGCATTGTCGGTGAAGCTGTAGATTTTATCCGCCTCGGCCTTGATGCTGGCAAGCCGGCTCTGGTGGGGATCGGACGAGCCGTTCAGCAGCCCCTCACCTTTCATCCCCAGCTCGCTGGATTCCCCCCGGAAAGGGCTCTTGCCTTCCTCTGCTCTGCAGGCTTTGCCAGGAGTCAAAGGGTTTTCCACCTCCTTGGGCTCCTTCTTCTTCTTGTCCTTCTTCTTCTTCTCCTTGGAAGGGGTGAGGGCAGGGTTGACTGCAAAGGGCTCTCCCATCACCGTAGGCTTGGGCTGGATGGGTTTGAGCTGAGGGCTGTTGGGCATGGTCTGGACCACAGTGGTGGTGAGGCCTGTGGAGGAACCGGGGCTGGCCGTGGTGAGGGTGGCTGTCTGGAAGGTGTACATTGGCTGGGGGGGGATGGCTGGCGCAATGGGTCTGGCAGACTTCAAGCTTTTGGAAGGGATCTTCTCTGGCTTAGCACCAGATGCCTTCTTTGACTTGTCTTTATCAACACAACGCTTCTCCAGAGAGTCGAAGCCGTCGTTACTTGTCTCATCGGCCACCGAAGGACCATCCTCAGAGCCGTCATTGGACAGGGCACCCGGGTCGGTGTCTCCTTCCCCACCCAGCTTCTTCTTGCAGGGGACCTTGGCGCTGAACTTGCTGGATGGGGAGGGACTGTGGGGCTCCATCAAGCGCACCTTGGGGGTGGCTGAGCGAGCCGGCGAGAGCGAGCCCTTCTGAGAGACGGCAGCACCGTTGCAGCTCCCAATGTCCGCGTGCAGGGAGGGCTCCTCACCATACTCGCTGTCCACGTCGGCCTCCAGCTTGCTGTCGTCATCCGTGTGCGCGTGGGCCTGGTGGTACTTCAGCCCATTGATGTGCTTGTACTTCTTGTTACAGTTTGGGTGGGGACAGTCGATGAGGATGGGAGAAGGGCAGTTTCGGTCGAGGACAGCCGGCTCCACCTTGACTGCGGCAGGTGGCACGGCTGCCGAGCCCATTGAGTTCGTGCGGATGCGTTTGCTGCCCTTGGAGTCCTCCGAGCTGGAGTTCAGCTCCATGTCAGAGAGGGGTTTGCTCTTCCGCTTGGTGACGGAGGAGGGACTGGCCTTCACGTCCTCTGCTGTGCCGCTGGGCGGTGTGCGGTGGTCCGAGGAGTTCTGGCTTCCCCGACGCCCTTTGCTGTTGGCTCCCGCCCGGGTCTTGCTGCTGTTGCTGGTCCCTTTGCTGTCCGAGGTGGCAGCCGTCTCGTTGACGGGCGTGTTGCTGTTGGGGCGCATGCGTTTGCCCCTGCCCCGGCCGTTGCGCATCTCCAGGTCGCTGGTGGGAGAGTCACAGAACCTGCCGGGATGAGGACAAGGAGGTTTTAATGGAGACACAGCCGTGCCGGGCTACGCCATCCCCACTGCGTGGTGGGGACCCCCTTCCTCCCCTCGCTATCAATCCTGCAGGCTCGTCCCGCCACTGACAAGTAAAAAGGAACCGGAGAGGTCCATTGGCAAATGCTCAATCATCTCTGGTCTCCAGGACGAGGGAGCCTGCGACTGCGGGGGCAAAGAGCCATGGGAACAGCTCGGTTGGGCAAGGAGGAGATGCTGACCCCCATGGGGAGCCCCACGGGCACAGAGCAGAGTGTACAGGGTGCCACAGGGGCCGTATGTGGCTGGGTTTGCCCTCCGGTCCTGGGTGAAGGGCACTGAGGCAGTGCTGCTGAACCCCACCGTCCACTTACCGGGGAGGTGCCCAGTCGTGCTGCGTGCAGTCAAGCAGCGTCCCCACGTATGTCTTGTTCCTCCAGGTGACATTGACCACCAGCATACCTGTAAGGTGAGGGGAGAGGGTCAGACAGGGCCAGGCGTGACCCCCACAGTGTCTCGCCCTTCCCTGGGCATCAGGACAAAGGGGGATCTACTCCTCAAGATAGGCAGGAGGAAGAGCTCAGCTCTAGGGCTGGAGGAAGGTGGACAAGGGGTCTTGGGCTCTTGGGAGAGGCGAGACCCCGGGCTCTGGGCTAGAGAGGCACCGAGATGGGAGCTGGAGACCCCCAGCTCATCCCCTCTCTTGGCACGGCTCTGGCCGGTGTCCACTCAATCTCTCCTCCTTAAGCCACTCAGCGCTCTTCCCTATTTTCATGGAGATGCTAACCAGTGACACCCAAAGGGCTGCAGGATTTGGAGGGGCCTGAAGATCTACCTTGGCTCCATGTGTGCTCAGGTAGGGAAGGCGATCTCTGGCGAGTGAGGGCTGTGAAACCCTCGGGGGAGATGCAGACAGCTCCCAGCAAGGCTGTGGACCCCAACAAGGAGCTGCAGACTTCCCAGCATGGCTATGACCTCCCCGACCGTGCGCAGCCATGAACCCCACAGCCCTCCAGAAAAGGCTGTTACTGCCACTAGATGGCAAGCTGAGCCCAGCATCCCCACACAGGTGACCACCCCTGGCACAAAAACCCAACCTTGGGGGAACAACCCTTGTCCCCCTGCTTCACTTTGCTCCTGCACCCCCTGGGACACCCATCAGCCCCATATCTCTGCCTGGAGAACCACCCATGGGACCGCATCTCCTCCCATCATGGAGCAAAGACATTGGGCATTCGGAAAACCTGGTGGTTTCAGCTTTTTCACACCAATTCAAGAAGAAGAGCAGCCTGGCTCGCACCCAAGGATGTGGACCCTCAGCATCTCTTCTTGGGGGTGAAGGGGTCTTTTGCAGCATCACTCAGCAATGTAGATATTTCCTCCCCGCCATGGACTGCTCTGATTACCACAGAACTAATTTGACCGGGAGCGGAGTCTGTTGCGCTGAGCACATTTATCTGAGCAAGGTAAAACTCAGGAGATGGGAAACTCGTTTGCAAGGGTTGATGAGCGCAGCGAGATATACAGCCGCGCAGTCCCAGGAGATGGATGGAGCCGAGGGGGCCCACAGCAGCTGTGCCTGAAGCACGTTTATAAATCTCAGCCCGTATCCCGCGTTGTGCTGTGCCAGCAGCCAGCTGCAGGCTTTGGGGGGGATAATATACGGAGCTGAGGTCCGACACACGGGTCTCCTTCAGAAAGAGAAATGAAATGCAGGTCTTCTCTTTCTCCTTCTCCTCCTGGAAAACGTTGGGTGCTCCAGTGGGAGCAAGTCATGGGAAGACATGGTGCCGGCACATGGCCAAGACCTACAGCTGGCTCATCCCGGTGAGCAGGAGAGGCTGGGTCCTGCCTTTGCAGGAAGGTGCTGGGGACCTGCCTTGACACAGACATGACCAGGACGTGATGCTGGAGATGATGTGGGGTCGAAACCAACAGCCCCATGCAGGGAGAAACTGCTGGGAAAGAGGGGGATGCTGATCCCAGGCATCGCAAGGAGGGCATGCAGAGGGTGTTCTACCTCCATTCCCCCTAATGCAGCTTTTTTTGGCAGGCAGGAGCCTGTCCTCCCTTTCCTTAAAACCCAGGGAAGCTGCTGGCTGCATCCTGTGCCCCAATCCAAACCCACCATCCCCAGGACACCTCTGTGGAGCTGCTGCAGGATGCTCCCAGGAGCTGCAGAAGGACCAAGCAGCTGCTGAGGGACCAGCAGCCCTAACCCAGACCCCATCCCTCCTGGCCACAGGGCTCGGAGGAGCAGCTCCTTCTGCCCCCTTCACCACACACCCAGCGCCGGTTCAGTCCTTTGAAGCCAGCAAAGACCACATGCGCCACTGGAAGTTACTTGCACGACAAGTCACTGGAGTCTCTTGTGCGTCCCAGGGCCAGCGTGCCTTATTAGAAAGGACATGCTGGCATTTTTTTTTTTCCCTGCCACCGCAATCACAGGAGATGAAAGATGAAGGGACAAAGCAAGCCAGCACACAGCCGTCCCTCCTTTCCCTGTTGGAGCGTCAACCCTCCAACACACACCAGCCTATATTTAACCCACTGCAACCAATCATACCAAATCCCTTCCTAATCCTCCAACAATAACCCAGGACAATTTAAACCCTGAGGATAGATCCTAAGCAGCTTTTTTTCACCCGCTGTGTCCCCCTCCTGCGGCAGGATGATGAGCAGGCATGGGCAGGGCAAGGGCGGGCAGCGATGAGGCAATGCCCTCGCGTCCCCAAGGCTGGAGATGCTCATGCCCAAAGACCGGCAGTGATACTCTTGCAGAGGAGGAATCCCGCTCGGATAACTCCAGTCCCACCTGGTTTCATGGGAAGGTGACACCTTTGAAGCTCATAAGCAATCAATACCACCCAAATCTGGGTGCAAACCACTCAGCAACTTAGCCACCAAGTGTTCACGTCACCGCAGAGTCGTACCCCGGCAGGAAAAATTAACAGTGGGTTGACGGTGCCAGGTTGCCGTCTAGGAAGGTAACATATGAGATAATCCTATAAAAAAATGGATAAAGAGATGAAGGGAGCAGGGGGATGAAAAAAGCACTGCCTGGTCCTTGTATGGTCCCTGCACGGGTGCCCTGTAGCAGTGGAGCTGAGGCTCAGTGGGTGCACCCAGCTGGTGGGGACGTCGGATGGACGAGGATAATGCTGCATGAAGTCTTCCGTCCCAACACAGCCCTAAATTAGACCAGTTTAAGCCTTTCGGATAGATAGTCCCTGCTGGGGCACAGCTCTTCCATGTTAAAATGTAGGTGGTGGTGTCTCTGCTTGCAGACCAGGGCCGTGGGCACCAGGAGCCATTGCATCAGGGGAAACATGCCCCAGGTCCCCCCCAAGCACCCTTAGGGCACTTGGGAGAACCTGGGGCACTTTTTCCCCCTTTTCAAATATGAAGCCCCCCCCCCAAGCCCAGCCAAGCACATCTCCAAACCCTGCTGAGAAACCAGCGTGCCAGCATCCACGGCGAGCAGAGATGCTGTCAGACCCATGCATGGCCAGTTCATCGCATGGCTCAACATCACGCAGCCGTGATGCTACTGAGCTGTCTCCAGCGAGGCCGGGTCCTCAACCATCATGGGGACTGCTAGAGCGCTTGGAGGAGTGTCCCCAGCCTTGTGGGGAGCAAGGAAATGTTGCCTCTGCAGTTGGAGAGGACAGCTGCTGAGAGCTCTGCTAGCTTTCTGCTAATTTTGGGGTGACCTCTGCAAGGCAACGGGATGACAGCCGGTGGCATTTCGCACCCCAAGGAGCAGTAGTTTGCCTGCAGGTCTGTGAACCAGCTCAGATCCAGAGTCAGTGTAGCCCCACATCCCATCTGCACCAGTGAGCAGGAGCAGGGATCCATCTTGCACTGATGCTGCTCCAGGGCACCACCAAACCTCCAGCACCTGCAAGCATTCAAAGTCCTTCTTCTGTGAATTCCTCCTCCAGCTGCATCATCTTTGGGATGCCCCGGCTTTTGGATGCCCTTTCTTCAATTCATTTCCCCTCCAGCTGCACCACTTTGGGGATGTTCCAGCTTTGCCATAAGCCCTGCTCACGTGCAGGGAACCTGGCACAACCCGTAGCACCCAGGCGTTAGGACACAACACCCAAAGCTGTTGCGTGGCCAAACTGCAACAGCTCCAGCTGCTGCTGCCAGGAGAGCAGAGGACACCACGGGGCAGGGGATGGCCAGCACAAGGGCCACCTCACCCAGCGAGGAGAGAGATCACTCAGCAATTACCCTCACGGGCAAAACAGACTCAACTGGGGAAATTAATTTTTTGCTAATCAAATCAGAGTAGGATAATGAGAAATAAAAACAAATCTCAGAACACCTTCCCTCCACACCTCCCTTCTTCCCAGGCTCAACTCCAATCCCGATTTCTCTACCTCCCCCCCTCCCTGGGACAGGGAATGGGGGTTGAGGTCAGTTCATCACACATTGTTTCTGCTGTTCCTTCCTCCTCAGGGGGAGGACTCCTCACTCTTCCTCTGCTCCAGCATGGGGTCCTCCCATGGGAGACAGTCCTCCATGAACTTCTCCAACATGGGTTCTTCCCACGGGCTGCAGTTCTTCACGAACTGCTCCAGCATGGGTCCTTTCCACGGTGTGCAGTCCTTCAGGCACAGACTGCTCCAGCCTGGGTCCCCCGCAGGGTCACAAGTCCTGCCAGAAAACCTGCTCCAGCGTGGGCTCCTCTCTCCACGGGGCCACAAGTCCTGCCAGGAGCCTGCTCCAGCGCAGGCTTCCCACGGGGTCACAGCCTCCTTCGGGCAGCCACCTGCTCCGGTGTGGGGTCCTCCCCGGGCTGCAGGTGGAGATCTGCTCCACCGTGGACCTCCATGGACTGCAGGGGGACAGCCTACCTCACCATGGTCTTCACCACGGGCTGCAGGGGAATCTCTGCTCTGGCGCCTGGAGCATCTCCTCCCCTTCCTTCTTCACTGACCTTGGAGTCCACAGGGTTGTGTCTCTCACATACTCTCGCTCCTCTCTCTGGCTCCTGTTGCGCAGCAGTTCTTTACCCCTTGTTAAATGTGTTATCCCAGAGGTGCTACCACCATCGCTGATGGGCTCAGCCTTGGCCAACAGCAGGTCTGTCTTGGGGCTGGGGCCATCCAACACAGGGGGCAGCTTCTGGTGTCTTCTCACAGAGAAGCCCCCCTCTACGAAACCCTTGCCACAAACTCAATACAGTCTCCCTGGCAGGGTCAGAGGGAGATAGGATCATTCCATTAAACCACGCCAGGATGGATGCTCCCGTGGCAGATGACTGTCCCTGGCCATCTAATGCCCTGCTTTCCAAGGGACAGGAGGGTTACCAGAGGGGCCTCGGATGCCGGAGCATGGAAAAAGCAGCAGGCAAACCTTCAGCTTGGGTCACACCAAGGGACAAGGAGCCAGCAAGGGTGTGTTTGTGAGTTCTGATGACTGAAGTGACTGTGGGAAGTCGCACCACGTGTCACTAATCCCATGGGATGGGCATTTAGTTCACCAGGACCTGCTGAACACGCACAACACCCACTGCCATGCTCCTGCCCAAACCCCACAAGAAGTGTCCACCTTTGGTAACAGTGATGATGTGACTACGAGCAAGGTTCTAACATCACCCTGCAAGAGGACAGCCCATCCCACTGCAACACATGCTGGCCAGCACCCGTGTGGGAGTCGGGGCTGCAGCTCTCTCTCCATGGCCTGAAGCCCATCCAGAAGATGTCTCCAGGATTTTGGGGACCTTGGTGCCTCTCAAGGCTTGGAAGGGAGGGCAGAGCACAGCCACAGCACCAAGCCCCCAGAGCCACCTGCAAGCAGCCCGGACCTCCATCCTCATGCTCCTGGAGGAAGGAGGCAGAGGAATCGAAACCAATTTAGCTCCCAGGAAAGCGTGGCAGAGCAGCTTGCAGCTCAAGAGCCTCCTTGTAAACAAGTCCTTTAATCCAGCGCTCGGCAGCTAAAGCAGGAGCCCCAGCTGGTATTACCTGGGGCAGTTACAGACATGCCTTAGGGAGGTGGACGTGAGCAATAGTCCTGTCTGGAGCAGAATATTGCTCACCTATTGATAAAACAGCCTCTGTACAAAGCTGACAGATGCTTCGAGAGCGATAAGCGGTGCATTAGCTCTCCTCCAGCTTCCCGCACTGTCAAGCCAGCAGATATTAGACACGAAGCGGTGGCGCCAGGGGAGCACCGAGGAATGATGCATAATAAAGCTCTGCTTCTTTACACCAACACGCGAGCAGCCACCATGCTCGGGGGATTTGCAGCCTCCCCATCCATCGGTGAAACAGGAGGAGGGTGCGAGGCAGCAGCCTGAAACACCAGCAACCCTCGCAGCACCAGAGACAAGATGCCCTGTCACCGAGCGGCACCGGATGATGCTCCCACCCGGAGTGAGCTGCTGGATTGCTGATCTGAAGATGAGAGTGGTCACAGCCGTGTTGTCACAGCTTTAGGAGGCTTCACAGGAGTGCGTCGAGCCTGTGCATCAGCTCAGCAACCTTGGAGGGGATTTACAACCGCTCGTTACTTTGGGAAATGCCATTAAAGCAAATGAGAAATCCATATTGCCGCTCCTCACCCTTGCTGCATCAGCCTTAAAAACTCACCTCCTGTTTCTGGGTTCAAGTATGCATGGCTAAAAAGACTGGAATGTGGACGCAGGGGATGACGCAGCCCCCTTTGAAGCCCCAAAGCCCACCCATAAGCAGTGCAGTCTTGGCACATCCCTCTTTTAAAACATCCCCAGAGGCAAAGAGCAACCAGAGGCGCAACCGAAGGCTGCGGGTAACAGTGAGGCAGCATGCTCAAAAAGCAAAGCCATCAAATCTGGGGTCAGGCTTCCTCCCAGTTACAATAAAACCTTCCAGTCTTTGCCCTCGCCCTCCAATCCTTCCCCATCCTCTCCCAATCTATTGCATCTCTCTCCTGCTCCAAGCAAGGACACATCCACGCCAGCATCTGCAGACCCCAGGGGTGCTCACGCTCCATCATACCCCCAAGAGATGTTTGCAAAGGGGCAATCCAAACACCTGGAGTGCGCAAAGCTCCGCCGTGGGCAACCTGCCATCGCTGTCCCAGCACGGAGCTGGAGGAAGGGATGCAGAGTTTGCTCCCGTTTTCTCAGTGCTGCCACACCATGATCCTCTTTGCTCAGAGGTTTTGCGCGCCAGATGCCAGCTTCTTTCAGCTGTGAAGAGCACCGTTGTGGCGCTGGGAAACGGTCTGCTCGCTGCAAGTGGAGGTAAGGAGGTGACATGCTCCAAGCCAGGTGACACCAGCTCCACTGAGGGGGAAGGAGGAGACCCAGCAGCTAATGAGGCAGCAGAGCGATGCTTTCCGGTGTAATTAGATCAGTTAATAGTTCCTGCAGATCAAAATCACACCTAACAGAATTAGGGGAACTGCCAAGACAGCTGCTCCCCACCAAAGGCGTTTCAATAAAACACATCCCTGCACAAGACGGGCTCAGCAAAGGGACAGTGTCACCAGCATGGCCGTGGGAGAGCACGTACAATCGGTGCCCACCACTGGCAAGACCAGACCTCAGCCCAACACCAACCTGGAGCAGCAGCGGAGCAGATGGACCAAAAGCTCAGAACCAGATGTTTGGTGGTGGGAGCCCACCGGGATGCCTTTGGCAGCGATCACGGTCTTGCAGCAGGTTTTCTAGCAGGCAGAGAGGACAAAGCTGGTGTTCAAGGCAGAAGGGATGTGGTGGAGCTTCGTGCTCCCATGTCAGATGGGTCAGCTCCAGCTTGTCCTTCTGAGGCTGCTCCAGCATTGCTGGGCTTTGGCTTTAGGAGCCTTTCTCCCCAGTTTCACAGCCCCATGGCCAACCCAAAAGCCATTTTCTATAAAAAGGGAGCTCTGGTCAAAGAACCATGTTGCCTTCCTCTACCCAACCCCTTCCAGAGACATTCAAGGCAGACAGACGTCTCCAACAAGCCATGGGCTTCTTTGGGGTGAACAAGGTGGTAAATAGCAACTGCCTGAGCCCAAATACACTTTTGCCAGCATGCACGGAGCAACACAGATCCCTTCGGCTTGGGGGCAACATGCCCCCATACCACACAGCTGGGAAAAGAGCAGCTTGCAAAAAGGTCCACGTCAGAGCAATTACTACAAGAGTCTAATGAGCATGTCCGACACAAATCCAATTTTCAAGGAGGCATCGTGCTGCTGAGAAGAGATGCCCATCTCCTGAGAGGCTCGGTGGGAACCGCTCGCGATGCTGCCCGGTGGCAGGGGGCTAGCCAAGATCCAGAAGAGCCCACAGCATGCTGCTCAGGGAACCGGGACATAAGTGGGAGCAACTGTAATTCTGTACCTCCCCATGCCAATCATTCCAGGAGATTCAGGGATGTCACCCGTGGGGAAAAAGCAGCTGCTGCAGTTGAGCCAGCAAGCTCCTCTCCACCATTGGAGAGGATGCTCGATGCAAGCCAAGAGCTGCTCCTGCTGCCCTGGGGTCTTTCCAAGTGGTCCTGCGAGGCTGCAGCATCACAAGGAGCAGGGGGAGAGAGATAGACCCCTCTGGGTGAGGGTGCTGAGAACCCTCTGGAGATCTTGGGGATAGTCTCCAGACACACAGGCGTGCTCACACATGGTGAAAGCATCTTATTTGGCTTTGCAGACATCCCCTTGGTGTAGCTTTCTCCTTTGTATCCTTTGGGCAAGGGGAGATGCTCGCTGCATCCATTTCACAAGCTCCAGTTTTGGACAGCCATGGCTAGCATCTCCTCCAGCATTGCCCTTGACTCCCACCATTAACAACAGGAAGGCAGGAGAGAGATGCCAAGCCAGAAATAGGGACAGTTTCACCCTGACTTTTCACTTGAGGACGAGAGATGCTGCTATGACAGGAGCCAACGTGTGCAGATGACCAGAAGTGACCAAAGGCAACAGCATGGCTTGTCTTCTGCAGGGCTGGCCATAGAAGTCATCGCTCCCGACAGCGGCAACCAAGCAGCAGCTGGCAGAGAAGGATCTTTGCGCTAGTTCATTGAATTACTGCAGACTAAAAATAGCCAGGCTGTGGGAAATCGCAGGGCACCCCCAAGGCACACGCCAAAACGGTGGCTGCAGAAGCAAGGGGTAATGCGGACAGACAGGCAGACGGGCCACAGAGCTTCAAGGTGGGGTGAGGAGCAGGAGAAAAGGGAGGGGAAACCAGAAACCGCTCCCATGTCACTGCCTCTCATCCAGGAATTGGCGGAGGGGAGGATGTTTTTGCACTCTCTGCCTTGGGGATGCTCTGTTCATCCCTCCTGGCACAGCCACGTGGGGCTCCTCTGCCCACCATGAGCCTCTTCTCCTGTTTTCCACCCCCAAAAAAGCCCCCTGCAAGGTCCAAGCTCTCATCAGCTTTGCCACTGCCCATGGAGGTCTCCAGCAGTCCTGGATTTTCAGCGAACTCTGCAGCTCTGGGGCTTCTTTGTTGAGGAAAATGACACCAGAATGGCATGCTGGTGGGGATGGGGAGGTGGTGGGGGGCTTAGCATGCGGGCCCAGAAGTGCTCCTCTGCACTGCTGCATGTCCCAACAGTCAGCCCAGCCATGGCTCAGTTTCCCTAGCTGAAGGTATTGCATCTTGTAAAGCAATCAGGCTCTTTCCAGACACCAAACAAGCAGTGCCAGTGTGCTGGTAGCTCAGCAGAAGACCTTCTGCAGGTTTCCTCTGAGCAGATCCCCCTGGCAGATCCCCCAGCCCTGGGGTGCACAGAGCAGGGCTCCTGATTGTTCTTGCTTTGTGTTTTCTTGTCCCCACCAGCAAGGCCAGCTCAAAGAAGAGGATCCTCAGGCCCAATTTTACAATGTGTGGTGTCCTTCTGCCTTGGAGCAGCAGAAGAAATGCACTTCCAGCTCCTGGCTGCCTCAATCTGGATGAGTTTTTCCATACGGAATGGATGGTGAAGCAGAGAGGGCAAAAGAGTGTGGAGGTCCCCATCCCAAGCTAGCACACCCCAGTCTCCTCCAGCATGGCCCATACACTCCTCTCTTCCCAAATAGTTCAGGTCATGATGCTTTTCCCAATGGGAACAATTTCAGTGCTCACCACCTCCACATTGGGGGCCATCACAGCACTCGGTCCTGCACCAACCACAGTTTCAAAAAACACTTTCCCAGTGGGGAGAGAGGAAATGCAAACTGGGCCCATCCCCACCTTCCCAAAGTACGGGGCAAGAAGGGAACCCCCCTGGTAACAGCTCATGGGAACACAGGTTTCAGTTCAGCTTCCATCAGAGATAACAAAGACAGCAGCAGTGAGGAGCAGCCAGGGGATAAAGGCCAACAGCTTCATTTGCACGCAGCGGCGATGGAAGAGCAAGAGCAGATGTCCAAGAGGAGCTCTTGGGTACCCAGCTGAGATGAACCATCAACTGGCCTCCACCACTGCTGCTCTCTCACCTTTGTGCTTCTGGGCTCTGTTTCTGCTTCCAGATCCCAGCTGAAGCCAGACACAAATACGAGGAGCTCACGCCGAGCCTCCCAAAGCAGAAACCTCCAGCATCCCAACAAGGCTGGAGGGAAGGCTGGGTTCCAGCACTCGCCGTGGTCCACTGAGCCACCTATTCATCCCTGTGTTACTTGGCAGAGTCTCAACAGCAACGAAAACCCATCAAAGGACCTGGGAAAGCAAACCAAGCTGTGCGCAGATGAGACGAGCTCCAGCGGAAAAAAAGATTCGATTGGCTTGGCAAGAGAGACGAGAGCCTGATCTCCCGCCGAGTCGATTTTGAAAGCTCCACTGGGGTTTTTTAATCCAGCAGGAGATTTCTGCCACCTCCCAGGGTTTGAGCGTTTTTGTGACAGACCTGTGGGTTGCCAAGCAGAAACGAAGTCAACTCCGTCAAGTTCCCATGCAGGCTGGCACGGCCTTTCCTCTGGCACCTCCAGAACAAGTTAGCTCTTGTAGAAAGGCAGAGAAACAGCAGCTTAGATTTTTGCCTGCTGTCTGGGCAAGGGGATAACGCAACGCGTTGGGCTGACGCAAGTTTTGGCCCGTTACTCCCTTTGCTGGACAGATTAAGGGCTGCTCCCACACAGCTCCTCTGTCCTGACCACCCAGATGGTGGGGGGAAAGCCCAGGATGTGCCAACAAGCAACACAGCAGGGACACGGGAAGGAAGGGATTGCCGTAACTCCAAAATGACATTGTAGGAGAGCAAAAAGCTCTCCAGTGACACTTACCGTCCTCCGTCTCTTGCCAGACGATGCCCTCCAGGTTCACGCTGGTCCCAGGCTCACAGGGGCCCAGGCACTCGGGCTCGGTGGCCAGGGCCACGTCACAGGTGTTCACTCCCACCGAGCGGGTGCGTACCATGATCTGCTCACAAGGCGACGAGATGTCGTTGTTGACAACAGGGACAAGGAGGTGCAAGGGCAACACAGCAGGCGTAGAGACCGGAGACTCCATCTGTGGGGAAGGAGAAACACACCGGTCACCATCAGGAATACGGGAAGGAGAGCAAGTATCAACAGGCATCTACATTCCTGGAGAACCTCAAGCCCAGGGCTGCCACCTTCTCAATGCTTGTGCCAGCAGGCAGTTCAAGTCCCACACCCCGTCAGAGGACAAGGATCTCGCAGATCTCTCCCACCCTGGCGTGCCCATACCCACGTAACCCTGAAGAGCCAGCACTTTGTAGTCATATAGATCACACCCAAACGTCCCTCTGCAGGAGACATCTGCTCTCCCACTTGAAAGAGTTTCTGCCAAGCTCCTTCCCTGACGGCAAAGCTGGTCTAATCATCCCCGCTGAGGATGCCTTTTGGCTATTGCTCAGATGTTAATGCAGTCAATGACTTTGGACCTGATGGCTCATTAGAAGAAAAAAAATTACAGGCTTCTACGCAACTGGCAGGACAGGACAAACGAGTAGCGGTCTCCCTCCAGCGCCTGTGAAAACCAACATCCTCCTCCTCCCAAGTCTATCTACCCTGTGACCACCTGAAGATGCAGGCATTCAGATGACATCTCTCTTCTCTGCACAAGTATCTGCTTCAGAGCCTGATCCGGCCGATGGCAGAGCCAACTGCACCAGCCATCGTGCTCTCCTTGCACATGGAAACCACATCTCACAGCCAGAGCCGGCTTGGAAAGCCAACACGCCAAGTGAAACCACGGCCAAGTCACCCTGCCGCTGACAAGCCAAGGTCCTTGGCCGCTCTGCCACGCTAGCAGATTACAGCAGTGTTGGAAGAAGGATGGCTGACGGGCTGATTTTCCCTGGCCAAGGGAAGGGTAGGGTGGAGACCCTCCTGTCCTTCGGGGTTCACCAGCCAAGCCAGCCGCAGTCAGTCATCCCCTCACCCTGGCTCACAAGGATTTGCAGCAGTTTTGGGGCTAGCTGCTCATCCTCTGCTCAGACCTCCTCTCTTTACAGTTTACGATCTTGATAAGATACTGAGCAACCTCAAAAGAGAAGCACACTGAGGAAACTAATCAGTCAGCAGTGAGCACTGATCTGGGTTTCGGTTTCAAGCAGGGAAAGATCCCTCTAGAGCATCCAGCACTACACCAAGAGATGTCCTCCTAAGCCTCTGCTGAGGAGAGATGATTATAACCCTGAAGAGGCCAAGCTTGCTGGTCACCAAGAGCGGACACAGACACCAGCCCATGACAACCTCCAACCTTGCTGCTGGCTCTCCTTGGCCAATGCTGCTGACAGCCACCAAATGGTCAGACTTCCACCCTGAACTGGTATCCCAGTCCTGACCAGCTGCCAAAATCATCTGCTCCCTCTCTTGTTCATGCGCCTCCATCCTTTAAGCAAGATAAATAACTCCAGCAGAAGCGTGCATGTCCAACCTCACCTGCCCCACACAACATGGTGCCCAGAACCGCAACGAGTGGCTGGAGCATCCCATCTCCCCATCAACTCATGACCCCACAAAGCCTCTCCACATCCTCAGCAACACAAACACCATCCGCAAGTGGAGAAGGTGCAAGAGGCAAATCCCTAGGCAGAGGAGCACATCACATCCACCCAGCGGCTTTCTGCCTGCTCCCACAGGGGTGGCTGCAGGCAGGGGACAGGGAACATGACCCCCGCGGAGAACTTGGAGATCTTCTGGCTCTGCCAGGGCAAGTGGATTTGCTCTTCCAGCAGGAAAATACAAAGCACCTTCTGCCTGCGTGCCTGCAGCCCTCTCCTTGTTCTGCGTCCGTCCACTCTCCGGACAGCTTGTCAGAGCACATCCACCCCACTGAGCATTAAAGATGGCCTGGAGGTCTCAAGCAGCAGTGGCTGGACCACAAGGTCCCCTCTGCCAGCAGCACAGCTCGTGCTCCACAGCTCTTTTTCCCACGCACTGCCTCCAACCTCCCACTGGCAGGACCAGCTCTCCCCCAGGAGCCCATCCCCAGCTCTCCATTGCCATCCGCCTCCAAGGCTGCCCCGTGGCCAGTGCCCCAGCTGCATCCCATGGGATTTGAAAAGGGTGTTTTTGGCATAACAAGCCTGCCAGAGAGGAGGGCTGCACTCCCACAGACAAATCACTCCCCCCCTGCCTCCTAAAATACAGCAATGTCACCCTGCCCATCTCATCAGATCCAGGGCAAGGAAGATCTTGAAGGAAGCGTGAGGCTCCTTTGAAGAGGCTCAAGAAAACAAACCGCTCCTCAACGCCAGATTTTGAAAACCAAAAGCAAGTCTCCAGCAATGAAATAGCCAGAGAGGAACCAGGCAGGGCTGCCTGACTTTGGCGGGCAGCAGCAAAAGCCCAGGCGGTGATGGGGAGCACTCGCCCCCATCGCCCCGGGAGCAGCGGCTGCGTGTGCACGCCAAGGACCTGTGGGTTTTGAAATCGTTCAGCTTCCTTCCACTTTGCGACAGAAACCACAGCGCAGCACAGGAGCGTTTAATTACAGTTCCAGCTCTGCTAATTATCGCCCGGTCACATTCGTAATCTGCATTATGCTATGGTGCATAATAAGCAGCTTGCTGAGATCTCTCTAATAAGCGAGGCGGCTTGATGGGATTTCATATTTCACCCTGCACTGGAACAAACAGAGCCTCGTTTAGCAACCGTGGGGAGACAAGGCAGCTCTCCTGCTCCCTTGCCCGAAGCTCAAGAGAAAAATAAAAAGGGCCAGTGTGGCTCTCCAAGGGCAAGGGCAGAACGGAGCTGCCTCACTGGGACACATCCGAAAAAAGCCAAAAGCCATGCCAGAGGAAGAGTCAGATGGATCAATGCCTGAATTCCCCCCCCCCCACACACTCCATGCATCCATGCATCTTATCTCCCGGTGCCACGGCTTTTCATCCTCCTGCTTTATCGAGCAAGGTCAGGAGATTCACCCGCTGGTGGTTGCGTGATGCCTGGGGGGAGCCAAGGCAGCCCCGAGTACCACAAGGCAGCTCTGCCGGCCAGTCTCACTGTCGGCAGGCACCCGGCTGTCTCCGCTAGGCCACAAGCCAAGGGAGATGCTGGCATCAGGGCCATTGGGCAGCTCTCATACCCTCGAGCAGCGGCTTTCGCATCTCCTCCAGCTAGCAAGGCTGAGCTAGCGGAGATCTCCAGCTCCCCAAAGCAAGCCCTGCACCCTCCTGGCTTCCAGCTCCAATGCACGCTACCCCCCGAGCAAATCACTTAACGCTTCTGGGCCCTAAATCCCCTTTGCAGAAGGAAAATTTATTTCTCTTTCCTTGCTAGGTAGGCTCGAAGATTAAATGCTGGTGAGTGCAAATGCAGCCGCTACATGCTTGCTGCTGGAGGGAGCCTGTATGTCTCCAGCAACCCCTCTGCAAGAGTTACATGGGGTGAAGCTTCCCCGTACCGGTGCTGGCCGTCCGCGTCCGCCCGCCACTGCCTCCCCTAATGAAAGCCCTTTGTGTTTCTCGCAGAGGCTTTCCCATCACGAGGAACGTGCTTTCACCACCGCCGAGGACAGAAGTGGAACGGAGCCAAGCCCAGGCAGCAGCCAGCACAAGCACTGCTCAACGCGGAAAAAGCAAATCCACTGAGAGTCTGGGGCGATGCCGATGGCACCAAGCAATGCCTGTCCTGGGGAAAGGGTTCCGAGTGGGTAACTAAAACGTACCCCTCATCAAGGCCCTCACTTGAAGGTGGGACAAGGTCCCACGTGAAGAGAAGCATGGCGGTGGATGCTGGCAAAGGGAGATGCACACAAAGCAGCTCCTGCCATCTTAGAGCTGTGCCAGCGCAGCTTCGTTAACATCAGTCACCGCTAAGGGGACTTCAGAGCAGCAATTAGCTAACGGGAGAAAGAGAAGACAGCACAACAAAAATAAATACACCGTACTAATTTTGATGCCAACCCCTAAACCACCCAGATTACTCACTCACATTTATGAGTATTTTGGTTTGCTCCCAATAATCAAAGTCAACCAGGAAAGAAAAGTGCATTTTTGAGCAATAAAAACCAACAGGGACACCAAAAACACAGTGAAGAGCAACAAGCAGAGATATTTGTAGTGCATCCACAAGGACAGAGAGGGTCCGAACCACCACATGGTGTAGGGCACCCAGAGAGCTGCACCCCATTTGTCAGCGAGGTGTTGCAGTGGTCAGCGTGAGACCACTGATGCACCTGAGACGGTGCTGGGGTTCCAGCGTATCCCCATGTTAACGAGCTACGCAGCACGGTGGCCCATTTTTCTCATCTAAAAGGGTCCTTCAACTCCTGCAAATGCAGATAAGACAACAAAAGCTAAGGGGAAGCCTCATTACTGGTCACAGACTCTTAGCTGCCATGTGTCAGGAGACAAAACATGGACCAAAACTGCTCCATCACAGAAGCATTGCTCAAGGCTGCAGCCAACACTTCCCACATCACTGCATGGCTCAGCCCCACGTTTGGGAGCTTTGATGTTGTCAGTCTTGACCTGCTCAGTCACCACATCCCCAACACCTTTGCTTTTTCAGAGTAGGACCTGGGAACATGAACTTCCAACTCGCTGAAGAGAGAAAACCAGAGAGCAGATCCATCCACTTGATGAACATCTTTGGTGGGCATCTCCAAACCTCAAAACTGCAGCACCTGAGGTGCCCTTCCACCAGTACCGGTGACCTTGGCAAGGATTTCAAAGAGGAACTGGAGTCTTCTCCAGCCTGACTGCCAAAGCTGGGTATGCAGAGCCTATGACAAATCCCTTCGTTGGCACTGGTGCCCACCACGCCTACGATTCAATCTTGAATCTACTTGCAAGCATTGCTCAATAAGCTCCAACAGACTCGCCCAGAGCTCCTGGTCACATCACCCAGCAACAACATCCCGACACACTGGAGGCACACAACCCCAGGAAGTATGGAGGAGGCTCCAGAAGACCCCCTCCCCGAATAGCATGGGTGGCAATGAATCCCGACTGTTTGCTGGCTGGATTTGTCTGGACCCCAGCAAGACAGTAGCCAACAAGAGCTTCCAACAAATCCCCGCGTGCAGGGAAATAATGGTAGCACAAGCATTGGGTCCAAGGACGGAGCCGGGAGCATGGGCTGGGGCACCGATCCTGACACTGTTACCCATTGCTCTTCCCTCTTGCTAGCTGGAGGCTGAGGTTGCTGACGTCAAGATGTGGAAAAAAAAAAGAAAAAAAAATCTGTTTTAGAAGAAAGTTTCCCTTCCCTGGAAAAATGCCAGCTTAATAAACTAAGCCAGTTATTTCTATGGGCTGCGGGAACGCACTCAGGGAGGACATTGGGTTTAGTTGGTAAATCCGAGTCCACAGGACATCAGGGCAGCTAGTCCAAGAAAAAAGGAGGATCGCCATTTCCGACAGCCCCCTCTAGCAAGAAGCAGTAAATGTCATGAGAAGGAAGGATTAATGCTTCCATATGCTGTGGAGTGGAGCAGGCTCAGCATGGCACTCCCCAAATTCACTCTGCAGAGAGGACAGGCGAGTGTGGGACCTCGTGGCCAGTGCCACCATCAGAAGAGCCAGGCAAGTTGGATGGGAACTAAGGATTCTTAAGGAGCAGCGGTCCCAGTTTCCCTCCTCAGATGATGCAGCTTGTCCTTGGAAGCCTGCAGGTAAAGCCAGCCCCAGGCTGCATGGCAGGCTGGGAGAGAGACCATGAGCACACACCCAGATGATCTGGACTGGCTCCTGCCATGCAGGACTCTCACCGTCCCCGAAACCAAAACTGGGAGAGGCCAATTCCCTGCCCTGCTCCTCGATGGCTTGTCCCCAGTGCTCTTCACTGTCTGCTCTCGCCCCCCCAGACACCTGCCTGAGATTCCCAGCATCTCCCAGCCACGAGGCCATTGATGGCACAGTGTGACAGGAAGGTTCTGCCTACAAAATGCTGCCTGCGCATCCTCTCCCGGCCATGCAAAGCACCTGCATCCCAGCTCTGAGGTCCAGCTGGATCCCTGCACGGAGGGGTTTTGCCTCTGTCCATGCAAATCCCTTCCCTGGCTGGCAAGTCCCTGCAGAACAGCAGGAGAAGATGGTGGCCAAACGGCTGGCACAACACAGCATGCTGGCTGGGGTCGGCAGGCACATTTCAAGCTCAGGCTCATCTTTATCTGGGCATTTTGGGGAGGACCTGGCTGCACATGAGCAGGCCATAACAACCAAAGCCTGGACAAGGACTTCTGCATGAAGCTCATAGCCCCACCTCCAGCATCGCTGAAAACAGAGCCGGTCACCGTTAACGGGTATATCGGGGTGCGACAGCCCATCCGGTAACACCAGAGGTACAATCTCCCACTGTGCCAATGATGAGGGACTGATCCAAACACCCAGGTGATCCAGACAGTCGTATGCATATCAACCCTGGCTGCACCGCTAGAGAAATGCAAATATTACCCAGCATGACCTCGGACAAGCTGCTTTCTCTCCCCGGCAGAGAGGGGAATAAAATCCCTGCTTGAACACAACCAGTCTTATCTCACTGCTTGCAGCGTTTCAAGATCAAGAGGAGGCAGACACTGCAGAGGCACAGTCTTGCATATTACTATGTCTTCAATAAAGCCAGGAATAGTATCCAAGACAGACGTGCTGGCACCAAGTCACCTGCTCCAACCACTTACAAGACTATCAGATCTGCTCTAGGAAGGAAAAAAAAAAAAAGTTGTCTCCAGTAGGAGAGAGGTAGCAAAGAACAGCGATGAAAGAGGACAGCTGACGTGAGTGAGAGACGTGGGAAAGAAGAAATCCAAACTGGGACCGCCATGCATCAGTCCCGCCGGATGACTGAGGACATGTTGTTGGGGTCTTGGTTCATCTACTGCCGACAACTGACATCCCATGGAGTGGCTGCACCAGGCTCACCTGCTTTATTGAATTAAAATGCAAAGCAGCTCAGTTGGTGGTGAAAAGGGGAAAGATCCCATGCGGAAAAGCACTAGAGACACGTCTGGAACAAGGGGCAGCAGAGGTGGTTGAAAACATGGAGCCCAACCAAAGACGGCTGCAAGCATCCTTCGCATTGACCAACCCAGACTTTGGCCCCTTCTTCAGGACCACTGCTGCTGTGCAGAGGCTGCTCCTGCTCACCAGAGTCATCCTCACCTCTGGCAGTGCTGTCCAGGCAGGAAAGCTCTGATGACGACAAGCAGCTTCCCACTGGGAACCCAGGTCTCACATTAAGCCACCACATCCCATGCCCACCTTCCTGTCAACACGGCCAACATGGCTGATGTGTGATTGGCTTCTTCCATTGCTGCTCTGCCTCCAGCATCTCCTGTACCGCCAACACAAGTCATGTGTCCTTCAAGCCAGGATGCTAAGTGGAAGAACCACCATGGGGCAAAGTCTTGCTTTTATTTATTTTCTTTCCTCCAAACCCAACAAAATAACTAGGCAACTCTACCCAAGCAGAAAAAGGATCCTTCCCCGCTATGGGAGACACAGCAGGCCCGTTTCCTGGGGACTTTCTCAACCACCAGTGCAGCCCAGTTCTTCAGTGCGTCCCTTCAGAGATATGCATGTCATCTTCTTTCTGCTTTCTGGGCTGGAAGCCATCACCTGTTCCCCAGGAACTGGCTCCCCAGTAAGGTCCCACCCCAACCTTCTTGCAGAAGACAGTTCTTCAAGTCCCTGAAACCCCCTCCAGCTCACTATGTCCATCTACACCAGGCTCCACCAGATGCCATTCCCCAGTTCCTCTCAACCAACCACTCCCACATTCATTTTCTGGTCTGTTCCCTCTAAAAGACATTCACGTAGGAAGACCGTAAGCAAGAGGACCAAAGCCACAATGCCAGCGAGGCAGACACATTTCTGCTTTGAACCACACGAAATTCATGCCCAAATCCAAGCAGCGCTCAAATGGCCACCGTTAATACCAGCACTCTTTGACCAGTACATTAGAGCAGGCAAAGGAGCAACATAAAAGCTTTCACGAGCACCTTGGTGCATCAATCTCCCGGAAGGAGGATATAAATCCAGGAGGCCTTTCATGAACCACTTGCCACGGTGTGATGCGGCTCCAGCCACCGTTAAAAGCCTGCTGATAACCACTGGCTACACAAAACCCGGCCAAAGGATACCGAGGTTGCTAACAGCCAAGCTACAGGCAACCCTAAAACCCAAATCTGCAAAGCAGCCAAGGGAAATCATGAAAAAGCAGCATCTTCGTGGCAAGTTGCTTTAGCCCTGCCAACTCCCCAGTGGGCAACAAGACCTGTGGGGTCTGTCTCATGCTACAGAGCACCCTGTCCGGGATCCTGAGCACCAGGGCCACAGGTACATCCAGGAACAACCCACCATCCAAGCAGCTGTAGGGACAAAGAACATATGACAGAGCTTGGCACCTCCATTTAGGCTGATCAACAGGTCTGCCCTGCCAGTAAGTGTGGGTAATGCTGTAACTCCCAGGAGGCTATAAAGAAAGCAGTTAATCTCTGTTTTTGAGGAGAATTATATTATGCTTGAACTGAAGTTCCTACTGCGAGCATTGCCATGCCCATGCTAGGTTGTAGTGGTTTAACCCCCGTTGGCAACTAAGCACCACACAGCTGCTTACTCGCTCCCCCACCACCCAGTGGGATGGGGGAGAAAATCGGGAGAAGTGAAACTCATGGGTCGAGATAAGAATGATTTAATAGAACAGAAAAGAAGAAACTAATAATGATAACACTACTAAAATGACAACAGTAATAATAAAAGGATTGGAATATACAGGTGATGCACAATGCAATTGCTCACCACCCACTGATCAACCCGCCCAGTTAGTCCCTGAGCGCCGATCCCCCTGCCCCCACTTCCCCCAGTTCCTATACTAGATGTGACATCCCATGGTATGGAATACCCCGCTGGCCAGTTTGGGTCAGCTGCCCTGGCTGTGTCCCCTCCCTACTTCTTGTGTCCCTCCAACTTTCTTGCTGGCTGGGCATGAGAAGCTGAAAAATCCTTGACTTTAGTCTAAACATTACTTAGCAACAACTGAAAACATCAGTGTTATCAACGTTCTTCTCATACCTAACTCAAAAACATAGCACTGTACCAGCTACTAGGAAGACAATTAACTCTATCCCAGCTGAAACCAGACGTAAGTACACACCCTAGACAGCAGGTTCCCACCGCAGTTAGAGGTCCCCATGCAAACCCCCCAGGCCAGGTCCTTCTCAGAGGATACCCGACTCCTCCAACCACCTTCAAAGAGGTCAGAAGAGCATGGTACTCCCAATTTGCTGGGCACTATAAAAGAGACTGAAAACAGGCCCTCTGGAGAGGATGAATACCCTGAAGTTACAAATAAACCTTGGCCAGGATTAGTAACCAAGGACCACAGGCCAAGGCAGACACTTGGTAGGTCAGGGCTGAGCACAAGAAGCTGGCACAGCAGCTCAGCTATAGGTTAGGAAATGGCACAGCTCCACCTGCCTGGTTCACTCTTTTCTTCATTGTTTTTACCCAATTTTTCTCCACCTCGGTCTTGCAAGTCTAAACCTTCAATACCCAGACACTGTGGCTGCTAGGCCCCCAGCAATTCGCACCAGGGCACAGCCACGCAAGCATGCACACCTACGTGTAAACTCAGAGCATTAATAATTAAATCATTTAATTAATTAATGATGTCCATCCAGGCACAGTGTCTTGCACAAAGTTCTTATCTTTCAAAAGCTGGAGTACATATAAAGTCAACCAGAGGGGAGACAGCTCAGGATTTACTAATAATTGCAGTGTAAAATTGGACTCTAGGAAATGTAGAAGGAAGGAGATGGATCCAAAACTTGCAGCAAAAATGAGCTGGGCTCAGACCTGCCTCATCTAGGATGGGTTTCTCTGCTTGCTGGGTGCATGGTCCAGGGACCACCTTTCTCCCCATCCATCCCAGTATCCAGAGCAACTGCATTGCTGGTGCCTGTTCCCAGATGAGAAGGGACAAAACCTAGCCCATAAGCCACTGCAACACTCTGCCGTTGCTGCCGAGCCAAAGGACCCATAATGGACAATGCAACTGCACGCACAGATGAGGTTTTATTACACCACTAAGAAACCAATTTTTACATCTGGTAAAACACAAAAGATGGTGTGAAAAAAGGCCCTCATGTTTTCAGAAAAGAGCCTAAAAAGAACAGATAGGGTATGGAGTGAAAGATGGGCTTGACGTGCAGGTGTTTTCATCAATCAAGCTGTAAATGTGGCATGGGGACTGCTGTACTTTCCACCCACAACAGCCAGAACTACAGCACTGGGTTGCATCTCCCAACTTCCAAGGGCTGCAAAAGGGTCCAAAAGCAAGTGTCAGTCACACTTGGAGTCACCATGCAAGAAAAGCGGTGGGGCTATGGAGTTACAGATGTACATAAATCAGTCGAGCATTACCGCATGATGGTCCTTCCAATGATCTACAAGGGGATCATATCCAAGATGCCATCTTAGCATCATTGAATGATTTGGGTTGGAAGGGACCTTCAAAGATCATCTAGTCTAACCCACCTGTCATGGGCATGAACATCTTTCACTACATCAGGTTGCTCAAAACCCCATCCAACCTGCCCCCAATGATGGGGCATCCACAACTTCTCTGAGCAACCTGTTCCAGTCCCCCACCACCCTCATCATAAAAATTCATTATGTCCAATTGTATTGGGTTTGTGTGGCAAGGTTTTGGTAGCGGGGCGTGGGGGCAGGGGTTACAGGGGCAGCTTCAGTGAGAAGCTGCTGGAAGCTTCCCCTGTGTCCGACAGAGCCAATACCAGCTGGCTCTAAGACGGACCCACCGCCAGCCACGGCCGAGCCCATCCGCGATAGTGGTAACGCCTCTGTGATAACATTTTTAAGAAGGAAAAAAAGTTCCAGGACACACAGAAACGGCAGCCGGCGAGAGGAGTGAGAACATGTAAGAGAAACAACCCTGCAGACACCAAGGTCAGGGAAGAAGGAGGGGGAGGAGATGCTCCAGGTGCCAGAGCAGAGATTCCCCTGCAGCCCGTGGGGAAGACCATGGTGAGGCAGGCTGTCCCCCTGCACCCCAGGGAGGTCCACAGTGGAGCAGATCTCCACCTGCAGCCTGTGAAGGACCCCACGCTGGAGCAGGTGGGTTCCTGAAGGAGGCTGTGACCCCGTGGGAACCCCGCGTTGGAGCAGGCTCCTGGCAGGACCTGTGGATGTGGGGAGAGAGGAGCCCATGGAGAAGGAGTTGTGACCCCATGGGGGACCCACGCTGGAGCAATGTGCCAGTGTGCTCCTGAAGGACTGCATGCCGTGGAAGGGACCCATGCTGGAGCAGTTCATGAAGAACTGCAGCCTATGGGAAGGACCCATGTTGGAGAAGTTCGTGGAGGACTGTCTCCTGTGGGTGGGACCCCATGCTGGAGCAGGGGAAGAGTGTGATGGGTCTTGCCCCTGAAGAGGATGAAGCAGCAGAGACAATGTGTGATGAACTGACTGTGACCCCCATTCCCTGTCCCCCTGCGCTACTGGGGGGGTTAGGTAGAGAATCTGGGAGTGAACCTGTGCCTGGAAAGAAGGGAGGTTGGAGGGAAGGTGTTCTGAGATTTGGTTTTATTTCTCAATACCCTACTCTGGTTGATTGGTAATAAATTGAGTTAATTTTCCCCAAGCTGAGTCTGTTTTGTCCGTGACGGTAATTGGTGAGTGATCTCTCCTGTCCTTACCTCGACCCACAAGCCCTTTGTTATATTTTCTCTCCCCTGTCCAGCTGAGGCAGGGGGTGGTGATAGAATGGCTTTGGTGGGCACCTAGCGTCCAGCCAGGGTCAACTCACCACACCAATCTAAATCTACCCTCTTGGTCTTCATCCATGCAACATGGCCTAGGGGTTCCTCTACACACAGAGATGGCACAGAGGTGCAAAGTAGCATCACCAAGCTGTCTCAGCTACACTTGTCCTATTTTCCATAGCCACCAGGAAACCAGGTACTAATGCAGTGAGACCAGCTTGCAAAAGAGACCCAGAGGCAGAGCCAGGAGCAGCAAACAGTACTTCGCTCAGCTGCGTCTACACCAAAACATCCTTGTCTCTCTCAATGCCAATTCAGTTGGGACACAGTATTGAAGAAGGGGGAATGTAATAGTATTGCCCTGATGGCTCTTCTCAGGAGAGCAGCGACCGCACTCAGCTCTGGACATCTCATGACCGAAAAGGACATAGTCAAATTGGAGGAAGTTCAGAGAAGAGGAACAGAAATAACGAGGCTGAAAGGATTGGTTTGGAAGAGGAGATTAAGAGAGCTAAATATGGATAATTTGGTTCAGCGACAGCTATGTGGGGACACAGTCATAATCTACAAACACATGAGGGATGAAAACATCAAAAGGAGAGAGAGGAATTATGCAGGGTGATGCAGAGGGTGACAGCAAGGAGGAACGGGATGGATCGAGGATAGGAACATTTAAAAAAGACGGTTTGCCACAGCTTCCTGGCAGTGAAATTGTTCCTAAGCCCACCAGTATTTTCCAAGTGGGAAAATCCTTCATCCTTCCACTGCTCTCCTCCTTCCCCCTTTTTCACATCCCTCCATCAGTACCAAAAGGCACCCACATCACTCCCCATGGCATCCCCTCAGCACTCAAGTGCTGCTGACACCCCAGATCCCCCCCTGCGCCAGGCTCTTAATCACCAACAGCGACATTCATGGCACTCTCAAGACACAGCAGAGGTCCTCTTCCTTTCACTAAGAGCCAACATCCACCAGTTTTGGGCTTGCCCAAAGTTCAGACGAGGCACCAGAAAATCTCAGGCTGGCCAAATTCTCACAGGGTTAACTTCTCTTGAGGTTCTTCCACATTGCAACCATGATGACGAGCATCACTGTGATGAGAGAGCAGCTTCAGCACAGAAGTCCACTTCTATGGCTGGACCAGGACATCCATGGCCAAACAGATAAGAAAAAATCCTTCTCTCATCACACTGGTCTACCTACAAATGGCAGTCAGCAAGCTGGAGTATTTTCTAAGCAGTTCTCCTGTACAAGAAACCCAATACCCTGCACCTACAAACAACATTTGGTCCTGAAGGTGTTGTGGACTCATCTCCAAGGCATGAGAAGCCAAGCCATGTGCTCAGCACTCATACCTATAAAATTTGCTTGGGGAAGGGGTGGGAGGGAGGGAGACAACACAAGGTCCTTGCAAAGTGGGGTGCATCTCCTGAACCACCTACACAACTCCTGGAGGAGATCTAGCACAGGGGGAGCATCACTTTGAGGGCACCAGGGGACCGCAGCCAGCTTCGACACTTGCCTTGGTGGCATGCTGAGAAGCGTCACATCTCATTCCCCATCCAGACCACAGGGTGCACGCAGCTATGGATCTGGGGGAAAAGAAGCAAATCCATTCTCTGGGCACTGCATTTAAAGACTTGCCAGCACACTGCATGTACACTGCAAAAGCAGGAGCATTTTACACACATGTTGCAGCCGGGTATTCGCAGCTCCTGGAGAGGCTCAATTCCAGGGCAACACACACGTATTTCAGATGCGATAAGCAGCAAAATCTAGGAGGAGTTTCAGATCTATTTATCCCTCAGGCAAGAGGAGACATCTTCCTTCCATCTATTTAATATTAAAGACCTACTTTGGTATGATTTTCACGTCCCAGCCCCTGCAGGCTGCACATTTAGGAAGCTGCCCACTTGGCTCTCATCTCCTCTTCTTTGTAGGTTTTGCTCAAGTTGCCAGGAGAGATCCTGGTGGTTTCCAGACACAAAGCCAGCTCTGTCCGATGGCCTGATGGGGAGATTACAGGAGGGGAGCGAGCAAGAAATAAGCCCAATCACATGATACATGAGGATGTGGGTGAGCAAGAGGGGGGGGTGTCACCACGCACGTCCCATACAAGGTGGCCACAGAGTAGGGACGAGCGCCGTGCTGCCCTTTGGGGACTCACATCCAGAGGAGCAGCTCCCAGTGTCACTTGTTGAGTAAGTGCCTCCGTCTCCCTGGCACACAAGACAGAAACCTCACCCTAAAATGAGGGATGACAAACGTCTTCACTTTTCGTGCTGGGTCCCACGACTGTCTCCCCCCGCTCCCCAAATCCCAGCTTTCCAGCAAATTGTTTCAAACCTGCTATTTTTGAAGCAGCACAAGCCAATACCCCTATTCTGGCTGATACACGCTGCACTCTCCCCAGTCCCTCGAGCACTGGCTTGCACCCCTGTCCATCAGTTCCTGCCGGGAACACGCAGGCATCAGTGCCTGCGGGACACAGCAATTTCGATAGAAAGTTTTTCAAGCCAACTCCCAAGGTTTTTTTAATTATTGAAATCAAGCCGCTGTCTCTCTAACCCCCAAGCAGAACGGTGCCCATTCACATGCACCAACCCCAAAGCAGCACAACATGCGCTCACATTGCCACGAAATCTCTACTGATGTGTCACAAGAGGAGGAGGTACAAGCTTTCCACATGAACCCACATGCTCCCATCACCTACCATCAATCTGGATTTTAATTCCAGCCTCAGAGATGAAAAGCAGCTCTCCTTTCTTCAGCTCAAATGCCTCTCAGTGCCTCTGAGAGGTCTGATCAAAAGCTTTTGCCGTGAGGAGGGTGAGCCAAGCTAGGTTCTGCCCCAGGAGTGTGGGCTTTGCCACGCTGCGGGGAACACCCCACCCCGAGCTGGGCTTTGCCAATGAACCCGCCTGCAGCACAAGTCTGGTTTGCACCCACTGGGATCAATAACCACAGCTTTACTCAGAGTTGCAGCATTCAACAGTGCCCATTTTTAACACCCCAAGCACGACAGCATCGAGCGAGGCACCCCCGCTCCCACCGACCTCCCCACGCAGCACAAGTCAAGCCCCGGGCACTCATCCTGGGTCCGGTTTTTCCTGCACTGCCCTTGCCAAAAAAACATCCTTGCGTCAACTGCGGTGCCTTGCAAATCCCACGCTGCCGGTGCTGCCACGAGCCGGTACCCTGGATGCTGGACGCAGCTGGGCTGTGATGCCTGAAGGTCTCACCCAGCAGGTTTTGTGCTGACAACCAACAGCCGCCGGCGGTCGAGCAGCACAACTGCAGAGGATCGATCGCTCATGGGGAAGCTGAGCAGCCAGGGAGAAGAAGAGACGAGCTAGAGCCAAGCCAGACCATAACTCATCACTTGCAGGCTACCTACCAGCCGGAGAGCGGTGGAACCAGGCTGGGGGCTTTCAGCACATCTAAGGGAGCAGAGCTTCATAATTTGCATCACAGGACTATGCCGCCTGCAGCCATGCTCCTCCTTGAGAGCACTCGATGTAAAAATAGAAAAATAGCTTCAAGTGGCTGCTTCATCGGCTCCTCTAGACCGTAGCAAGTGGAAGAGCTTGTATCTGAAATCCAAATAAGCCCCCACCAAAGGGGGATGCCGACACCACCCACGGCTGAAGCTTTCTTCCAGCCCAATTAAGCTCCAGGAAGGTTTTTAGCCTCTAACCTCGCGTTTCTCAGGCTGCACGCAGGGATACCCACGGGTCACCGAATTCCAGCTAACGAGAAATCGCTCCCCTTCGCCACAAAACAAAGCCCCAACGCTTGTTTTGAAATGAGACAGAAAACAGTCACCACTGAAAAAACACCGACCGACGCCAACAGCCGCTGTGCCTCTTTCCACCCAGCGGCACCTTTTGCACATACATGTGCAAAAACGAGACGCCAGGGCTGGCAGGCGCACGGGTCAGGGCAGCAGCAGGGCTGAAAGCCAGCCAAGGTTATATTCAACCAACATGCTGGATTTTTAGCTAGCATCCCTAAAATAAAGCAAAGATGCTGCTAGAGATAGACCAACCATAAGCAAGCCCAGATCCTTACCGATTTTATTCCCCGCCTTGTTGAAATTTCATTGATTGTTCAAATTAACAGCCAGCTAAAGGCAGAGCAATCCTGATGTCATGAAAAAGAGCATAATAATAATAAATACGGGCATCTTAGCACAAAGGACACCATGCTCGAGGCATCCTGCCATGTATCAGGCTTTGCTGGCCACTGCAGCCCCGAGCTTGGATACCTGTCATTAAACATCAACCGTTCCCCTGGGACCGAGAGGGATCGCAGTGCTCTCAGCCAAACCAGGCAGCGCGTGGAGGAGAACACAAGTCCTGTTTGGAAAGACACAACAGAGTCATAAGCCAGAGCCTCGAGGTTTTTTTATGTCCAGCAAGAGGGGGCATATATAGAGGGAGCCCTTGGCAGGAATGGGGAGTGCCAACATTGTACCCCAAGCACCCCAGTTGCCCCGGGAAAGCAGCCGTGGGCTCAGCAAGGGAAGCCCACAGCAGCTGCTGAGCACCCCAGTGCCTGCATGCAAAGGCTCTCAGCTCTTCCGAGGCAAAAAAAGTCAACAAGGAGCAAACGCTGGGGTTAATTACCTGCTGGCTGTATGTTTCTACCTCCTCCATCCTCCCCTCCTGCCTTGATGAGAGGTGGAAAGGGATCAGGAAGGTCCTTATCTGTTCCCCAGGGCTTTCCACGCCCAACAGTTGGCTTCAAGGGACAATTAAAAATTTGTCTTGCCCAAGAAATGCTGGGGGTTCAGAGTTGGACTCCACCAAGGGTTCAGAACTGGCCAGGAGGCCACGGGTGGGCATCACATGCTGTTCAAGTCATCCTTCTGGTCGCTTCCGTAAAAAGGATGGCCTTGTCCTATAGGTAACCCACTACCCTACAGCACCACGTTTCCAGGCTCCTTGGGAAGCCAGTCCCACAGTGTTTCTTGGCCTTTGATTCCTAATTAGGGATTTTCTTTTTTCAAGTCCAGGTTCTTGGGGAGGAAAAAAACCCAAAAATACAAAACCAAGGCAACTGGGACAAGGCAGGATACCAGAGTCCCTCCAAGAACACCAGTCACATGCCTGTCTGGATCAGTGTTGTAACCCAATGGCACCCTGTAAGAGAGTCCAATGGGATAGTCTTCCAGAGCCTACACTGTAAGCTACAGGACTACCGCAATGGTTGGCCAACAGCTTTAGATACCTCTACTTCAGCTTGAAGAAACAGAAATGCATTTCTGCCTGTAATAAACCCATCTGACCTTTAATCACACCATCTCTCTTGAAAACAGAGGTGGCGTGTCTGTACACACTCATCTACTCTTACTTTGCACCTGATAGAAAGGAATAACAGCTTTTTGTTGACAATAATCATACAAGACATTGTTTGGACTGAGGGAGAAGCTCCCCAACATGCCAACTGGCAGCTCCAGGATGTCAGGGCATGCTAATGGGTGCTTGTCTGCAGATGGCAGGGCTGCCCCAGGTCAGGGCTATGAAGCAAGGCACTGGGCAGGGTGCAGCAGGGCTTTGCACAACTGTAGGACTCCCTGGGAGTGGGCAGGAAGGTGCACACAAAGGCAAGAGGCGGATGGATGGACAGCTGTTTGTGGCACCCCTGTGCCCAGAGTGGTGTGGACAGCAAAAGCCCTTGCTCCCGCTACCCATCGCTTTGGGTCTCTGCCAACATCTGCACCTGATGGTGGCTTTCATCGAGCAGAGGCAGAAGGTGACACCCTGGCGCCTGTCTGAACATCACCGAGCTCTTCTCTACAGCAGACACTGCGGCCACATCCCCTAAACCACATCATGTAGCTCATGTGGGGTCAACCAAGGAGCTCCCCAAGGGCATCCAACACAATGCTGCCCAGTGGCACAACACAAGGACACGGTCCCTGGCCAACCCAACCCACTCCCACCATGAAAGCAGAGACCCAGGGTCAAAAAAAGAGTTAGGAAGCAAAGTACAGCAGTTCAGAGAAGCCATGCTGCCCCAGACCTGAAGCCAGGAGAGCCTCTGCTCAAGGGATCAAATGTGCATGGCAGCAGAGGCTACCAGGAAAGCAGAGGGGCACAGCTGATATGTCAGATCTCAGAAATGCTTCTTGGCCATGCAGACTAAAGACAAAATGCTAGCCTTTGAAGGGCACTGCCTCAGACAAGAAAGTTGACGGTTGCAGGGATGAAAGCCTTAGCAAACCTGCATGGGGTCTAGGGAGAGACCAGGGGCTGGGAGGGATTCAACAGGATTAAAGAGTTAAAACTTGGTAAAAAGCCAAGAAATTACTCCCTTCACATGGAGGAACACCACCACAGACACGATGGAGAAGGGGATCTGAAGAACATCCCTGAATAAGGTAACCAAAGGAACACAAATAAGGATGTGAAAAGCCAAAGTAACATGCCAAAGCCAACGGGCAGCGCTGGAAGAGCAGCACTGGCTTCCAGAAGGAGCAAGTGAAGAGACCAGAAGACATACAAGGTTTCAGAAACAGAGAGGAGGGTGCCCAGCTGGAGTCATGCCAGGGAACACTGCCTTGGGCAGAGCTACGCAAGCAGAGAGAGATGTGGGATGCAGACTAGTAGAGGAGAAAAGCCTTCCTCCATTATATTAGCAACCTCCCTTCCCACCCAGAGCAGAGCAAATGTCTTCTGTGCCCTCTCTGGCCTCCATGCCAGCAGACTCTGCAGCTGCTGTCCTCAGAGATTACTGAGCCGGGGCCCTGTTCCTTTAGCTGAGCATCTTCCATGGTCCGTGGCTGTCACTCTTCTTCCCTTGAAAGCCAAGAGACCATAACTCATCAGTCATTCAGCTTTAGCTGCTGTACAAACGATCCCTAGCCCCGCAAGATGTCCTACCCATCAGTCATCATAACCTCAGCCTGGCAGCTATGGGACAGCCTGGAGCAGAGGCATGAGGAAGAGCACGGCCAGCCCTGGCTCTGCCAGCAAGGCAACGACCCACGCAAATCTCATGCAGGCATTAACCGAAGGCTACAGAAAGCCGGTCCAGAGCTGGAAACACAAAATGCACAGGAGCCCCTATTTATGCCACCTTGGGAGCGTTTGCCCCAGCCATCACGGCACAAGCAGCTGCATCCCACCCTTCTACTAAAACCCACCCTGCCCAACCGCTCGCCCACCCTCCTCCATGAGCCCTGCCTTGGCCCATCCAATGCTACGTGCTTTCCAGTCTGGATCCAGCCATGCTGGGACAACCAGTGCCTTTAGTCCTCCCAGGGGCCTGGCCCAGCTTGGGGTTTCAGGTCCAGCATTTCATGACTGTACCAAGGCTGTGAGAGCACGTGCGCTGCAGCTAGAGAGCGGGAGGATGCTCTGGAGCATGCAGACCACCCAAAGACACCAACAGGCAGGGCTCCCCACCTCCTGCTTCCCCCACATAGGTCTTCCTTCACCTGAAAGGCTTTGCCCAGCACTTGATCAAGCTGATGCATACACTATTGCACCTACAAACCAAACCCTGGTCCCCAAGCAAAGGAAAAAACACATTTGCTGTTAGACATCAGCTGCAGGAAGGCAGATGGTCTCTGCTCTAGCCTGCTCGTGTCCTCAGGAGTGGCGAGAGTCAAACAGCCACCTTCTCGGGCAGGGAGAGGCATCCCTGCTCCAGCCCTGGCTCAGCAGTTTCTCCCTCTCTGGAGGCAATACAGCATGGCCCTACGCTGCGGGCACGAGCCAGCCAACACGGGGACCTGAGCTGCTTTCACAAGCCAGCAGCTTCCACCTCCTTGCACGCAGGCAGAGGAAGACCTCGGAGGAGGGAGGCGAGCGTAGAGAGAGGCTGCAGACACATCTTGTTTTAATTGCATCAGTAACCACTAAGCAATTAATGGCAGGGAAGAGGAGGAGAAACAGGGCACTGGGAGAGAGAAAGGGATGCAGCAAGCAAGGGGAAACAATTTACTCCTTCCCCAAGGAGAGGGACACTATTTACAGCTGCAGCTGCAGGGGCCTCACCCACTGCATCCAGCTCCTCTCGCACTGTACGCGGACCAGGAACATGGCTTGCTTTATGCTTTAAGCCCCAAAGTCCTTTTCCTGAAGTCACCTCAGGACTCACACGCTTCCCATGAGCCACAAGCCATCGCAAAACCCCGGGTCAGGCAAACACCACCGCCAAGGGCAAGCAGAGAGTGGAGATGGAGCTTCCCACCACCATGCTGGCGCTCTGGTCTGCAAAGGCACCGCAGTTCCCACCCAAAGGACAGCCCAGTCCCCGTCATCAACCCCTGCCCATCCCGCCGACTGCAGCAAGCAGGAGAGCTAAGCTCATCCCTGGGAGATGTCGTCCTTCAAAGCCTCCGTGGCTTGATCCCAGATATCACAGCTCCTCAAACACAGCCTGGAAAGCAGAGGCACTGGGATGCCAGAAAAGCATCATCGCCAAAAAGTGGCAAACCAAGTGCCAAGATCTGTGACCAGCTTCGCTGTATGTTTAGTCACGAGAAGCAGATGCTTAAGGAAAAGCCTGAATACAGCAGGAGCAAAAACCTTCAAGGAAGTGGAAATCAAGCAGGAGCTGCTGGTCTGATTCCCAGCTGGAAAAGCCGGCCCTGAAACGAAAGCAGACAAATGAGGAAAGCATCCACGGGAATTGTCCACCAACCGGTTTGCAGCCTTCTCACCTAACCCTCCTCTTCGTCACGTCTGACAGCCCAGCCCTGTGCCACTGCCTGCTCCAGGATGGCAAAGTCAGGCAGCAGTGGTCTCCCAGTGCTCAGCTGAGCGCAGGCAGGCTGGCAGCTCCACTCACCTCTGCTCCTGCTGTTGGAATAAAGCACTACGGCAATTTTTTGCTCTGTTTAGCGAGTGTTGGGGACTGCCAGCCCTCGCAAAGCTCAGGGCCTGACCGTGTGCCCACCGAGCAATTCCTGCTGCTGTTCATCCAGCAACAGAAAATGGCTTTCGGCTTATTAACAAGCCTGTGCCGAGATCAGGGGATTCATCCCTCCCCTGCTCCCTACAATAAACAGGACAGCCTGAGACACCCCAAACCTCAGTGCTGGTAACCAGTCAAGCATGGAGCCAAAGCAAGCCCTTGGCCAGACCCCAAGCCCTCCTCCTGCTTGTTAGCAAACCTGCTGGTGGCTTCAAAAATCCAAAGAGCTGGGCTCCGAATTCAGGTATGCTTGGAGGAAAGGCACAAGGCGCTTCGTGCTGGAAAGCCGCCGGCTCGAGCAGGGAGCTGTCAGGAAAGGCTCAGCTGGCAGCAGAGGCTTCCTTCTGAGGACACCCGCGGGAACAGCCCACTTGACACCCCCAAAGATGATGCCACAACCTTCACTACATTGATTTCACTGTTTCTAGAAAAAGGATCAGAGGCGCAGACCATGTTTCCACCACGCGGTTGCTCCCGGGACAGTTCGTGACCAATTGCGGTGGATCAGTGGAGGCCCGGTGCAGCTTAACCCCTATGAGCTGGACACCTGATACACCCCAAGGCTGAGCACCAGGCAACTACCTGAGATCCAAACTTTCCTACAGCAAAACCATCCTTCACCCACCAATCCTTGGCTTTTAAAGACATAGGCTGTTGGCTGGGGTCGGGCAGCAGTCCTGGTATCCATAAGTACACGTCCTCACCGTCACAAGGAGCACAGACAGAGGAGTGAGCCATGGCTCCAGCCTGCAGTTTATCAGAGTTACTTTCTCTGCTCGTCCCTTGAGAAACCACATTGAAAGAGGAGAGGGGACTGGAAGGGAAGCCTGCCCTGCCTCCTCGCCCCGGGCAGACTGATCGCAAGCAGCACACTTGCCCAGCAGCGAGGAGCAATCAGTAGCTTCACAGCGGATATTGAATTTGCCAAGAAGCAGGAGAGAGGCGCAAAGCACCGGCAGCAGCAGGCAGTGATTTATACAGCCGACGTGCCTTTCCAGGTCACATATCGATAGGAGCCTCGCCCCCTCCACGGGCGGGGAGCCAGGCCGATTATCTGTCATATGCTGTAAGACGCAGTGCCAACAGCCAAGCCAAGATCACCCAGCTTGTTGCAAATAAATAAATAAAATAAAACCACACAGATGCAGGCAACCAGCTTTTGTTCAAGCCCGTGCTTGCCGGTGGTAGGTGAGCAAGCACATCAGCCTGCGTGAAAGCATGTAATGCCTGGAGGCTGATCCTCCCTTGAGCTCCTGGAAAGAGTGATGGCAACCAGCAGGCAGGAGCATTACTCATGGGAGCAGCTCTGCAGCTGCCTGACACCTGCCCGTGGGTGTTCTCCCACCTCAACTCACCCCAAATTCGGCCCCAGGGTTTTTCGCGGCATTACAGGCTTCGGAGGCAGAGCTGGCTGCTCCGTGAATCCCACCGCTAGTGTGACGCTACCTAACACGGAGCTAAGCGGTCCCTTCTCCTGCACTGCCAGGCGAGGAGCAAGCAGCAAAACAGCCTGTGCAAAAAGAGGATGTTCACAGGTCCACTCTCAAGCCGCGTGGCTTTTGCAATTAGCCTGTGCTAACAAGCACATTGTTGTGGGTTTTTTTTAAAATCAGTTTTAAGAAATCAGTTTTTCAGAAATTCAAATTTAGTATGGTATTTCCTCCAAATCCCATTTCCTCTGCCAGACTGGAGGGATAAGCTGAGAACCACCTGCACCCGAGTCAGCCAAGAGTCGCTGAGCTGAACCATCACAGCTTGAAGGACACAAGCTTCTGGAGCTGCCGGCTGCCAATGCCGTATTAACCTTTTTTTTCCTTCCTTCTGTTCTACCAAGTAATCCCCAGACGCAGCCACTCTGCAGCAAGATGCCATTCGATATTCCTCATGGAGTCTCTGTGCCCTCCCCCTAGGATCAAGAGTGGGAAAAGGTTTGCGGTGCTTGTTTGACAGCCCTGAAGAGCAAGTACAATGCAAATCCCATCACTTCCGAAGTGTATTTCATCCAGAGTTTTAAGAAAGAAACCAAATTACACGGGAGAGAAACTCAAGACACGCAGGTTGAGACTTTGAGAAGCGCTCACCAATTTTTTTTGTTCCCTTGGGTTCTGCCGAATGCCTTAGAGGATGCCGATTTTCCAACAAGGGGATATTCAGAGATACTACGGAAGAAGACATGTAACAACTGAAGCGCCTAACATAATCACCGATGAAAATACAGCCCAAAACAATGATACAACCTTGTGTTTTGAAGGGATAAACAAACCTGGAAGAGCCAAACTGTCAATGCACCATCATCATCGCTCAGAGTCAAACAGCTACACAAAGGTTTGAGACTTTGGGTGCAGAGAAGCAAGCATGCCTATAGAAGAATTTTATTCTAGTTTTTTAGCCCATTTTGGCCCCACCAGCTGCATGTCCAGCCCACATAGACGAGGAGCAGGCCAACACACACTGCCCCGCAGGACAGGAGGCTCCTCAGAGAGGCGAGACCTCAGCTGCATTGAATCTAAGCAACAAATCTTCACCTGCAACTTCAAACAACATGACACACCAGGAACCTATCATTAGGTAATTAAGAACCTAAATATTTTTACACCTAGGATATATCACTGCAGGCCACGCACAAGCGAGCCACCCACTGCTGCACAGCAATGTTGGGGGAGCCTCCAGTGCCAGCCAAAAATGGGACCAGGAGCTGATGATCTGGGAACAAAAATAAAACCTTGGGGTTGTGAGCCAGGCTCTGTCCCAGCCGAGCTTGCGTGCTAGAAGTTTAAGAAGGGGGTGGTTTGCTGACAGCTTAAAGGATTTAAGGGAAGGATTAACCATGGCTTTGCTGATGAGGGAACCGGTGGCAAACTCAGAGCAATCCCATGAGCATGGGGAGAAGCTGGAAGAGGACAGGGAAAGGGGGGACGAGCCTACGATGGCAAAAACAACAGGGACAGTTTGCTTCGCATAGCGAGCTCAACCAGGAGCCAGTCTTCCCAGCATAACAACCTTCATTTGCTCCACACGAAATACGGGACAGCCAGCTCTGGAGTCCCACCTTCACAGCACTGGATCATTTGCGGAACTGAAGGTGCCCAAGTGCTGTACAGGTGAGAACATTGCAGACCTCTGTCATGAGTAAAGGTGCCCAAAAAGAAGAGAGGGCAGGCGGCCTGGAGGAGAAGGATGTGGTGGTGGGAGTCCTGGTCTGGAGGTGGTGTAGGAGAGAAATCTTGCTACAGAGCAGCAGGCAGCAAGGAATCGCAGATCGGCAGCACAGGTGATCCAGGAAAGATTCACACTTGTTGCCTAAGAGCTCCATGAAGTGTTTACAGCCAAATAAGGCTTATATCCAGGTGGACGTTACAGATAAAAAGCAGGAGGCAGCAGATCTGCTCCAAATTGGCAGAGGAACACGCAACTGGAGGGGTTCACTCCAGTAAGCATGGGATGCTGGTCACCGGGAACATATGTAGACAGATCGATGGACTCATCTGGCAAGCTGGAGCCCAGTGACAAGGGCATGCTCCAGCTGGGAGCAGCTAATCCACCCTCTCAACCCACTCCACCTGCTCAGCAAACAAGCACGGTCCCCTTAAGAGAAAGCACAATCAGCACAGATTTAGCTGGAAGAGGGTGGGGATATCGCTGAGCTCCAAGCCATGGTCTGAACCTTATCTGCTGCTTTAATACCTATCAGTGTTGATACAGATTAAAGGATTAGTCGGGATTACTGAAGGCAACCCCCCTCACCCCAGGCAGCGATGATGGGCATGGGTGCGGTGCAGCTCCAGCATTCCCTCTTGTGCCCACAGCCCTTTGCGCTGCACCCTTGGGAGACAAGGAGCCTACCAAAAGCGTGGTGAGCAGACTCTCCACGAGCGACGGCAGCCTTGAAACGTCAACCCATCCACAAGGGAGCGAGATTGGGCTCTCTGGGAAGAAAACAAAGACGTGCCAGCCAGAATCCCAGCAGGAGTCAGATTTGTTGTCCCTGCAGTTGCCTACCCACACAGGCCATGTTCAGCAAGTCTTCATGGACCACAGTCCACCCACGGCTGCCCATTCCTACCCTGACCCAAAGCTCTCTTTTACCAACACAAGCATTTCTGCAGCATTGGGAAACTGCCTGGCTAAAACCTGCTTTTGATGTTGCTCAGCATAGCTTTTAATTGGATCATTTCCCTGACCCAGTTCCCCACATGGTTGCACAAACCCTTGAGCACTTGGGAAGAAGTGGCCAGGAGCAGGCAGGACACCTCCTGGTGTAGCAGCAAAGCTCCGATGACCGTGCAAAGTAGGCAGGAAAGTTCCCATGCCCAAGCTTAGGCTGAACATGAACTTTGTTTGGGGAATCTCTCCTCTGAGATCTCTGATCTTCCAAGTATCTGCTGTGTCCAGAGAGCTGCCTCCTGAAACCTGGCTGGGCAAAAAGCAGTTCAGGACAACAGGCAATACTAGAGATCCCAAAGCAGAACAATACCCCAATGCTGCCTGCCGTCCCCATGTACCCCACTCCTTTCTCCATGTAGGAGCCATTGAGTAGGAAGATCATGGCTGTGGTCTTCTCCTGGGCAGCAGGGAGTACAGCAGGACCTTACATCTCAGCCAGTCACCCAGGACACCCTGTCTCTTAAAGGACAAAGGCACAAGAAAATACAAACTTTCATTTTGGGACAATTTAGCTGGTCAGCACAGCTGCGGTTTACCAAATGTCATAAAACAAAGCTTTGCTTGTCCAGGGCACTGGTCACTATTCTTCACACCCAGCTTAGGAGAGAGCAATATCTTCAGATGTAGGCAGGCTTCGGCGTGCACCTATGTCCTGACACCTCTGCTTGCACATGCGAGTTGGCTCTGGTGGGAAACCCTGGCAGTAAGGAACCACTGGGGCACGTGAAAGAATCACAAAATGGTTGAGTTTGGAAGGGACCTCTGGAGGTCAACTGGTCCAAGCCCCGGCTCAAACAGGGCCACCTAGAGCCGGTTGCCCTGCTTTAGGGAGTGTTTTACATAGCTGGCCTGCCTCCTTTACCAATGACTCCTAACCCAACACCTCCACACAAAATCTGCATGCTGAGCGTCATCTCAAGCATGGGAGGCTCTCAAAGCACCACCTGACCCAAGGGCTTTGCAAGTCAGATACTGCTGAGACCGAAGGTGGAACCAAACCTGGCTCCTCCGGTTCCCTTGCTTCCCCCACAAGGGCAACGGGAGAGAATGGCAGAGGTGCTGAAGCAGTCAGCAACAAGAAGACAGCCTTAGACATCGGGACAAAGACCTGCAGAGTAAGACACCACCGTTCTGAAATTATCACCTTCCAGGGCCAAGCTCAACTTCCCTGGGTAGCACGCTCACATCCATGTGCCAGCATCCCACATCCTGCTGTGTTTCAAGGATGATCCTTTAGATCAAGCTGCAAGCCCAAGGCAGCCCCTCCCTGTCCCCCCACAAAAAAGCAGCTCCTCTGCAAGGTGAAGCCCAGGCAGCTCTGCTCCAGCAGCTAGCTTTTTCCCAGCAAAATACCACCAGGCTGCAAACAGCCCTGGAAGGCACGTGAAGCCCTGGCCACATACCGCTACTGTGCTCATGAAAACTACACACAGATAAAAGACTCCTTGCCCCTACGCAGGGAGGGTCTGAGTAAGAGAGAGGACCAAAATCTTCACCAAATTGATCACACTTCACTCAAAAATAGACACAGTACGATCGCCTCTCCATAAGCAGCAAGATGAAAACCTGCAGTATTGGACATTCAAATAATATTAAAAAAAAAAGCCTACCAAGCAACCCTACACTGAGTTTTTAATTTCAGTCCAGAAAAAGCAAGCAGTGTTTGCCCCACTGGGAATGCACCAGCTGCAGAAGCTGCACCGTGCGCTCGGGCGACCGCCTGCCAATAGCAATAAATCTGACACTGGAACAGTGTTACAGCCCGGCGCCAGGACAGGTCAATTAAGCCCCTACAAATTCTTGGCCCAGATGGAAGAGTGGCTACTTTCAGCCCCACTGGGTTACAAGCCAGCTGGAGTCTTCCAGTGAGTCTCCAAAGCCAGGCTCCCCATCCTGCCCCACTCCCTATAACCCCAGGTAGGAGCCAGTGTGGCTCCTGGCCAGCGTGGATGTGTTCAGCCATCCCAGGACTTTGAGGAACTCGGCAGGCAGAGCCACCAAGCCTGATGGTGCTTTCCAGAGTTCATGTTTCTAGAGACAAGAGAAACCCCTGGCAAAGGAACACATTGTCCCACCAACACGACCTCCTCCAAGTCAGTAGGAAAACCATCTATGGAGTCAAGGCTATCGGTCATGACTTTAATCCTCTGCTCACCAGTGGTGGTGTCATCCCCTGGTCACACTCACCTTTCCCTCCTGCTCCCTCCAAAGCCGCTGGTTGCTCTAAATGAACTTGAGCAGCGGCACGCTCAAGGCCTGGCTTTGCATATTACTCAATGGCACATGACAGCCACTGATGCTCTCACCAGGAAAGTCCCACCTACAAAACATGAATCCCAAGGCTTGAGGGGATATGCAAGCCATGAGCCAAAAGGTTAAGAAAGTCCTGCTACAAGCATGCTTTTCTTAATAGAGCCTCGAGTTCTCTGTATTCAGTTAATTGTGAATTAACTGAGCTGACACAACACAACCAATCCCAGGTCCTTCGGGAGAGGCAAAGTACAGCACAAAGCCAGGGTTCCATCCCATGCAAGCCAAGGGAGCACATTAAGCTTCCTCCAGCAGATCTAACTCTGCCCCCTAAGAAGCAGATGGCATCAAAAACATATTTTGCTTCATGGCCACACAACTTTGGAGAACACATGCCGCGTATACCTACACGTCTCATCAAGGAAGAAGTGTAGCTCCTTTTCACTGCACAAGTTGTCAAACAAAGTCACAGCATACGGACGTGTGATTTTTAGCAAAAACACTGCCAGAAGGAGCATGACGAAGAGGGCAGAGTTAAGGCTGCTGCACTCAGCTTAGCTCTGCACTTCCTAGGTGCCGAGAGCCAAACACTCAACTCCAGTGCTGCACCAACCTACTTTTCAGATGGTTCTTCATACAGTACCTTAAAGATCATCCATACCACATTGTCACCATTGCATCCTCAACACCTAAAGCTATGCCAGCTATTGGGCTTGTTAAGTCAGCTTGTCACAGGATCAGATGTCATCCTGAAGGAGCAAAAGCAATTCATTGTGGGGGGCAAGGAAGATGGATGTGTGCATCAGCAGGTTCCAGACTGTTCCCATCAACCTGACCACATACATCCAGATCCCTCCTCTTAAGGATTTGGTCACCTCAACCACAATTTCCTGCAACTTCACTGACCACTATTAGATCATCTCACACAACACGTGACAAATTCAAACACTCTCACAGAGAATTTATAGTCCTATAACCCCCAGCAGGAACATCTGGGGGCTTCCTAGGGTTGTTCATTGTGCTCACCCACAAATTGTTTTACAAGAAAAAGTCCCGAGAGCAGTACTTAGTTTCAAACAAAGATTATTTTTGGCAGCTTTATCAGAATAGTTCTCACTCCCTTAGCCTCTTCTTGGATGAAAGCACATTTAGGAAAACAGTCCAGATGTTGGAATATCAATAAAACAAAAAGCAATGGTACAATGCAGTCTTGAAGAGCCCTTCACAAATAAACACAACTTCGGGGAGTTTCTGCTCAACAGCACCAGGCCCACATTCATAAACCAAAACTACATGCTCACCTTGCCTGGAATCGGAAAATAAAAGCTGGTTTGGGTTACCCATCTGCAGGACACACACGCAAGAACTGCTCCTGGAGCTCTCATTCCCCTAAATGGTCAAGATACTCATACTACTCAATGGATTTTTAATCAAATTTTCCAAAATAACAATTTACAGAAGGAGTGACAACTGAGCCAAATCCCATAATGAGAAACTTGAGCTGAGAAGATGTTATGGGAAACTCACCATTAGCTCTAAGCGACGGTCCGGAGAGCTGAGATTAACCTCCCATCATAGCAACAGGTTTGTCCAAGCAAGAGGACACCCCTCATGCATGCCTCAGTTTGAACCCGGACATTACCCACAAGGGCTTTGAACCTCACAGCAGCATTTCTCACTCCCAACAGCATTTACCATTATCACCACCAACTTCACACCATAGAATCATACAATGGTTTGGGTTGGAAGGGATCTTCAAAGACCATCTAGTCCAACCCCCTACCATGGGCAGAGACATGTTTCAGTAGACCAGGTTGCTCAAAGCCCCGTCCAACCTGACCTTGAACACTTCCTATCATGTGGCAGCCACAACTTCGCTGGGAAACCTGTTCCAATGTCTCACCACTCCCATCATAAAAACATTTCTTCCTTATTTCCAATCTACATCTACCCTCTTTCAGTTTAAAACTGTTGCCCCTTGTCCTGTCTTTACAGATCTTGGTAAAAAGTCTCTCTCCATCTTTCTTATAAGCTCACTTTATATACTGAAAAGCCACAGTAAGGTCTTCCCAAAGCCTCTCCAACTGAACAACCCCAAGTCTCTCAGCCTTTCTCCACAGCAGAGGTGTTCCAGACCTCTGACCATTTTTGCGATTCTCCTCTGGACCTGCTCTACCAGGTCCATTTCTTTCACGCACTGGGGACCTCAGAGCTGCATGCAGTGCTCCAGGTGAGGTCTCACGAGAGTGGAGTAGAGGGGGAGCATCACCTCCCTCAACCTGCCAGATACACTTCTTTGGATGCAGCCCAGGATATGATTGGCTTTCTGGGCAACAAGCGCACGTTGCCAGCTCACATCCAGCTTGTCACCAACCAGTATCCCTAGGTCTTTCTCCGCAAGGCTGCTCTCAATCCATTCACCCCCCAGTCTGCACTGATAGTGGTGATTGCCTCAACCCAGGTGCAGGACCTCACACTTGGCCTTGTTGAACTTCATGAGGTTTGCATGGGCCCACTCCTCAAGCCTGTCAAGGTAAACTTCTTGAAGAAATCCAACCGTATCACACTACTGCCCCAATCTGCAAGATCAGTCTTACTATAAATTAAGCAATCTTCTCCTGAGCCACAATGACCATCTCCAGCAGGTCTGGGACAACTTTCATTAACTGCTCCCAGAGGACTCTGCCTCATTTCCATTAGACAGCAAGTCTCCGGTACATTGAAGGCTTATTTTCTCCCTCCTCTCACCCAGCCCAGGGGGGGCAGGAATGCTAATGTGATCCCATTAAGCAGGCGAGAAGAAACCCAACCCACCCAAGCCACAGCCCCATCTTTGCCCTTTCCATTCATCGGTAACCTCAGCATGAAGCATGGTTGTCAGAAGATTTCTTGGGTTTCCTTAAGTTCTTCTGCCAAGTTCTGATTAAAATCCTCCTAAGTGGTTTTCTCTTTATTCAATTTCCTAGAACTGAGAAGCAAAGCGGACCTGAGAGCGGCACTGACTGCCGGAGCTAAGAGCCACCAACACAGCCGGGACATCCGAGTCTCCCACACCAGCTCGTTAGGATCAATAGGAAACTGAAAGCAATTCTCTTCCCATCTCCCGTATCAGACCATCAGCTCCCAGAGGAGTCTGGGTTTTAATGGCCTCAGTCACTGGTGGGAGGCTGGAATCGCTCAGCTGACGTGGGCTGCCAAGGCACCTCTCACCGAGTACTGCTTTAGTGCCACATTTGAAACGGGTTGACCAGGCAGGATGGTTCCCAAAGGCTTTTGGGCAACGCACAACGGCAGAGCAGTAGGTAAGGAGCGAAGCACAGCACTGTAACACAGGTTTCTGTGCCCAGAAACACCCAATTTGCCAAAAATCCCCCCCCCCCCCCCAACCCGACATGCTCCGCTTCATGATGGTGGCTTCAAAAGAGGAGCCAACCTCTCATCACAGGCTCCTTGTGCTACCAGCTTGGGATCTGCACCAAATTGAATCCCCCCCTTGCCCAGAAAATCTGGCTGCTTTGGTGGCCTGGAGGCTGAAGCCATTGGTTTCTTGCCCAGAAACAGGCACCTGCAAGTCTGGTCGCACTCATTCCTGCGGTCAAAGGCTGGAGACCATCAGGATGCCACGAAGATGTGGTGCATCTCACCTGTCCTCTTCTGCCAGCCAAGAGCGGCCAAGGAGAGCCCCTTCCCTGTGGGAAGGCAGATGCATTTGACCCCAGGGCTCAAGCATGCTGGGAACGTTGGGTATGGAAGCGGTGCAATGGGAACCCAAACCAGCCTCCATTCACACAACAAGAAAAACCAGAACCGGATCTGCTGCTACCCTTTCCACTGTGCCTTCTGCCTTTGAAGAGCCCCACAGAGGGAGGTGCTCCTGCCAGGAGCCAAGGCACTACTGTTGAGTACACAGCCTGGAAATCCCAAAATTTCCATTTTTTAATGCCATGCACCTCCTCACACCCTTGGAAGAACAGGTAAACGCTGAACCTACTTACAGAGACCACATGGATAGGACGCAAGCTGATCCAAGCTACCATTAGCTACCACAGAGTTATCTATCACAGGGAACACCAACGGCTCCTGTTTTCTTGGTCTGTAGGACAGAGCAGAGAGGAGCACAGGCTGTGAGCCCCTCAAAAACAGGACCTTTTCCTGGGACATGGCTCCTCCACAAACAAACCAGGCAGCGATCCGGCAAAGCCATGGTATGTTCGGTCACCCTTATGCCAGCGGGTGGTTTCACATGCAGCCTTTGATTTTTTGATGCAAGATCCAGTCCCTGCAGAGCACTGCCCAAGAGCTGAACCACCCGCTCTCCCTGCTAGCAAGGGGCTTTAATTCTTCCCCCAGGTCAGGGCAGCTAAGCAATGCTCCTCTCGTGGCTATAGGCTGGTTTCCTTCAAAGGGACATTCAAGCTCAGCCCCTCCAGCTCCCTTCACCCTGTACACAAAGCAGAGTATTAATAGCCAGCCTGGAAGACCATAAAACACTAAATACCTAAAGAGTTCCTGTACCTTGAAATGTTAATGCCAAGCAAAAAAAGAAACCTTCCTGTTAGCAAACTGCTCTGCTCTATGATATATATACACGGTTGCCTTCCTTCCCTCCAAGCCACAGAAACAGCAAACACCACTCAAAACCCTAAAACGTCGCTCTACTTACAAGGCATCCTATAGATCTGCTCGTCTCCCCAACACCCAGACGGGAGAGGCTTCGCCAGCACATGCCAGGTCTTCTTGATGACTTAGTTACCACCTCAAAGAGCTGACTGGCACCTGGCCATCCTCCCCTTAAAAGATCCTTTTCAGCCTTCGAAAGCGATCTCTCCCGGCCCCCAAGCACGCACAGCCTGGCCCCGGCTCTTTCCTGTTCTCCCAAGCCTCCCTTCCCCGCTCGATTGCCGGAGCTCAGCTCTGGCACCGATGTCCCCCCTTCTCTCCCATGGCTTTGCTCCCTTCTCCGTGCCTACGCCATGGTGGGTCAAGGGGACATGGGAGCAGAGACCTGGGGCTGCGTGTCCTGCTGGGGAGGGCAGATCGGGATCCCAAGCTGGCAGGGCAGTGCCAGCTGGAAATACTCACTTGGAGCTGGAATAGTCACGTTAACCGCGCCTCTTGGCACACGCTGTGCTTGGCATGGGACCACGAGGACATCACAGCCCCTTCACCACACCACACTGGTGATGCAGCACCGACACCAGCTTTAGCGGTACCGATTATTTTTGGGATGCCCTCCCCAGGGAACAAGCCCCTTTTGGACAACACACCCCACACCTCCACTTGCCACCATCCACGGACAAGCAGCTGGGTGGATGCAGCTCTCCCTCCTCCAGCCCGGCCAGTGACAGGCTTGAACCCAGGACCAAGCCCTGGCTCCGGGGTCCTCTTTCAAGGGCTGAGACCGAGGACGGTGGCCACCAGCCATGTGGCACGTGGTTCACTCCGGAACAAGCCACATCCATCTGTTAAACAGATGAGCAGGGCCATTCCCAGCGCAGAAGGCAGTGTACCTGCATCCCAACAACTGGAGGGAGGGATGGGTGGGCAAGCAGAGTGCGTCTGGGAATGATATTCATTTGCATAGCACCTGGGGAAAAAAAAATCACAACATTGCATTTACATAGCTAATTGGGGGAGCAAGCTTCCTGGAATGAAATTACTTTCTGGCTTGGGAAAAAAAAAAAAAAAAAAAAAAAAAAAAAAAAAAAAAAAAACACAACCACAGGATTTGTAGCTGTAATGGTGCCTTCTCCACCCAGAGCACCTCGGGTGCTCTCCCTGACAAAGTCCATGCTCATGCCTAACAGGGGAGCATCTGGTCCATGTGGAGGATGGGGGGAAACTGAGGCACAGAGCCTCCAGCATTCGCATCAAGGAAGGGCAGCCATGAGCTCCGACAGGTCCTCTTGCTGCCTCAGCGCCAAATGAAAAGCGCTTTTGAGTTGTATCACATCCCGTCCCCTTGACGGGATGTAAAACGTGGTGACCTCTATGTCACAACCAGAATTAAAGCTTAAGCCTGCAAAGCAGGCATGCTCTCTGCATTATTCATCGCAGCATGCTTCAAGAGACCCCAAGTGAACAAGGGCCAGACAATACGTTAAAATAAATCTAGACACTTACCGAGTTTTAAACCAATTTCAGTGTCAAGCACAGGGGAAACATCAGCAGATATGAGCACGTGCCATTACCACACCATATAAAAGCTTTGTGGTTAACGTCTTCCTGCAGAGGGATTTATCCTATCCGCAGCATGCTGGGATGGAGCTGGCACCATTCGGTAGGCCGGGTGTAAGGCTGGGGGTATGGGGGGAGGAGGAGAGATGGACAGCACGGGTACCACGTGCCCTCCTGGGTTGAGCGGCGCCAGCCAAAGTCATCACGAGCCCTGTGAGAGGCCGCTGGCCAGGCAAAGCCCCCAACCTCTTACAGCATAGCATCACCCCGGCAAAGCCCATATCTCCAGCCCCAGGCAGCATCAGCGCTGCCCGCAATCCCATCCATCCCAGCAGCGCAGCGTGCCCACTCGCCCACCCATTGCTGGCCCACAACCTGAGCTCACCCTAGAAAACCCTGAGCGTGTTTATTTACATCAAATCAGTTCCATGATCTGGTCCGTGGGCAGGAATGAGTAACAGGGACAGGAATATCTCGAGCAGATGTTGTCACCAAATACAACATATCATCAGGCTGCTGGTAGCTTTAAATCATTTCAGAGCCCAGCAATTTCTTTCCAGCCCTGGGTTGCTCTCCCCAGCTCTCCGACTCCAGCTGCTGGCTCAACATCTATGAGACCTGGGGTGGCTTTCCTCTTGCAGCCCAATAAGGACTCAAGCTCCAGGTGCTGATCACCACGAGGCAGGAATGTCACAAAGAGTCACTCCAAAAAGTCCATCGCAATCACTAGCTGCCTCTTATGCACAGAGGTGGTGCCTGCCATCAGCTCTGAATATTTGGGTGCCCTTTGGTCCAACACATGCGAGGTTGCCTGCACACAAGGACTCACAGGGAAGATGGTCTTCACAGCTCCAGCCCAAAGCATCCTCAAGAGCAGCGGCAGAGCAACGCAGCACTGCGTTTGCACAGCAAACATCGGGAAAGCAGAGGCACAGCAGACGCCGTGCCTGCAGAAAACAGGGAAAAGGCAGCAAATCCCCAACAAGCCAGCCTTTAAAAGCAGAGGAAGGGAAAAGCAGGCAGCGCTTTGCTCCGCAGCCCTTTCCAGCAGCCTCCCCGGCTGCCGGGTGGAGGAGCAGCTTTGCTCATTAGCGGGTTATTCCTGGCACACTCCCCCTGCATCAGCTCCCCGGCAGGGCTGCGGGAGCAGCTCGCCAGGTTTTGAAGCCTTTGGGGTCGCGCGGCACTCAAGATGCACGAATCTTCCTTTAAAGAAATCTCACTCAGGCAGATAAATGGTGCTGGGTAACTGGGGTCATTAGGCTAATAAGCAGCCACCACCAGCCTGGAAGCAAAGCAAAAAAACACGAGAGTCTACCCCAGGCAGTTAGCCTCAAAATCTGACCCATCTCAAGCAGTTACCATCTCCATCGGAGAAATCGGGTCCATGAGTCAGCAGGATCAATCACCCGCCGGCCTCTTCATCAAAGTCTCTAATCAAAGCATCGGGGGAGTGCATTTGCAGCTTGCTCACGCCAAGGAAGCAGTGCACGGACCCCGTTGAGAAGGAGACGTCCCCCCTCTGTCAGCCTCCTCGTTAGCGCGTTGTCATTCTGCTCCCGCGCTTCGGGAACAGGGAGATGTTTTCTCCGCTTTCCCAGCGCGGCTCTGTTTTCTCCCGCTGTGTCCTTGATGGGGAGCCGCAGGTCCTGCTTCCCACTCCGACAGAGATGGGGCTGCGTTTCAGCACGACGATCTATTAAATGGGATACAGCAACGCCAATGAGTTGGGCATCAAAACTAACTGACCCCTTAACTAGCCCTTCCTAACGCTGCCAGCTGGGAAAGCAAACAGGGAGAGATGCAATTTTTCCTTTATAAAACCTTCAGAGGTGGGATCAGCTGAAACTCCCAGCCTGCTACATCTAGCGGTTATAAAAAAAAAAAAAACCAAACCACATATAAATAACCTCTCAGCAGGAGCCAAAACTCTAAGACTAACCCCATGGTTTTAAGTGAACGAGGCCAATTTCCTCCTTTGTAGCTCTTGACACACGTTGGCTGCGTGCCCCCTTCTTGCCTTGTTCCTAGAGCAGAAGGCTCCGGGCAGTGGGTCCGAGGACGATAAGGAAACGAGCAGTGTAATTCCCAAGGCCTCCCAACACAGCCCTGTCAGCAGCTCTGGAGGCAGCCGATTCCAGCGTGGCTGGAGAAAAGAAACCACGGCAAGAGGAGCAGGCAAGAGATGGCAGCTGCCTGCACCACCCCTGCCACCTCCTTGAGCTGTCGATGCCACTCCGGCTGCCGTTTCCCAGAAAGAGCCAAGCCCTACAGAGCAAGGGGTGGGAAACAGCGCTAGGATGGCAGGAAAACAGCTTCTGCCTGGGGTTTTCAGTACGAGCGGGTCCCTACCCCAAGCACTGGGCTTCCCACACGCGCTAAAAATCCCTGGGGAAAAAAACAAAGTATGGGGTTAATGCCAGCTCTGAAGGGATGGACAGAGCGAGTTTTGGAGGGGCTGTAAAGCAGAATTAGTTTTCACCAAAACAGCTCCATTGGGACTTTCTCCATCCAAACTCTGGCCCCAAGACAAGGAAATCCACTTTGGGCACTATCCATCACATCTGGGTCAAAATCACAAGCACGTCTTTGAAGCACAAGGCTGGGACCAGCCCACAACACCCTGTCCTGGCTTTGCCCCACATAAGCGACTCGGCTTCCCAAACCACCATCTCGAATGCAGAGAAGCCCTCTTCATCCTCACCTCGATGGGGAACTCGTGTCAGAGCAGCTGGGGTTTTGCCAAAGCCTCGCATCAAATGTCTTGATATTTGGGGTGGGAAAAGCTGTTTTGGTGCGTTGGGTTCTTCTGCAAGCACAAAAGGTGCTCGGCACACAGAGGGCTCAAGCCCTCAGCACGGCAGCTCCCCGCTGCCATGCCGTTCCTCGGGGAGCTCCATGGTCAAACTACGCTTGAACCATTTTGTACTGGAGCAAGACACAAATAGCTGCCAGCAAAGGGTGAGATCAAGTCGTAAAAGGATGCACGGACAGCAGAGCCAGAAGCTCTGAGCAACGTGAATCAGCTGTACTGCTGCCACCATCAGCTAGCAAAGGAGAAGAGGACAAGCACTAAGGGACAGCAAGAAGTTGGTAATGGCTGGGATACCACGACAGAAGAGGTCACAGCAGAGCTGGAGCCCATTATACCCACCAGCAGGACAAGGTAAAGCAGCAGCACAGGATTAGTAGCCACATCTCCACAGCCATGTGGCAAGGAGCTACCTCCACGATCAGGTTGGGATCAAGCCCGTGGTGGTCTCCAGGCTCTACACAGAGCACCACTCTCTCTTTCAGGTGCAAAGCTGGAAGCAAATGCAATATCTAATGTACAGAAATGTCCCTAAGAGAGTCTACAGCCACCTCCTGTTGGGCTTGGACCTAGCAGAGCTACTGCCTTCTAGGAAGATCTCAATTCTTCAAGCTGGAGTCATCCAAGCACCCCTTCACCCCAAACCTCACCACTCCATCCACCACCAAACCTCATCCCTCCCACCAAAAATGGCTTAAAAAAAAAAAAAAGCAACCATGTTTTGATTCTAGGTAAAGAACTCCTGGGTGGGGGACACCTAGCACCTGGGGGGTCATCCCACATCCCAGACAGGCTGGGACAGTCACAGCTGTAGGAACAGCGCTGAAGACACCACACAGGTCTGCCTCTAAGGGTTTAGGGGACGAAGGTCTGCACAGATTACACCAAAGCCACGTTGCAAACTGCCGGACAAGACAGCGGCAGCAGGCAGAGTCCAAGGGATGTATCTTTGGGGAGTATTTCTGTTTTGGCAGCTGCCGCCAGCATGGCGTAGCCGCCCCACTTCCTCCACTGCCATCTGACCTCCCAGCCACCGCTCAAGCACCACTTCCAATGCCACGCTGTCCTCCCACAGAACCAGAAGTGTATTTTCAGACCAGCTTTGGGGCCCATCCACTGCAGCATCCCCCACCTTACAATGTCCCCTCGCCATCGGGCCACCCATAGCAGGGGATCTCTGCTCGGAGCACACGCAAGGCATAACCACGCTGTGCTCAGGGCGGAAAATCCAGGGCAAAAAATGCACCAGTGGCTTTTATCCCCTCTCTCGCAGAGCAACATGACCAGATCCACCTTCCTTGCTGCCCAAAACCACAGCGCACGTGACCCAGAGAGGCTCTTCAGAAGAGCCGTGTCTCCAGCGGCTTCTGTTTGCCTTTCCCTTGTTTGCAGCAGCGTCGCATCTGGACGCTCGTCAGAAGAGGAGGGGAAAAAAAAAAAAAGAAAAAACCCGCCCTCCTCCTGCTGAACAACCTCTCAATCAAAACAAAGCCGGAGCGGCAGCCAAGAGCTGGGAGGCTCTTTTGTTTAATGTCTAACATCCCCGGCCGGGCCAGCCCGCCCCAGCACGCCAAGGAGCAGGGTGCAGGGGCAATGGCGCAGGCAGCAAGCCGGAGCGGAGAGCCAGCGAGCAAGCACCCGCCGCCCCGGCGAACAGACCCTGGGGCCAGCTCAGCCGCACGAAAGCGGGCAGCGGGGCAGGCAGCGAAAACAGGCTTTCCCAAGCCCAGCCAGCACTGCTCCTCCATGCACGGCCATTTTGCCGAGCGTGGCTGCTCACCGAGAGCAGCCGTTCCCTCCCAAACACCAGTGCCCCCCCCACCCCAAACCCAACCCCAGCTCAGCTCCGGCCATCCCCAACGACCCACGGCTTGCTGCCCGCCGAGTCGGGGACAGACCTGACTGCTGGTCCACGCGCTCCGGATGTGGGTGCGTCAGCGCAGGCTCATTTCTCTCCCTGCCGCAAGTAGTATTAAGCTCCCACTCCTGCACCCCCAGATATCTTTTGGGGCTCCAGCAGAACGGGCTGGTGCAAGGACCTGCCCAGGCACTGAAGCACAGCCCAGGGCAAACCTGTGCTAGGTGCTCAGCCGACCGCAGAAGGCCTCGTCGGGGATGCTGCCAACGGGTTTCATCACGATCAGCCCCATCCCTGGGCTTGTGCCCAACATACTGATGGCATCAGGTTCAAGGAGGGTATGTAACAAGCCAGGGCATGCCAAAACAGGAGGCTGGATACGGCCAAGATGCACACCTAGAAAAGGGGCATTTGGCATATTCGGTTCCTGAGGCTTCACCCTGGAAAGCAGCGACCAGAGGAGCCACGGGGTCACACCGGCAAAACATGTCCCATCAAGCCCACGGGCCATGTCCACCAGCTCCGTTGCTGTGATGTCAGACACAGGAGCAAGGGTGATCTCGCCTGTGGACACCATGCCAGCTCACGCACCCGCTGACATGAAAGCAAGTCTGAAAAAAAACCAAAGCAAAGCTCTTTCCTACACCCAGCAAGGACTGGAGGGCTGCAAAACCCTACAGTGAGATATTTAAAGAGCACAAAAGCAGAAGGAGGGGCAAACGGTGAGCTGACTGTGGCACTGAAGCACCTCGTCAAGGAAGAATACTCGCTACCGAAGTGCTCTTTAATCCAGCCAAGGAGATACAACAAAATCTCCTGGCTGGAGGCTGACTGCTCAACCTGCACGTACGCTGGGGGAGGTCATCTACCCTGGGCTGAAGCCAGTGGAGGGAGAGACGGTCTCTCTTTCCTCATCCCCAGATGGAGACCAGCCTCCCTGCCTGAAACGGAAGTGGGAGCAGCACAGGGTTAAGCAGAGGACAAGCTGCCGGAGACCAAACGTTGGGCTGAGTCACATCGTGGCCGTTCCTGTTTCGGTCTGAGCAAGTTTCTCGCTTCCCAGGCAGGGTTTGTCCCCAGGCCTGCAGGAACCCATTGCCTTTGCCCCCCTGATGCACTCCCTGGAGGAGCTGCCCTCCCACAGCCAGCACACACCTGTGCTCTTCGCTTGTCCTTTGGAGTCCACACACCGTTTTTGGGGCATCTCTGCAGCTTTCAGGAGATGGGAAGAGCCCAACGCCACTGCCCACCTCCATCTTGTCTCCTCCATCCTCCTGCCTGCCCCAGCCATCAGCCCATCATTAGGCTCTTCCTTGAGAAATAAAACTGCTTTCCCACTCCTTGCCATGCAGACGCCTTTCTTCTCCTCGCCCACAGAAAGCCATCTAGCTGCCCCCAGGACGCTGACGAAACACAGCCCGTGTTTCCTCCTGAGCACGAACCCAACACATTTTCCCGCAGATCCAGACCTTAAATCACTTCTCAAAACAGGGCTCAACCCTCCAGGCTGAGCCTTCTTTGATGTGGTTGTACTTGAATCCAGACAAGTAAAATGGCAGAATCATCCTCACAGGGTATCTGTACAGAGATGATAAAATGGTTCGGGTTGGAAGGGACCTTCAAGGATCATCTAGTCCAGTCCCCCTGCCATGGGCAGGGACATCTTTCACTACGTCAGGTTGCTCAAAGCCCCGTCCAACCTGGCCTTGAACACCTCCAACGACGGGGCATCCACAACTTCTCTGGGCAACCTCTTCCAGTGTCTCACCACCCTCATCATAAAACTTTTCCTGCCTTATGGCCAATTTAAACCTAGTCTCTTTCAGTTTAGAGCCATTGCCCTTTGTCCCGTCACTGCAGTCCCTCGTAAAAAGTCTCTATCTGTCTTATAAGCCCCCTTTATATATTGAAAGGCCACAATAAGGTCTCCCCAGAGCCTTCTCTTCTCCAGGCTGAACAACCCAACTCTCTCAGCCTTTCTCCACAGCAGAGGTGTTCCAGCCCTTGGACCATTTTCACGGCCCTCCGCCAGACCTGCTCTAACAGATCCATGTCCTTCTTGTGCTGGGGACCCCAGCACTGGGCACAGTGCTCCAGGGGGGTCTCATCAGAGCAAAGGGGGAACATCACCTACCTCGACCTGCTGGCCACGCTTCTCTTTACGTGGCCCAGGATACGATCGGCTTTGCAGGCTGCAAAGGCACAGTGCCAGCTAATGTCCAATTTGTCACCTACCAGCATCCCTAGGTCTTTCTCCACAGGGCTGCTCTCAATCCATTCACCCCCCAGTCTGCACTGAGAGCAGGGATTGCCCTAACCCAGGTGCAGGACATCGCACTTGGCCTTGTTAAATGTCGTGAGGTTTGCATGGGCCCACTCCTCCAGCCTGTCAAGGTCCATGCTGTTTGGTCCCCATCTCCATAATCCCCATCTCGCTTTGGCATTTCTACCTGCAGAGGGTTTCTGCAGCTGCATCAGCAAAAGAAATAACTCTTTAATAGTAAAAACACAGGAAAAGCCATGCAGCGTATGACCAAAGGTCCAGTCGGCTCCCATGCTGGCTTTGACAACAGCCAGCAGCAGATGGCTATGAAAGAACATAACAGACAAGCGCGATGAGATATTTCCCAAACCACTTCCCAAGCTCCAGCCCTCCTTTGGCTTTTCCCAAGCCAAAAGACATTGCCCTGTACACCCACGCTGCGATGGGTTCCTCCTCCACAAACCCACCCAGGTGCCCCAGAGCATCAGTGGACTTTGAGCATCCACAGCTTTTTGCAGCAGCATTCAAGTCCACCATGCAAAAGAGCATCTGCTCCTCTTCCCAGTTTCATTCGCTCTGGTTCTGCTGCCAGGAAGGACAAGGAAACAATACATCATCTTCACACCACTCCTTAGTTTTACGGGCTTCAGTCACCTGCCCCAGGAGTCTTCCTCTCAAGCAGAGGAAGCACCAACCTACTTAGGAGCTCTTCTCCCAGAGCCATCCCATGGCCGACCATCCCCACCACCCTTCTCTCCATATATGCTCTATCTTTTTGCGGATGGAATAAAAAAAATCTCCCCAACTTCTCACTGGTCTCAGCAACTCCCCCAAATCCAGTGAGCACTCCCCACCCATCCCCTCCCAGTGCCCAGCACCGCGATCCCCATGCCAAAGCAGAAATCCTTCCGGCAAGCCTCCGGTTGCAAACACGGCAACATGAACCCCAATACTCCCCCAGCCATTCTCCTGACACCCCAGCACGCGTTGACGGCAATAGGGCTGAACCACCCTGAACGCACACGCTCGCGGCGCTCGTCCCACGCACGGCAAACGTGTGGCTCCACGGGCACGGACCGGCCACGCCACGCGTGCAGCCAGTGCGGCAGAGCTTCTGCTCCAAGTGTGAAGAACTCCGGGCACTCAAAGTCCACCCCCATCTGCCTGCAGAAAACACATCAGTCGCTGCAATTACTAAGAAACAAGCTGACTGAACTGCTGCTCCAGCGGCCGTATCCAGAAACAGCTGCACAGCCACCCAGAGCCAAACACTGCGCAGACAGACACACAGCCATTCGCCCCGTCAGCCACGGGCCGCTGGTGGGGCTTTTTGTGCCCCCAGTGACCTGGAAGAGCAGCTTCACCAGCTCAGCATCACTGCTGCGTGTTAGCGGAGGAGCGACATGCAAAAAAATCACCCACAGCAACGCGTCGGCCCGAAGCTGATCGTCACCACAAGTGGGACAAAGCCCACGTACCAACAGCAGACCAAGAAACGAGGCGGTAACTCCTGTCAACCCTGCACCTTGTGCTTGCCTGCGCGCCCACACAGATCCCACATTTACTAACACGTTAAGGTCTCCTTCTCTGCAAATGATGCAACCAGAAAGAAATAAATTCTTCTGGGAGCTGCAGGGAACTTTGACACACAGGGTGAAGGCACCAGGAAGCAGAGCGTGGCAGCCAACAGACTGCCCTGTCTTGTCAGGAGCTGGAGAGGGCACAGGACCAGGACGTCACCTTCACCACCAGCCCAGGCTCCTCCTACAGAGCAACAGGAGTCAGAGAGGCTTGGACCTGCTCGGCACAGCCGCAGCACCAAAGAAACCAAATCCCCAAGGGTACGGCGGGATGGTACCCTGACGCACAGTGACTGCAGGTGATTTGCCGCTGCACAGTTCCCAGAAGCCATGCATGGCTTGACCGGTACCCTCCCATTGCCGCATCCAGACGCCGGCACATCACACGGCCAAACCATTCTCACGCCAGAACCAGGAGGCACCAGCCATCCATCAGTGCTGGCCCCCAGCAATACAGGGCGCACGGTCCCACTGTAAGCTCCCGCTTCCTCGTCACCCACAGTGGCACGTCCCTTGCACAGGAGCGACCGCCAGAGCCAAGCGGCAATGCCACTCCACCCACACCCCAACGCCTTTCTTACCTTCTCCGACTTCACCTTTTTCAGCTGCCGGCACTCACTTTCCCCATCCTCCAGCTCCGACTTAACTCCCAAGGGATTGAGCGCAGCTCCCGTGTCAATAGCTATACTCCCAAGCTGCTCCGCAGCAGCAGGCTCTGTCCCCTGGCCCCCATCATACTGTCCCACCCTCACCGCTAGGGCCAGGGGCTGCAGCACGCTGGGCTCCTTCTCTGCCGCAGCCCCCGCGCCCTCACTCCTTTCCTTCTTGCTTTTGGATGAGCCGCCCTCTTTCTCCTTCTTGGAGCCAGCCACGCTGCGAGACGCCTTGGCCGATTTCTCCGAGCCCTTCGGGGTGACGGCAGGCACTAAGTTGCCCGAGTTCACGCCGTCCCCAGAGCGTCCTTGAGCCTCCTTCTTGCCACCAGCTCCCTCGCTGGGAGTGAACAAGGAGGTCCCCGGGGTTGGCTTGCCACTGTCCTTGCCACTCTTGCTCCTTTTCGACTTGGATTTGCCCTCCTTGCCCTGCGGGCCCGGCACCGGGCTGACAAACTTGATGTTGTCCGGTAGGGTCGCCACCGCGTTGGGTGCCGGAAGCCCCACCTCTTTGGAGCCCGACATTTCCAATTTCTGCTGATCCTTCTCCAAATCAGCGTCCAGGTCAATGATGAGATTCCCTACGCCAATGTCCCACTCATCCCCGCTGTCGTACGTCTCAACCGGGTTCGCATCAATTCCTTTCCCTCCGGAAGCTCCGCTGCTCAAGGACATCTTAGAGTTAACGGCCCCTCACAGTTCAAGGCTCTTCCCTGCCTCCACGCCCTGGGGGTCACCTACGTCCTCGGGGGGCTTCCAGCTGTCGGGGTCTGCCCAGGTGACGGCATCGCTGCTGGAAGGGAGAGCAAAGAGAACAGGGTTACACATGAAGAGCCCCAGGCAGGCAGATATGCCTTCACTAGCAGCCACACATGCAGGTGGGAGAGGTCCTGGGCAGGGTGAAAGCCCCCAGCCTCCCAAATCCCCCAATGCACAGCACGAGGCAGCGTCCTCCTGCCGCCTGCCCCAGGCTGGGGGCTGCTCCTCCGCCATCCCCGCGGCAGCAGCCATCTGGCACCGGTACCTCGATCAATACCAGCCCTGGCAGGTCACAGCTCTCAGCTCCAATGAGACATTATTCACACGTTTCCCCACTCGCCATTTCCCTCTGAATTATCGAGCGCTGCCCCTGGGAGGGAGGATTGATTCCTCTCCTGCCAATGCCACCCGGGGGGGAGGGCTTCTCTCCGTGCCAGCCTTGCTGTGAGGGACGAGAGCCACTTGCTGGGGAAGTCAAGTGCCTCAGTGGGAAATAAATCCCAAGCTTCAGAGCATCTGTGACACTTGGGACACATCAGAGCGGTTGCCAAAGGCCAAATCGCAGCAGGAAGCACAGGGTTTCCATCCCGCACCTCCAGGCAGCATAGCACGGCACCCAGCTTTAGGACGTTAAACCACCATCACCTCCAGTATGATGAGCCGCATAGCGGGCTTCAAGTGATGGGAAACCAAGACGCAGTTGCACAGGTACATGGTCTTAACTGGGAAGAGGGGGATCACCCCTACCTGCCCATGCCATGACTGACCCCAGCTAGCCCAAAATCTCTCCTCCTGGCTCCCCAGCCCCTCGCCCTTCCTGCTCTCAGATGCACTGTACACTGCCCAGTCCCCAGAGGCAGCGACTGGGAGGGAGGAGGAAAATAAAAAAAAAGACACCCACGCGCAACCTGAAAAGTGCCGGAGTAGTTCGCTGAGATTAGCTCGTGGCAATTACACTGACGAGACATAATTAACACATGAAACAGCTTCATCCCTGCAGCCACCCGGCCAGCTACTTGGCCTCAGCCGCTCACTCTCCAGATCTCTTAAGAAATCCTTGACCACCCATTTGGATGAAGCTCTTCTCCAGCAGCACTGTCCTCCCCTTCCCTGCTGAGCTCTGGGCCTGCTGGCTCCTGGTACTATTTACGAGCAACACTTCAAAAACAGGTGACTTAAAGAGACATGAGAAGTGAAGAGAAAAAAAAAAAAAGAAAGAAAAAAAACCAAAAAAACAACAAACCCCACACATGCACAAATTTCTTCAAACCCCAGCAGGCAGGAGCCTGGAAAGCAGCTTCATGGTGCGTTTCCAGAGATGCAAACACTGTAAAAATGCCAGGGATTCTTTCATCAGACAGGCTGCCGCAGCCAGACCATTTTCCATCTGCTCCCCACAGCATCCTGTACAGCTCTGTACAGCTAATAATCCGCTCTCTGACAGGTCATTACGGAGATTTTTAACCCCAGGAGCCGGGGGCTAGCATGCAAGCTGGAAATGAAAAGCACTGACCTCTCATTTCAGCCGCAGAGAAAGTGCCAAATCAGGAGATCACTTTGTGCACCAGAGTCGCTAACGGCTTCCCAAAGCCGCCCTGTGTGTTTCTATTGCCGCCGCCGCCGCCTCCTCCTCCTCCTCTTCCTCCTCCTGCCCCAGCACCCGATCCCCAGTCCTGAGCCAGGGCATCCAGCCCAACCCCACCAACCTGCCTCTTTGGAGGCTCCCTCCAGACCAGCGACAGGGCCCATGATCAGCAGTGACCATCTCATCTCAGCACGGCACCGACCTCCCCGGCCAGCACGCGTTGCCACAGCCAGCTCCCTTTGTGCTGTGGATTTGCAGCGATTCCTTTGTCCGGATGGGCAAAGCCAGTAACAAGGTGGATGAACCAGATTTTTAGCTGGTAACAGCCCCTTCCCGGCCCAAAGTTGAGGCACAGGGTCCAGCCACAACCCTGCTGGACAAGGGCTCGGGGACACGGTGCCACTACGCAGGACCAACACACATGAGCTACTGGGAGAGGATGGGGCTCAGCCTCCAACTCCAAGAGCTGCCCAGCCAAGGTTGGAGCAGGCAAAGGGCCACGGTTAGCTCAGATCAGAGGGACAAACGGACAAGGATCTGGCCTCCCTGTCGCAGGAAGGCAACGGACAATACGCAGGGTTGTATCATGACAGGCATAGCATCACCCGCTCCATGCAACGCCTCCACGATGCCAGCTTGGCCAGCTCTCAGCTCACACCAGAAAAACTCTCCTTGCTGTTTTAAGTGTGCATATATACATGCACACACATATATACATAAATATTATTTCTATATATGAAATAAGGAGAGCAGATGAGCAGGACTTCGGTCTGAAACTATGCAAACAGCAGCGGCGTTTGCCAATTCCTACCACAACAAAAGGAAGAAGGAGCCCAGAAGTCCGCTGGGTCCCCAGTGATTAGAGAGCCAGGAACAATCAAAGGGTTAGAAAACAAGAGGAGAAAAAACATTCACCCTACAGAGGAAGCATCAAGGGAGCCCGAGCTCTGCTAATGCAGATGGAAGGGAACCGCAAACAGGACAGACAAGAACATCCTGGATTTGCAAGAGTGGAGGAAAGGCACGTTGTGCTGAGAGCAGGGCAGGGAGCTCAAGACCTGCCGTCGCGGGAAGAGGGACTTGGGCAGGGATCAGCCCTTTCCAGCCCAGGGATGAAGGCTACAACCCCAGTATGTGATCTGGGGGGGATCCCCTGAACGTCATCTATTGCACGTGGCTCTAAAGCATTTCCTGCAGCTCAAACACCCGCTCCCTGAAACTCCCATCCCAATTCCCCACTTCTCCAAAGAGCCACTCTGGCAGGATCAACCTCTGCAGCCAGAGGAGTGTTTTGGCTCTTTCTCCCAGGCAAGACCCCCACGGACCCCAACCTGCCACACTGTCGCTATTTCAGGCAGACAGGAACCCCTGGCTACCGCAGCCCACCATCCAGAGAAGGAGGTCCCTTTCCCACCACCTGGCTTGCCCAAGCTGGAGAAGCACCAGGTGCTATCCAGATCCTCCCCACTCTCCTGCCGGGGGGAGTAATGCTGCCACAAATCATGGCATCTCAGAAAACAGACCGAGGAGATTGATTCAGCTATAAACGTGTCCTTCCCCTTACCTCCTGCCATCGCAGGATTGATCCCTGCGCAACATGAAAAGCATGTGCTCACTTGTTGGCCTGGAGACCTGCCAACAAAGCGTTTTAAGAGCAGTCCTGGAGCACAGATCCTACAAGGAGACAGCTTTCTGCTTGGGAATGCTGCACACACACAGCACCAGACATGAATAATTCAGCTCCATTAGGTGCCGAGACCTCTACAATCCACATCTACGGGCTGGGACGGAGCCAACCGTATTAAGAGACAAACCTGAAAGTTCACTTTTGGAGCTGCAAACACACCTAGAGAAAGCTATTCAAACAGAACAGCTCGCCTTCAAAAAGGGAGCGAGGAAACCACACGAGCCCCCAGGTCTTTGTGCTAAAACATGCGCAGGGTGCTCAGCAGCAAACCTGCCAGCCTGCGCCGCTTCGGCTTTCTCTACCGGTTACCAGAGGCCAAGAAACCAAAGCGGGGAAGGACTGAACGCCCAAGGGCGGCGAGATGCAGGAGAAAGCTCCTCTCCTGGCAGCAACCAGCCCACACGTAGGGAGACCGCCTCATACCCATGTGCTCCAGCCTGCAGCGCTCCAGGATCAGCCTCTGGTGGCTTCCAGACATGACCGACTGCAATTTTCACCCTGATTAACTTTCAGGAATGCCCGCAAGAAGGAGCGGCAAAGACGACGGCGGGGAGGCGGGAGGGGGCTAAAATCTCCAGGACGTGGCGTTTCCTCCGGCGGGGCGTGAGGCAGGGAGCAGAGGGTTTCAGCGAGGTGCTCGCCCCAGCCAGGAGCGACCCAGGAGAGCGAACGGACCCCTCCGCTCCCTCCCGCGGGGCAGGCAAAGGCAACGCCAGCAGCCAGGAGCGAGCATCCGTGGGAGACGATGCTCCCCAGGAGCCCCCAGCCCCGCTCCGCTGAGGCAGCGGCATGAGGGGCCGCAGTGCCGAGGCCCTTCCTCCCGCCGCTGGCAGCCAGCCGACAGCTCTCCCCATACGCTGCCTCCGCACAAGATCCCTTTTTGTTTCCTTTTACGACTAAAGAAACTCGGGGGGGGGGGGGGGGGGGAACATGCCTGCCTTTCCCGAGCTGCCGCGCTTGCTCCCCGCTCGGCTCCTACCACCGCATTTGTAATCCCCCAGCTGGGCTTGTTTGGGTTGGATTTTTGTTAAGTAACTCCCATGTCTTTTCTGCAGATTTCTTTTTAAGATGTTCCCCTCTCTCCCCGCCCCCTCTCTCTAGAGATGGGGGAGGAAAAAAAAAAAAAAGAAAAAAGAGAAATGCTGAACGCGAGCCAGCTGGCACGCACAAGAGGAGACGGAGAAATCTGCACAAAGGAGCTTCCTCACTCACTTGCTGCTTTCAGCTCAAGAAATCACGCAGGGGAGGAGGGTTTGCTCTCCCCATACATCAGTCAAGCCGTAGCAGACAAAGGAGATTTACCATGACACCCTCCAGAACTGCCACCCAAGGGGGGCAGGATCCCTCAATCGCCTTTGCTCGGTGGGAGTCCGAGCTGTTGCAAAACACACCAAAGCACAGGGCTTCAAAACAAGCTGTTCAATGTGGAATTAAGCAAGATTTTGAATGGAAGAGCTGTGCTCCTGCCTCCTTGCTCGCACAAGGCGCTGGGAGAACTTCGGTGGCTCTTGGGGCTGAGCGGGACGGCACCGGCGAGCTGCCAGGAGGGAGAAGGCTAAACCCAATTTGAATAAAATGGAGCCACCCTTCTTTTTTAATATGGAGGTGCACTCCACCAAGACTACATCTTCCAGCATGCACTGCAGCCAGAGCACCCGGAGAGACGTCAAGAAACTTATGCCGGGACTCCAAGTTTCCGTAGGCTGAGCCTTGACACTGGAGATGAACCTGACACAGGGCAGCGCTCGAGTCATGAGTCATTTGTTGGCATTCTTGAGAAAAGCCTGAAATATTTCAGTCCAGGCATTACAAAAGCAGGGCTGATGAGGTCACTGGAAGAGCCTGGAGATGGAGTAAGACAGGAGAGGTGAGCAAAGGTCTCTTTGATGTAGGGGTGGCCAAGCAATCACCCTACTGGGAGGAGAGCTCAGGAGACTTATCAGTTACAACACCCACTTGCTACCAAATACACACTCAAGCGTCATCTTCACGTTCATCATCAGTCAAAAGATGCAGCTCCAGTCAAAATTCAACCTCACATCCATCTCCATCTGTTCACGACCTTAAAACACAACCTTTACAGCAACGTTCAGCAAGACTACAGCACACAAAGAAGTCCAGAAAAACTGTAGACACAAGATAAGCACACGGTGCCGGATCTCAACCTGGCTGTGTTTGAAGAAAACACTTCACCAGATTAGCTAAAACTCAGAGTTTTCTTCTTATTGACACTTCTTTAACCTTGACACCAAACAGGCGTTGAGGAGAAACTCGATCTAGGGCTGAAAAACCCAACGTTCTTGAACATGGCTCAATGGCAAAGCCACTCTCGACAGATCCCCTCGCTTCCCTCAACTCCCAACCAGCCAAACGCCACTGACGTGCAACGCAGACAACAAGGGGGAAAACAAAAAGGAAGAAATGCTTCACGCCTTCATATCACGCAATGGGGAAAACTGGAACAAGTTCCTCTTTAATCCTCTCATCGCTCTTGGAAGTGTCATCACCAAAGTCCCAATTTTTCATCTGTTCATGCCTCAAGAGCCCGCAGTTCTTCAGATTTACAATTATTTGATTTTGATGTCTCTCAACCCTTGCATTTTTTTCAAGCTACTTACCTCTGTACTGAATAAAACACAACTCACATTTCCTCCAACAACACATGAGGAAGTCCAGAGCTTCATATTTCAAGAAAACTAACGGCAAGAGAAACATCATTCAAGTGCGTGCTCCTCAGCTCGAGCAGGAGGCACATCAATACCTACAGACCCACACGAAGGCACCAAACATCACTTCATTTTGTTCCCGTGAAGGACAGCAGGCAAACGTCACCTTCTTGGTACGTCCCCTTGCTCTTCGCTGAATCGCACTGCTGGAGCCACTTCTCCAGTGGGAAGCTGAGCAAGCACCATCGTTACGCACAAGCGTGAATGTATGTGTCAACACAACTCAAGTCATAGAACCATAGAGCAGACCAGGTTGGAAGGGACCTTGAAAGGTCACCTGGTCCAACCTTTCGTGGGAAAGGGAGCCTAGATGAGATTATCTACCACCCTGTCCAGTCACATCTTGAAAACCTCCAGTGACGTGGACTCTACCATGTCCACAAGGAGGTTGTTTCAGTGAATGACTGTTCGTTCTCACCACAAAAAAATTCTTTCTTACGTTGAGATGAAACTTCTCCCGGTGCAACTTGTATCCGTTACCCCTTGACTTCTCCACATGACTCCTCGTGAAGAGAGAGTCTTCGCCCTCTTTGTAGCTGCCCTTTAAGTCCAATGACTCGCCTGCATGCACAGCCCTCCTGCCAGGCAGGAGCCAGGTTTGCAGGAAAGGTCAGAGCGGTGGGATAAAGCAGCAGCATGGACTAGAGAAGCATGAAGCACAGCTAGGGCAGACGAGAGCCGTGTCAGCCCTTCGTGACAACTCTGACACTGCACTGTCCTGTGCAAGGCACGTCCCCTTCCCAAGCCTCTGCCGCACAGATGAGCAGGTAGCGGCAGGGCTCAGGGTCAGCTGGACCATAGCCTGCTCATCCAAAAACACCGGCCTAGACTTCTTCCAGCAAGCATAACCTTGCAGACTTCAAAACCTCCGACAGCTGAAAATGGCCAAGAGCTTTCTCAGCAACCCCGGCACTCAGATCCACATCCATAAACATAAAGTGGTGCCCAGAGCTCTTAACACTCAGCTGTACTGGGAAAAAGAAACTGAAAAACCCACATGCACCAGAGAAAAAGCATTCGGTGGGTAAAATAACAGAGCCAGCTTCCTTCCTGCAAGCTCAGCTCTAGATCTATCCTGAATTACGGACGCCCAACAGGGATTTACCCCTCACCATTGCGTCTGCATGCTGGAAGACACCACCATGTAATTGCCATGCCCAGACCTGCAAGCGAGGGCTTAACCGTAACTAGAAGCACAGCCCCATCTTCACCCAAAACCTGCATCCCCCGCAATCCCCACGTGCCACCCTGCGCGACTGCAGGTGTCGTGGCGTCACCAGCACACGGCACCGGCAGAGCCATGGGAGTGGAGAGGCATCACCGCAGGGTTTGGCTATTGAAGGCTGACGCACGGACCATTGGCAGCTACGCAGTGGCAAAAGCAAAAAGCAACCCTATGAGCAATAACCGGCCAGGATTAACTCAGAAGCGCTTCAGATGAGTCTAAGCTAGACAAGCCGGCACGCTACGGCTCATCGGAGGCGCTGCCGGCAGCACCAGACACGGCCCCGGTCCTCTCCTACCACCACAAAGCCCATTCTTGTTGAACCCAGCCAGCCATGCTGCTGCTGGCTGTTGTCAAAACTAATATTAAACACTCAAAACAGGACATCTGATCAAATCTCGTTGGCACCGAGCTCCGCATCACGAAGCTTCCCATAGAGACAAACCTGGGGGTTGTTTGTCCCTCGAGCAGGGAGCTGGTTTCCACTGGGAAAGTGGAGTGGCCGTGCAGATTTAACACCTGTCTGGCTACACCCTTGCTAACCCCAACACAGAAGTGAACTGATTTACGAGTGGCTTAAAGATATCTGAATCGGTGGCCTGTCCTCATGTGCAACCTAGAAGGGGGTAGAGAGCACATAAAAATAACCAAAAAGGCTTACAAATTTCAGATAAAGCTCCACGCAGGCTGGAAAACTGCCAGCAGCCTGAGAAAGTCAGCAGCAAGAGGAAGCAAGATGGATGTGACCAGGAAAGATCCCCAAAGCATCAGTCACGGAGATGGGAAGAAAGAAGAGCTGACGAAGACCAAAGACAACCAATGGGCATAAATAACCACTGGAGTAAGTGCCAGAAAAAAGGAGCTCGCCCTTTTCCCCCTGCTTGCCCAACACTATCAGCAGGGTGGCAGAAAGGCACCCGCAGTTTTGGCAGCAGCCCGAGCTCTTGGGCATTGGCAGGAGCAGAGCAGGCACCTCTGAACCAGCCGTTCGTACCCTTTCCTTACGGGGCTTTGGAGGCGGCGAGGCTCCTCACCTCGCTCCCAGCCACCCTGGTATCCCTGCCATCCCCCAACCCCACGGTGGTCCCAGTCCCAAGCTGGGGCTTTCACGGTTGCAGCCACACAGGTTTCCAACAAGGATCAGCCTCCATGGAGGTACAGCTGGAAAGGGAAACCACCGGCTCCGTTGGCAGATGCAGAGAGGGCTCCTGTGTCTCATCTCTGTCTTCTCCTTCCAAAGGAAGAACACCGGAGTGATCCCAGCTGAGCGATGCCCAGTTGAGCATCGTCTCCCAGCCACAGCCCTACCTCAACAGGAGAGGGGTATACAGCAGTGCAATTTGGAGAGGATGGACAGATACTTGCTTGCTCACTCCCAGGGGAGGGAGAGCTTCTGGGCTTTATTTTTTCTTTTAGGAGAGGAGCACGCAGGCAGCCTTGGCTATTTCCCAGGCTTCAGAAGAGGACAAACATCCCTCCACTGCTCCAAAAATGAAGGAGCCGCCACCTCACCTATTAATGCCTTTAATTCCCTTCATTCAATAACCAATTAGGGCACCTTGGTTACACGAGCTAAGGCTTCATTTGCAGCAGAGGACTGTACATGCGGCTGTAATCTCTCTTGCTGTCAAACCACCAGCCTGGGAACACTTTGGGAAAAACCAACCAGACTGCAAAGTAAAGGAGGAGGGAAGGTGTACACAGACAGGGACAAATGCAAGCAGAGCAAGTACCATGCCAAGAAATCCTTTTTTTTTTTTTTTTCTCCTTCCCTGGGAGGGATAATAAATAGGTGTATTTCACAGATTAATAAAGCACATTTACAAAGCTATGATATACATCAGAAAGTTGCTAATTCATGCTAATGACCCATTGCAAATTGCCGAATTTTGTGAATTAGCCAGCATGTAAAGGAATACAATAAAAAACAGCAAGAACCATGCATCAAAGTGTCCTTGGCTTATTTTGGTAGTCGTAGTTCAGTTATAATTACTCGTGGCAATAGGTACAGAGGGAAGGTAGAGATTAGACTTGAAACCCCCAAAAAATAAACAGGAAATCTTCAGGACAAGAAACTTCACCATGGCACCAGCTACTAAATCTTTGGGGAAGGAGCAGTAATTCTCCTGGAGATTAGTAAAACTCTACCTCTTCAATTGAATTCACGGCTAAGTCATTACACACCTCATTTTCACTCCTTTAAAAGCTGCAAAGCAGACTCCTCCCGAGCCGCCCTTTCTCCTGTTGGAGATAACTCCGAGCCAAATCTTTGGACTATCTTGAGCCAGGGACGCTCCATTTACTCAAAACCACAAACGGGCTCAGAAAATTTATTAAAATCAAACTGCCTTGTTTTGTTATCAATAAATTGGCATGGCCACGCAAAAAGACAAGACACTGCACATGGCGTAGCACTGTACAAAGATACCATCCTTCTAGCCGTCAGAAGAGTGGCTGAGCGGACCCAGGAACAGCTCGGAGGGAAAATCCGATGCCACAAAACTTCTCTGTGTCCACGATGCAGTTGGGGAAGGACAGGCATAAAGGGACAACATTATATTTCCTTTTTCTTTCTTTTCTTACTCCATAAACAAGGAAATGAATTGTAGAAGTTGAGCATTTAATGTTTAAATACAAAATATCAAGATTCTCCAGAAATTTTCCTTATTCATCCACAAAAATGCACTCGCATCCATTTACACCCTCTCTCTACACACACACCCCCCCCTCACACAAAATCTGAGCTGATGCTTAAGCAGCTACATCAGTAATTTTTGCACATGTGAAGGACACTCAGCTGCAGCAAAAGCAAAACAACCTCTTGGTTTCATCTCAAAACCTGATTTTTCACCAAAACCCAGAAGTGAAATAGGTGTTTCCTTTAAAGAAATTATATAAATTCAAACAAAGAAATCAGACAAGCAAGTAGAGTCACAGAGCAAGTTTCCCAGACAGGCAGCTGTTCCCTATTTTCTTTACCATAGGACTGTCAGAGCAAAACCTTACTCCCTTCTCTGAAACCACATCACACCACAAGGCACTGAGCCTCGTTAGCAGGAAAGTGCATTTTCGATGCAATTGCGTGGCAAAAGAAGCCACGTCCCAGTGGGATCTTTCTTCTTCCCTTCCCCAAGGGAAGAAAAAAAAAAAAAAAACCCTTCCTCATCGAGCCAACCCACCACAGGGATGTGGACCAGACCAGCTGCTGCTGGGGTGGCCAAAGCTCCAGTTCAGTAGCTATACACAGCCACCGATGAGCTCCCGGGGCAGCCACATGCTCTGAGCCAGCTCATCTACCTACCCTCAGTCTTGTAAAAGATGCTTCACACCTAGATGAGCTCCTCAACACACCTCCTACATCCCCAAAACCCTTGTGGAGTCAGGCACCCTGTGCAACTGTATCATCCTTCCTCCAGCCACTACCACCACAGCACAAGCATCCAAATTATGTCTTTCCCGAATAAGCAGGCAAGCTCCATGGGGAAGGGACCAGCTCTCCCCATACCCAGAGAGCCCACACGCACTTGACCCGTGCCCATGAAGCATCAGGAGAGCCATCTCCAAAGAACTGCAGACAGCCCAGGCCATCTCCAAGTGCTTCGGGGACTTCGGTGCTCCTCAAAAAATCCCTCCACAAACCACCATCAGCTGCAAAGAAATACAGGGCAGGTTTGGAAACAGACCCACGACTCTCACAATCCAGAGGTTAGAGAAACATCAGTCCGTATTCTGCAGCAAGCCGGCAAAGATAAACACAGACCTCACCTTGAACTCAGTGGGAAAACCACCCCATCTCCTGCGGACTACCCAAAATCGACCCACTTGCTGCGTTCACAGTGTACAAGCAACTGAGCACAGTTAAACTGTCACCAGCCCTTGGCAAGGTCACCTACGACCTCACCTCCTTTCGGCAGGAGGCCGGCACGTGACGTGCTCCCCGCGAGCATCTGCCCACTCCCGGCAGGTCCCTGCCTCCGGCCGGGGAAGCCGGCCAGAAGCAGCAGCATCAACGCTCAAAGGGCATAGCTGCGTACGCACGCTGTCACACATCCCCAAAACAACATACCTGGGACCATAAATACCATCTTATTTACATAATACTCCGGATAAAGGGGACAAAGAGGCTTATTGCATTACATCTGGGACTAGTATTGCATCAGTGCCCAGAGGCCCTAATCCGAATTGAAGCCCTGCCGCGTGGGGCGCGGCAGGACGGCAGTGAGGTGCATCCTCGCTCCTGGCCTGTCCAAGGTCGAAAGCAACACGATACAGCCCAGCCCTTCCTCTTCCCTCCACAAGCAAGCAGAGCAAGATCCCTTTTTAGGCAGCGTACACCCAGGAAATACCGAGTAAATCACAGCATCAGGCACGACATCCAACTCTGGTCCCCAACCGCCTTTCTATCGCGCCTGAGCCCCCGGAGTGTGATCCCAGCCACGGGTCTCCAACCTCTGCCACGGCGGGGACATGACTCACGGACATGGACTGTGTTTCGGCAAGGACGCCTGCGGGGAAGTGCTAGAAAGACGAGGCAGCTTCTGGTTTTCTTTAATTTATGCAATTAGAATTAAAAAGATACCGTAAATATAATCTGGAGGCAAATTTCAATTCAACGTGGCCCGGTTCTCAAATGGAGTAAACCAGACGGAGTGAACTCTTGTCCTTCCTTCTTGTTCATACATAATAAAGATACACAGGCTGTTAGGTAGCTCCAACACAGCGTGAGAACGCCTCATTGCCTTTATGCTTTGCGAGCCCTTTCTTCCCGAAAAAGGCACATTTTCAGCTAGCCTAACGATTCAAAAGGAAAAAGCTTTAGAGGCAGCAGGAGCAGATGCTGTGCCCGCCGACGTCCGACAAGTCGGGTGCAGTGAGCGCGAGGGGACTTTGCAACCTTGCAACTGCAGAGGAGAGATTATTTGTGGTTGCCACCCAGCCCACAGCACAGGGCTACAGAAGGACAAACATTCCTTATT
>NW_010972775.1:501638-501955 GCF_000737465.1 Haliaeetus leucocephalus
ACTCTCCCCCCCGCCCCAATCCCGGGATTGGGCCCCCACGCGTTGACCCTCGCCAGCAGGGCTCCGTGGCGGCCAGCACGGGGGCTCCAAGGACAGCTGCTCATCCTGCCCCGCCGGGGTCACTGGCAAGTGGGGACACCCGTGGGTCCTGGCCAAAGCAGAGCTGAGGGGGGGGCGGAGCTGGCCCTGGTGGCCTCACTGCGCTCGCAGCGTTTGCCCCCTCCAGAACCTCACGCAGACAACTCGTGCTCACTCAACGTCTTCGGGAAAATGTAATCTTCCGTGATTTGTGCCGAGAACCCCCCCGCCGCCACCAC
>NW_010972775.1:502034-553304 GCF_000737465.1 Haliaeetus leucocephalus
CTCGGCTCCGCTCGGCTCCGCTCGGCGGGGACGCGGCAGCCCGGAGCCGGAACCAGAGCGGTAGCCGGAGCGGGCTGGCGCGGGGTGCGACTCAAAACCCGGAAGGTGGAGTTACGGAGAGTGGACTAGGCGGAAAGCCCCGGCCCCGGCGGGGTGGAAAACCCGGAGCGGCGCGGCCCCCCAGCACAAAGAGGGGCGCCAGGGTTCCGGTCAAGCCGCGGCCGGAAAAAGCGGAGACCGGATCGGGAGCCGGGGCGCAGGGGCGGCGGGCAAAACCCGGAGAGGAGCGTTCCCCCTGCTGAGGAGCCGGAGCCGCCGGGGTGTCACCTCGGGAAGGGGGGGGGGGCATCTTTTCGGGAGTGTTTTATGGGCTGTGGGGTGCCGTGTGAGACCCCCTGCCCGGCATGGTCCCCCCACGGCTGCGCTATCGGGGGGCGGGCACCGGCACCGGTTCCACTCACCGGGCCGGCACGGAACGGCTCGGGGCTGGTTTTCGGGCAGGGCACCGCTGGGAGAGACCTGCCGGGAGCGGGCAGGAGCGGGGGTCACCGCCCAGGATGCACATCCACCCCAAAAAAACCCACGACGTCATGCCCCACGCCGTCATTTTTCCTCCCCAAACAGATTTCCAGCGTGGGACGGACGGACCATCTTCCTTCCCGAAAGCACCCGGATCCCCAGCCCTCCTCGTCCCCAGGAGGTGACATGTCCCCAAAACCTCCGCAACCCACCCCAAAGCCTTGGTGCCGTGCCACACGCTGGCCAGCGAGGAAATTTCGGCTCATCCCAGCGGGGATTGTCCCAGCCCTGGCCTTGGGACACCCCAAAACCAGCCCAGCACAGGAGCAGCTGGCCCCCAGCTCCAAGGCGAACCGGTGCAGCGAGCTGTGCCACTAGAAGATGGGGTACACGATCCAAGCCAGCACGCTGGCAGCGCAGACCTCAGAGCCAGAAAACAGTCCTGCAGCGAAGGTGACGGAGCGGGGGACCACCACCTCCATCCACCCACCCAGGCTCCAGCATGGGGCATCCCAGCCCAGAGAAGTGCCACCATCCCTGGGGATGGCAGGTCTCCTCCTCCAGCACGGTTTCAGGAGGACACCAAAGGAGACGCCGATTTCTTCTGATGCTTTTCGTCCCCAAACGAGGACGGTGTGAGAGCCAAGCCTCTGGCAAAGGAGGTGGGACAGCGTGAAGGGCTGCCTTTTGGGTGCCATCACCCTGTTTCTCTGGATTTTGGGGCTGGGGCAGGCAGGAGGGGAGCCAGAAGAGGTTTAAAGCAGTAGGAGAAGAGGGATGAGAAGAGCACTCATTTAGCCCAAAAGAGAAGAGGGGAAATTCTTCCTTATCATGGTGAAGAGAAATTGTCCTCGCGTGGCACAAACCCAACGCTGGTGGGCCCCAAGACAATCTATATTAATAAATTCAGGTCAGCTTTTACCAAAAATTTTTAAAGGATTGGGTAAAAGGTGTTCTGGGCATTGGGTATTGATTTTCAGCACATCCCAGACCAGGGATGATGCTCTGGAGGGTGGGAAAACCAGCTTCTGCCAGGAACGCAGAACAAACCAAGGATGGATCAGTGCCTCAGTCTGCTCGTTCCCCGGCAAAACCACAAATGATGTCATTAATACAGGAGGAAAATAAAAACACTGCCAGACAACAAGGCTTCATTGGAAACGATCTCGGCATCCCTCCGATGGTGCGTTTTGCCATGACCACAAGCAGCGCCGGCGACCCAGTCTGCCCGGGGCTGCTGGAGCCGCCAGTGCTGCAGGACTCAGTGCATTTTACTAACAACAGTGGAGAACGTGAAATCCTTGGGGATGAAACCTTCGGGTGACACAAAGATGTGAGCTGTGAGCGATATAAAGGACAGGGAGGTGACAAAACAGCTGCCGCTTTCACGGAAGTGGACACAGGAGATGGATCTGGTTTGACATGAAGCCAAATCCTAGGCTCGTATTAAAAACCTGGCTTAGGTAGGGGGTGGGAGAGCTGTCCTGGGAAGCAGTGCCCTGAGATGGGGATTTTGATGGGCATTGGGTGTGATGGACAGGACACGAGTCCCACAGTCCCCTTGTCCTACGGCGATGGTAAAAGATCCCACGCTGTCACAGCCGTGTCCGAGGGTGCTGCACTCCTGGGATAAGGAGCAGGAGCTGGAAACCCCGAGCCCGGGTGCAAGCCCTGGGTGCTGAGCGTGTCCTCCCTGGGTGCTCAGTGTCCCGATCATCCCGCTCATCTCAGGCCATGCCGGGGAGGCGCAGGGCAGGGCAGCAAAGACACCTGTGATGCTTTGTGAAAGACGTTGTCCGCCATGTAACTGGACCCTCCTTCTCCACGCGCCTGTCTTCTGCCTGGAAGAGCGTCTCCCCCACCTTGGTCCCACAAGCGCTGCCTTCAGGCCAGCTGCTCGAGGGTCAACCCCTTCCCATCTCTAGGAGAGATGCTCCATGGAGCTGCAGGCACCTTGGGCAAAGCGACCTCAATGTCCTGCCCCTCCCACCTCCTTCTCCCCACAGCACCAGGACCCCAGGATGCCACCCCAAGCCCCCCATCCCTCTCCATGCAGGCACCACTGACATTTCCCCTCGCTCTTGAGGCACATCCATGCAAGAGAGGAGGACCTCCCTGATAAAAGAAGAACGTGCAGGAACGTCACCGGGAGTCCCAGCACAGCTGATTGGGACCGTGCTGGTGAGACACGAGGGACAGTGACAGGCTGGTGGATGGGGGGACGCAGCCAGAGGAGGAAGGAAGCGGCAGAAGCCCACCTCCCTCTGCCAGGCTGAACGGCAGCTCCTGTAGCATGACCTCCGTGCCAAGCCCAGGCAACTCAGAGCTGAAACACCCGCCAGCGTTTTCCAAATGAGGAACGACACGGGCGGGCGTCGAATCCAGATCCACCACCTCCAGCATCTCAGAGATCCCATAGGCAGCAAAAGCAGAAGACAGAGCCAGAAGACAACTTCCAGGGCAAACGGCAGCACTAGTGGGTCGGCTTCCAGCACTGCAGAATCCAGCTGCCAAATTTCAGGGGGCACAGGCGGTTGGCACGAAGGCTTCGCACCCTCCTCCTCCTCCCTGATGGGGTAGCGACAGGAACCGAAGCAGAGGACTGGGACAACCTGTAACCAGTGACAGCACCAAGCAGCTGAACCAGCAGCCCTGCTCTGCTCCCCACTGTGGCCCTGGGGAGGAGGAGGGATGCCAGCAGTGCTCGGGGGTTGCTCTGTCCCCTCCAGAGCAGGGTGGGCTCCGAGGAATGAGGAGGAGCACTTAGACCACAACAAGGAAGAGCCTGAAGCAACATGGCAGGAAAGGCTCACAGCCCAGTGAACACGAATGCGTAATGAGCACAGACATGGCAATGCGGGGAAATGCTGAATATGAAGGATTAAAGAAAAAGGAGAAATTAATCTTATTCATAAGGCAGAGCGGGTTTTTAGCTCATGCACACAGCTGCTGGAGGGGCGGGTCAGCTTTTGCAGGGTGGCTGCTGCTTTGATACAAATCAGGAGAGTGGGACGTTAAGGCTGGGCACTTCCCAGCGATGCCAAGAGCTGGAAGGGCACGCTCCCATGAGCAGAAAGCCTCTGAGCAGGAACAGAGCCCACCTCTTACCCCGAGTCTCCCGCTTCCCCAAGCACACGCTCGGCAGGGCTCAGGCTCTCTGGCTGTTGGGCGCCATCCCCCTCGTCCCCCCCAAGTTTCTTGCCTTTCTCCTGCGAGGCCAGCACCACGATGTGTCTGACCCTATCCAGCCCAAAAACCTCAAGGCGCATTTTGGGGAGGGAGACGCTCCCAAAGCCAGGATGGAGCTACCTCCCACCTGCCAAGACGGATGGAGTGGGGTTAGCCGCTGCTGGCGAGCTCCCCTCGCCTGTCCTGGGATCTGGTGCTCATGGGAGATGTGGAGATCCCAGCGCTTGGTTGAACCCCATCCCGTCAAGCTCCATCTCCCACCCACCCTTGTCCACAGTGCATGACTTCCCAGGAAGCACAGGGCTGTTGATGAGAGCTCAGTGAAAACACATCTCTTTTAATGCTTTTGGAATACAATGGATAAAGCAATACCTAACAGTGCTCTGGAATCCGTCTTGCACCTGCTTTCCGGAGTCGAGGACCATCCCGGCAACCTTTGGTGACAGTCGGGTGCTGCGTGGGAACATGTTGCTGCTCCCCACCGGCTCACCCCATTGTTTTCTGCTTCATTAACCCCTTCTTTGCTCCCTGATGGATCTTTGCATCCAGCTTCCCTGTAAAGAGGGGATTAAAAAAAAAAAAAAAAACAAAAACAAAACACAACAAACCCTCATCACTCTTTAATTTTAAATGCTATTTGCAATGCAAATCAGCTGGAGGCAGCGAGGTCTCCTAGTTAGTGTGTTCCTGTCACATTCAATTATCGTGCTTGAGGAGCCAGGCGTTTCCAGCCACCGTGGCTTCCCTCCGCAGGCGCGACACCAGGGAGCCAGGGGCAAGCATGTCCAACGCGGCAAAGAGACGCTGGAGAGGGGGAAATTCAGTGAGGAGGAGAGTAAATTAACATCCAGCGCTTGCCCACCACTATGGGGCGGGGAAATGATCCCTTCACTTGCCCGCAGGATGCGTGTCAACACATTTGAAGGCGATGGGGGACCATCAAGCACCATGTTGGGGACTGTTTCACCACAGCATGGCAGAAAGCTGGGCTTGGGGACAATAAACCCTCAGCCTGGGGACGATGACGCAATGGGGCACACAATGTGATGGGGACCAACCACCCTGTGCTGCCAAGGGCCAGGTTGGTGGCCTCCAAGGCCACCAGCTGGGAGGGCCACACTGCCTTTGCCACCAGGCAGCACCTCGGGGACTCCAGGCACCCATGGCCGGCTGCTCCGGTGGGACCTGGACCAAAAGCTGCCTCCCCTTGTCCTTCACAGCCCTCGGTGGCTTTGCTGCCAGCTCCGCTCTCCCACCTGGGAGAGGAGCAGGACAAAGAATATAGGATTTGGGCAACTCCTGCAGAAGAAGCCAAAAGCCAGGCATGGCAAGCAAGCCGGGAGGCTGAGGCACTGCCTCAGAGGAGTGTCCCTGTCCCCCTCTCCCTGCCCATAAAAAAACAAGGATGCTCCTGCTCTCGCAGGCAAAGGGCCCTCCTCCAAAAGGGAGAGGAAGGAAGGGAAGGTGACCTTAAGTGAGGCAGCACAGCAAAGAGCTGGCCTCCTGGAGAGGCTTTGCCGTCAACCAGCGCCAGTCACCTCCTAATGCCACATCTCCCTGGGAACTCACCTCCCTGCTCCTGCTCCCCTGCGTCTTCCCATCCTCCAAATGTCAGCCTCGTCCCGTCTCTCTCTGTAGCTGGGAGCAGGGATGGGGCTCCAATGCATTGCAGAAGCCAGCAGCAAAAATTGCAGACCCTGTTCTGAGCTGGGGAGGGCGGCCCCTGTCCCTAGGGAGCATCCCCTGTGTCCCTCGGGAGGGACACAGGGATCCACTGTGGTCACATCATCAGGAGAGGAGGCAAAGGGATCAAAGTTTGATCCCAAGGAGATGGACAGACAGAGCCTGTCCCAGTGAAAACCCAGTGAGGTGGATGGAGCCAGAGCTGGTAGCACTTCAGCACTTCATCTGGGTCCCTCAGCATTGTCCCTCCGGGGAATCAAGCCCAGTGTCACCCCGTGGGTGAAGCACAGCCCACGCGGCCCCTGGGAGAGCCGCGTTGCTCCAACCCAGCTGCAGCACACAGCACATCTCATCCCCGGTGGGGACAAGGTCCACCAGGCTCCAAACCAGTCCCACTTTGGCCACTGCTCCAAAAACTGCTGGTAAATGCCCACGTGCCATGAGAAGCAGGCGCTTGTCCAGAGAAAATGGCTCCAAACCAGCCAGAGACCATCACCTTCTCTTCAAACCAAGAAAACTTCTCAATTTCAGCTCAACAAAGGGTCCGACAACACTTTTCCCAGGAGAGGCAGGTTACAAAACTGCTTTGCTCAGGATGTCCCACCAGCACAACGCAGCCTCCCTGACACCCATCCCCCTCCTTCAGCCCGAGTTTTGGGCCAGCCTTGCTGCTGTCTGAGCTTGAGAAGGAAGTTCAATGCACCAAAACCATAACACACGCAAAAAAAAAAAAAAAAACCAAAAAACCAAACGTGAGCAAGCATTTGCAAGTCACTGTGCCATAGATCCGCAAACTGAAACATGACTCCAGTCAGGTCGAAATTGGGAGCAGGAACCAGACACTGCCAATGTCTTGGTGCAGCAGTTGCCAACCTGCAGCCCACGGGACACAAAAGGCTGTCTGCAAAAGTCTTCCACCATCACAAATGAGTAAATTAAAACTGAGGCCAAGCGAAAGGGCAAAACAGGGCATTTCTTGGAGCATCTGTTTTCAGACAGTGTTCTCACTCTGAGCCCACGGAGTTTGGAAGATGGTCCCCTACAAGGTCTGGGAGATCCACCATCCCCTCTGCCACCCTATGTGGGAGAAGACTTTCCCCACCTGCCTAAGGATGGGGAAGAAGTTCCCTCCTTGCAATGGCTGGAAACAGCAACGGGCACCCAACAAGGCTGAGCCAGCACAGCCAGACTGTCCGGAAGCAGCGTGTCAGACTGCCGTGTCGCCAAGCTGTGGGGTTTTTGGCAGGAGAAAGGCAGCAAGTTCACACTCGCTCCATGCTCTGGTCCCCCACCACCACCACCGTGTCACCTCCAGGGCTGTAAGCTTCGTATTTAACACGCCTGCCTGCTCCTCCTGGACCCCAAAAGCGATCAGGAGGCTCCTCTGCTCTACCAGCTGGCAAACAAAGCATCAGCTAGGTAACCTTTAGGAAAAGGCTAAAAATAAGGCCACAGCCCCAGGGTCCCCTTCTCTTTCCACTCAATGATTTAAGGACTCTCGTCTCACATTGCGACGTGTCCCTTTGCCTGCTTCTCCACGCTCTTCCAGCCACTGGCTGTTGAAGGGAGGTTTCTCAGCAATGCTCGAGGGAGGCTTCAGGGAAGCTCTGCCCTGATTCAAGGAAATCTCCCATGAGAACCACCACCGAGCTTTGTCCGCACGCACTAAAACTAAGCAGGGATGTGTTTGGGGAAAGCCATGCTCCCAGATGCAATACCAACACAGTGCCCGTCCCTTCCACACAAACAATAACCCTGGCAGCAAAAGTCAAACTATGTTACTTTTTTTTTCCCGTCCCCAGGCTGCTAGAAACAACTAATTTGCAACGGAGAAGCATTCAGATGTCATCGTGGCGAGGTCCATGCTGTTATCTGGCAAGGAAAACCGCTCTGGCTTGGCTTCCCAACAAGACAAACTGGCATTTTGTCATGGCTGGAGCCAGGCTTCAAGGAGACCAGGGCAGCCAGCAAGCTCAGGTGGGGACGTGAGCCGGCACCTTCCCCCTGCTCTGCTTCCAGCCTGGAGAATTAAGCTTTTGACTGCCTCGGATGTAATGCCAACTCCTATTAAAACAGTGCCTTACCCCAGTGAAAGGTCAAAGGCTTCCCTGCTCCTTCCCTAGGCTGTCACAAATATCACCCAGACAGATGACGTCCCCTCCGGGAAGGGAACGTACAACTCCACAGTCTCCCCCGCCGCTGCTCTCGTGACAGCTCCTGTCGGGATGGAGGGCAGGAAAGGCAGGGCCAGCAGCAGGAGCGGGCAGCGCAGGCAGCCGCCAGCACAGCCGGCTTCCTTCCAGGCTGTTAGACTGATCCTTCTCCAAGCAGGAAAGTGTCACAACACAAAGGAGATGATGTGACAGATGGGGAGGGGACCGGCAGCACCTGCACCCGGCAAGGCAGACGTGCAGAAGCCGGCCGCCCTGCGCTCACACCGCGTGGCAGCTTCCCCTTCAGCTGCCGGTGGCAGCTCTCCTCCTAACCACGGGCCGGGTGGAGGCAGGTGTGGCAGTGAAGGGCCATGAGAGAGCCTGTATGAGAGCAAGGAGAGGTTAAAACAAGAAAAAAAAAAAAAAAATGAAGAGGATGCAGCAGCTGCTCCAGCACGCAACAGCGGCGAGGCTGTTCTACTGCAGCAAAGACATCTGCATCCTAAGTAACTCGGCGCAACCCTGCCTGCTCACCGGAGCGCTAGGAAAGACCTGACCCTGAGGGAGGACGGTGCTGCTAGCAAGATCCGAGCGCTGCAGCTCACCAGGCATCGTTTGTCGCCATCGGCTGAACGCACCTCCCAGATGTTGCTACAAAAGGCAGCGAAGAAACCAAATCATTTTGCCCTGCTCAATACCCTGGCAGGGCAGGAATACCCCCAGCACCCAGGGAGAGACTGAAGCCGTAGGAGAACGGTGCTTCTCTGAGCAAAGGGGGGCGGGGGACGGGACGACGACTCAAAAGCAACAAAAATAACCCTACGCTGTGCTTCAAAAGCCCTTATTAACCGGTCCTGAGAAATCCTGCTGCTCCTGCACCGCTAGGTAACTACTCACAGAGAATCACTCTGCAAACGAGAAAGAAAACCCAGTCATCAGCTCTGCTAAACAAACAGCCAAGACTATTTCTGCTTATGCTGCTTTTAGCCCGTCAAATTAATTTTTCACATCCCCTGAAAGCGTGTACAGTGCCTTCCCCAGGCTGTGTGGTGGGGAGGCTGCTAATAAGGACGGAGCTGACTGCAGGCTCCCCAGCTGCTGCATCCCTCCTCCATCCTTTTTACAGCAGCGGGCAGGAATAACTGGCAGCCTGCGGAGGGGCTGGTGGCTCATAAAAGGGACTAACGACGCTGGCAAGCGGAGCGCGGACAGATGCTGCGGCGCTTCCCTGCAAGTTCTGCCAGGACATCCCATCCTGCCGGCCTGCGGATGGAGAACATCCATCTGGCCCTGCAGCTCTTGCTGCTTCAAGCCTTCGCCATCCTCATGGGCGAGAGGGTAATTTTGAACCACAGGCAAGGAGCTAGCGCGGATCTGCCTGAGCATCGCCGCGCTGGCTCGTATCCCGACCCAGGCTGATGCCAGAAGCGGATCAGCTGCAGACACAAGCGCTCTTTGACTCCCGAGTGTTTGCAGAGGCAGGAAGAGGCATGTATTTGGAAGGAAGCAACATCTGGGGAAAGGGGAACTGAAGACAAAAAAAATATTACAGATGTATTCGAGTCATTAAACAAACACCTACAGATCAAAGAGCACAGGGCAAAGGTTGCGAACTCATATGGCAAAGGCAAGCAGAGGTGGTGAGGAGAGCAGGCACGAAAGGCCAAGGGGGGCATCTGTAGAAACTTTACTACTTACAGATTTTGGGTTTTCCTTTGATGGGAAACTTCACAACCATCTCCTGGGGATTAGTGCAGATAAAGACAAATGGAGATCCGGACTCCTGGCTCAGATCTGGATACTGGGAAACACAGACACACACACACAAAACAGAGTCAGACCGACTGCCGTGGGTGTGAAAAGAGCTTGGCGGTCAGAAGCAGAGAAATTGTTATTTAAGAGATGGGTTCTACCTAGGCTGCAGCAGCTCAGACTAAACCAGTTCAAGAACTTTTAATGAAAACAACCAAACAAACAATTGCAGTTTTGGGTCTTAATCAGTGAGCCCCTCGCTAAACCTCTTCTCATCATGCCTCTCCCAGAGCTTGCTCCTTTTTCAGATCTGCTCACGGAGCCGCTTCCCTGTGTGCTCCCTAAGACTTTTCAGCCCCCTTTAGCACCGACCTGTGTTTCGCCACCTAAAAGGTGTGGTTTCACACTTGGCTTAAGCTGATCTAAAGCGTGGGGTGTCGACAGAAAGGCAGTCAGGGGCCCTGCCCTCACAAGCTTGCCTGCTCACTGCCTGCTTAGTGCTGGGACAAGCGTGGGACCCATTTTCAGGCCAATACATTCCTGGATTCAGCTGACCGGGGATGCGGGTACCCCTGCTAAACCCCAGCTGGTCACAGGCAGCACACCAGCACCTCAACCAAAACAGCTCGGCAAACCCAATGAGACGATGGCCACTAGAAGGGTAGCCACCTCTTCTACTGAAGCAGTTTCCCAGCTACGGATACATCCCCACCTCTTCCCCAAAAAACTCAGTCCAAACACAAGCCGCTTTGAGATTTGGAGAGCATGCACCATCCTGCTGTGGGACAGGCAGCCCTTGAGATTTGTCTGCATCCAAAGGGTGAGCAATAGAAAAAAACACTTGCAGCACGCCAAGTCAATGGCTCAGAGACGCCGGCCATCTCTGTGCAGGGCTGGCTCCACGCACGGAGTCTACGGAAAGATTTCACTGTGATGAAGACATGAGGGAATTTTATAGGAAGAGTATAAACAGATTGTTTCTCTCGTTAACCACAGGGGGAAAAAGGAGAAAAAAAAACCACTCAGCAAGGGAAGTGCACCGAAGTCCTGTCTGAATGCAGCTCAGCCTCACTGGTGTTCAGAAGTGAAATGCAAAACAGTAGTAAAAAATGTATATACCAACCATCACTTCAGATTCTCCATTAGAAGCAGACTTTGCGCTGACAGGTGCAGAGGTGAGGGCATGCCACGAAGGTGCTCCAGCCCAGGAAACCCTGTTCAAACTGACTGCGGAAGTGGTTTTCCTTCCATGGGAAAACTGCCGCCTTGTTTTGTTTTTTTTTCCTCCCCTGCCTTCCTCGAGCAGATCCGTCAAGGCTGCTGTAGGGGACAGGATGCCAGACCAGATGGAGCAGCGTGTCCTGGCAAATCCCCCATTTGTTACTAACAAATGACTCTTAGACTGAGTGTTTGAAAAGCTCTCACCGACCTGCCAAGATGAGTTTGGATTTGCCCTGGAACAGCTGGGCACGGAGAGGGAAGCAGGGAGCAACCCGCTCTCCCTGTGCTGTAGCAGGGTTTGGCAGCACTGCCAGCGGTTAGGGGAGATTTACAGAAGCCCAACACCGGGATTGGATCAACCGGGGAAAGCATTCCCAGCCCCTCTCATTTTACAACAGCATGTAAGAGCCATTCATCGAGCAAGAGAGAGACGTACATGTACTTAGCTGCTCTGTACAACACCTGCACCAGGGGAGAAAGAGCTATGCTGATCTGCATTGCACACGGATGCCCTGCTGTACCGATCTGGGGTTGGACAGGTTTCTTCCTCTTTTTTTTTTTTTTTTTTGGCTGAGCCACTTTGCTTGACTTGCTTCCACCGCTCCATGCTGATGCCAAGGATTTTCATTTCCCATCTGCAGGGAAGGAGGATCTTGGAAGGTTAGAAAGAGCCAATGTGAGTATCCCTGGCCAACGCCTGGTGAGTGTGAAATGCTGGCATCGCTTTATTGCTCTCAGCATCATGCCGGTGACTGGTGGTCCCTCCATAGCCAGAGGACCTGACGTACCCAGCAGCTCCCACGCTAGCACAGCCTCCAAAGGTCACACCATAAAGCGGTGGGCCATAAGCCCTCAACCAAACCTGGTCACAGAAGTGGTCCATCCCTGCTCTACTACACACGGTTCTGCCAGTGGCTTCGTCAGCCAGGTTGTGTGTCCGGGACCCGTGTGCTGTAGAGGTCTTGCTGCCTGGAGTACAGCTGCTTCCCAAATCTCCTCAGCCACCATCTCCTTGGTGGACCTGGACATCACCATGTCCCCCCTCACACGCCTAACAGCCCCCCCTGCAGGGAATATCCCTGTAACAGGTACTCTGGCATCAGCAGTGAAAGCAACAGCCACATCGGTTTCTCCACTGACAGCTTTCATCTGAAACCAGGATCAAACCTTCAGCTCCAAAAGCTTCCAGCTCAATCCGATCCCAAGGCCAAGGCGAATGCCACAGCTGCAACTTGGGTTTACGCTTCCACGCCGCCGCCTTTCATCTTCGCTCCCAGGGTACATTTCTGTACATGTGCCAAAACCGTTCGTGTCCTGCATTTTAAAAGCCTCAGTCCTTCCTCTGGCATCTCACTCCCAGGAGGCAGGGAAGAAGCCCCTCGTTGAGCCGCTACATTTAAGGCTTCCTATTGTACCTACCCCGGAAACCTCTTATCCCATCCTGGCAAACAACAAAAGCAGAATATTCCTGCCTGCCGGAGCTGAGAAAAAGCTGTAACCCTTTCCTCTGCTTAGAGACAAGATGCTCCCAGGTGAAGGTGAGGCTGAGCTCCCACAAGATGCTGAGCCCTCACAAGATGCTGAGCCAACTTAATGGCCAGGCTCCCCTCTTCCCCGGTCTCTTCCGCAAATCAATTCAACTCATTCATCCTGCAGAAATTTAGGGAGCTTTTGGGTAAAGTCAGTTTTCTGCCAGGGTAATGGGCTGAACTGCTCAAAGAAGGGTCCGGTGAAGCGGGTGAATGGCAGGAGCGGGGCCAGGGGCTGTTAGGAACCAAAACTCCTCTTAGAGAGCAGCAAGAATTTAGATGTGCCCGCTGCATTTCTTGAAACCACTGCCTGCAAACTGAACAGAGAAACAGCCACATATGCTTTTGCCACATGACACATCACTACGACCAAGAGCACAGCCTCTCCTCAGCACACCTGTAACTAGCTGCCAATATTTTAACATGTTTAGAAACCACCTCCATGGACCTCATTCTCTAGAGGTCACTGGAGCTGTTATAGTATTTCCTACCCAAAATCACTCCCTATTGCTATTTAGTCCCCTAAACAGCGCTTGCTCTTGATGTCACACATCATCACCATGAGCAATGTTGCCTGTAGACACTTACTGACTGTACCTACACTATCTCGTCTGGTCGTCAACAGGATCCAGACAGACAGCGTGGCTGAATGGCGGCACTCCTCCACCTCTGCGGCTCATTCTGCAGCTTAGCTCAGCACAAGGACATCAGTACCCACCTGCTCTGCACCGAAGATGCCTCTCCCATTGGCAACTACTCAGCTGACTTATGCTCTCAGCGGAGCTGCTGCCACCAAGACACCAAACACATTTGGCTCCGTTACATTTTCCAAAGCTGCCCAAATGTCTAACGAATAAAAACCCTCACTTCTCAATGTTTCTGCTGTAAGAGGTCAGTCGAGTCACTCTACAATCTGCAACACAGTAAGTTTAGGAGACAGAGAAAAAATTTACTCCCAACTACTACACCCCTCAGACAGCGGCCACTGCCCATCAGCACTTCAGCAAACCTGAGACTTGAAGTAAAAGCCCAAAGGCCACACCTAGTGCACAAGAGAGAGAAGGCAGAGCATATCCCCAGCAAAGAGAATCTGCAACAGCAGGTTTTTTTAAAATAAAAGGTCAACTTAGAGGGAAACCACACTCCCTCTCTACCGGAGACCAGGAATCAAACCCAGCCAGGAGTCTGATGGGGGATGTTCCTTCTTAATTACAAGTGCAGTCCATTATAATCTTGAAGGTGTAAATAAGACAGGTGCCAGTACTCCAGGCTTTGACATTGCCTCTACCGGGAAGCAACTCAGCATTTAGGAGAAGGTGGCTAAAAAGGCCCTCTACAACAAATACAGTCCAGAGGCCAGGTTGTCCCTCAAAAAGGAGAAAGCCCACCCTTCTCCAATCCTGCAGATGAGCAGGAAAGCTCAAAAGAGAGGGGTTATGCAATGTAACTATGGTGTAAAAAAAAAAAAAAAAAGATTCAGCCTCCTTTCAGACCTTCTGCCACCTCATCGCGGGCTTGCGACAAGGCAGTTGGGAGGACGGTGGGCTCCGTGGGCTGCTAACAGCCGGCACAGCTTACCAACTGCTGCTCCAGCCCACTGCTTCACACAGTTGAAAACCCCACATACATTTTCCATACACTGGCGTCCACGCAACCACCACCCCCCTTGCTCATCCCATCTCTGCGACTGCATCAGTCGGGCTTCAATTTGCTGCTAACAGGTTTGTAAGAACCTAGCTGTGAAGAGATTAGCGGGGGGCGGGGGGGAAGAAGATCTCAAGGCAGCTTAACACACGCAGAAAGAGCTTGAGGTTAAATGTAGCATCTGAGTACAAGCTGGAAAAGGGAGCTGAGCACTAGGTTCCTCTGAAAACCGGCCACCAGATTCACCCTCTCGCTGGAGCCAGCACTTTGAACATACATTAAGTGGCTATCAGATGTCCCCGACAGCCACCCCAATCAAGCTGCAAGCAGGGATAATTGCTAATGAATGTTCCCTACACTTTGTTTTCGCCATCCCTCGTCTCCCATCACCAGCTCTTCACCACCAGAAATAGCAGCAGGACTGCCAGCCTCCCCACTCCACAGCCCACAGCAAAAGAGCAAAGGAGGGGACAAGCCAGCTCGGAGCCAGCAGAGACACGAACCCACCTTCTCTGACATTTGAGGAAAAAAAATCCTGCTAATTCTTTTCCCCCCCACCAATCTGTTAAAGTAAATATTATTTTTCCTGATTTGGGTAAAGCCTGCAGTGGGATGCAGGGGCCACACAGGCTTGCCCTGCATTGCTGGTAACAATGCGGGGTTTGGGACCCTTATCTCGTCCCGATTCCATCTCAGCAGTACGAAAAAAAAAAACATGGAGAAGGGCTGTCCGGAGCCCCTCGATTTCTTCACTCCTCCCCAATAAGCTGCATTCGATTGAACGCAAGTGCCGTGAACTGAAGGCAGGGGAGTTGAAAGAGCTGAAGGAAAACGTGCCGGGGGGGAGCCAAACCATCACTAACGAGATGAGCTCTGCTCCGGTGCATCCGAGGGAGGAACAAAGGCACCGTGTGCAACGGAGCAGCGGCTCCGCACAGCACAAAGCCAAAACGCTCCCCAGCAGCTTCGTTAGCGACCTTTCAAGAGCATCTTTTGCTCTCATTAAGGTCTCCGGACACAAAAGGAGACAAGCAGATGCGGCACAAGAGACTGAATGCTAACACCAGGCGGGAATAGCCCCAGCGTTTTACACATACTGGCCTACAGAGCCCTGCAATGCAGCCTGAGCTCTCCTCCGCTCTTCTTGCCCATTGAGCACACGGCCCCGGTGCACATCCCAGTTAGCTGGAGCTCGGCAGAGAATTGCACGCTGGAACCTGTAGTCCTTCGGTGGGTTGCTGCCATCCTCTCCATCTTACAGCTGCTGGGGGGTGGCCTTGGGGCACTGGCACCGAACAGCAAGGAGGTGGTTGACATGTTCTGCAAGGTTAATAATGGAAAGGGTTGAATCATTTTCCTGGCATGCCTCCTCAGTGAACAACATGGGAAATACAGCTTGCTCTGCCAGCCAGCACCGGGCCAGGACACCAGCTTCAGCCTTCATTTCCCTGCTGCTCTCCAAGAGCTTCGAAATAAAAGAGGCAGCACTGGAAAGCAACACTGTCTGGAAAGAATAAAAGCAAGTGGAGCCCATGTGTTGGCAAGAGAGCTCACCGTAAAATGCATTCAAAGGGAAAAAAAATAATCTTGGCGGAGACAGCGTTCCCTCCGAAAGAGCAGGGCTGCTGTAACCAGCAGTGGCAATAAATCAGCTTTCCCCAGCAGGCAAAAACACGCACTGGGCTCTTCCCCGGGTGTTATGAGAAGCGCCCTGGCCACGTGCAAGGGAGAGGAGCAGGACGCAAGGCATCCCCCTGGGAGCCAGGCGCAACTTCCTTCACCCTGTTTTCTTGGTGATTTGTGGGAAAGGCGGATCCGCTCTTCTTGCATGCCTCATAAGCTTCATAGCTGTCAGACTAACGTAACAGGTAATTAACTACTAAACAGCCATTTTCTCGTCCTCTCCGGAGGGAAATTGCTCACCATCCAGCTAGAAAATGTTTCTTTAGTAGTTTGCAAAAGGGAAAAGAAAGTCGGGAGTTTCTGGTGGGCGACAGGGGTGTCGCAGCCAAAGAGGGGCATTCGCAGCAATGCCTGCAACATGGACACATGGATGCAGGAGAAATGGAGCCATCAAAAATGAGAGAGATGATGCTTATCCAGTTGTGGGTGCTGCAAACTGCCTGATTTCAGTCGGGAACGAACAGCAGTATCCCTGGTTCCTGCCTGCAGCTACCCTGCAGACCTGCCCAGGTACAGCTGCAGCCAAAACCGATCCAGTGCTTGAAGCTCAGTTATCGGCTCTGTGGCCCTTCTGCAGGTACGAGTTATTTAATATCAAGGGGGAAAAAAAAAATCCCGTCCTTCTCACAGACTGCAGGACCAGGCTTCAGGAACCACTGTGCCCAAGCCGCGTCCGCCCTTGTCGCTTTTCCAAGGAGAGTGGTGTTGAAGCATCGTTTCCCCGTCTGTTGTTCTAACAGCAGTAGTCTCCACTGTCTCTTTACAAGGACATTCACTTTTGGGGATTATCTAGCCAATTTTTCCAACCCAGCCTTCACCCTGAAGTGCTCAGGATACGTTCGCACAAAGGTGACACCTGACTGGCAACAGGAGCCATCGCCTGAGCCAGGAGATCCAGGTTTGCCGCTGCTCCATGTCACCTTCTCCTGACTCAGACCTCCAGTTTTGGAAAGAGCTTGCAGAGCACCAAGTGCTTCACTTCAAGGTTTGATCTCCCTCATGACATGGTCTTGCACCAAACTTTCAACTTGGAGCATGTTTTCAAGCATCATCTTTTAAGGACCCGTTCCCTCTGCCTTAGCACAGGTCAACCAGCCTTTGGCCCGTGAGAAACATAACGTTTTCCTAAAAAGAAACCCCAAAGCAGATCCAACTTTCTACAAACACCAAATTTTCTAGCCTGAGGCAGAAACAGCCAGTACTGCAGCCTTGTGAACATGCACCCAAGGAACTCTACACACTGCCCTTGGCCACAGAAGACCACATGGATGCAGAGAAGCCATTCCATGGAGGCTGGGTTAGGAAAGGGATACGCGTCAATGTTCAATCCGAATCAACAGAATGGGTGAAATGAAAAAAAACAGGATCTTAAAGAAACACAAACAAAAGCCAGCAGCCAAACTTTTGTTTGAAAGCCTGTCAGGTCTAGACTGCAACGTGTGAGGAAGGAACAGCTCAAAACCACAGCTGCTAATGGTTATGGATTTGGCAATCAAAATGTCTTTGTTAAAAAAAAAAAAAGTTAACTGCCTTACTATTGAGGTTACAAACCACAGCCTTGATGCATTGTTGCAGTCAACATCCTCCCTGCTGTTTTTGAGAGCTTACATCTGCTGCTGGCAGATCATGTGCTGGCATAGGCTCCCTTCGCAAGGATGCACAAGGAATTTTGCTAGCCTGCCTTCCCCTTCTTCCCACAACGATGCCTGTCAGTCCTTGCCTGCTCTGCCCCTTGCATGCTTAGCTGGTACGCAACCAGATCCAGACACAGCAGGCTGGGATCACTGCAGGATCCTTCCCCCAGCCGGTCAGAACCATCCGGTGGGTGTTCTCTGCCTCCCAGCCTTGAGCTCAGCTCTCATCGTGTTCCTACACCACAAGCTGTACTTTGATTCAAAGGGCAAGGGAAGCAATTAAAACGTAATAAGTAATAACAGGACTTTGAAATGTAGATTTAATATTCAAACTCGTGCTGGTGCACTCAGATTTCAAAATGCTGAGCAGTCTGCCAGGGCTCCAGTCTGCAGGGAGACCTGGAGGACTCAGCGGTGCCAGCAAACACCGGGCACGCTGCAGCCCCCTGCTCTCCCTGAACCAGCGTCACTGGACCTACAGCCACCAACACCCTTCTATGGCTCAAATCCCAGCCTGAGAAAACACCCGTCCGTGGTAAACCCTACAAGCAGCATGAGAAAAGCTCGAGATGTTTATACAGTGCCTGATGACCATCAGGGAAAACTGGGTGGACTTGGAAAAATATTCAGTAGTGTGCTAGGCTCAGCTGAAAGAGCCGTTTTCATCCTCCTGTGCCAAGGGATGGCAGAGGCAGGGCTAACCTCAGCTGCAATGCAGCCTCACCACGTGCGCTGTCAGACAAGACCTGGCAAGGAGGAAGAAAGAGGCAACAGGGAGAAGGAGATGAGGGGAAACCAGGGCACCTGCTTCTGGCTCAAGCAGCTCACAGCACCTGCACCCTGCTAGATACAGCTAGACATCTTCAATTAGCTTCATAAAGTCCTTTCATAAATCAGAGTTGCAAAGAAAAGGGGTAAAACAGCACAGCTGAGCACAGCAGGTGACAGAGATCAGCTGAACTTTGGGAAAAACCTAACTTTGGTGAACACAGCCCTGCGCAGATAAGGCATCCACGTCCCTGCCCTGGTTTACTTCGGCAGCTGCCGCTCCCCACACTGACCCTTGCTGCTACTCCCGGACGAGGTGTGACGCTGGCGGCTGCTTCCAGCTATTGATTCAATCCCACCAACATGACGGGATTTCTCACGGCACAACGTGTGGCAGAACCAGGATACGCATCTGAGCGACCGGTATGTTCAGGGTTATGAAATAGATGACACGCCAATGAAAGCTTAAGCAAGCATAGTCCTTGGGCACTCGTACATTTACTGCAGTGGTTATATCCTGTAGCTGCCAGCTCCCCTGTCATTTGGGGTCACCATCTAAAGGGTGGTCACAGCTCAACCTGGTGGAACTACAACCGGATGGCAAGGGTGTGGGGCACCTGAGCAGCAGCCAGGCTCGAGGTCAATTTTATCTAACCCTTGGTTTCAGGATTAAATGAAAACCAAACACCAAGAAGGCGGCAAGTATCAGTGACCACATCTGAAAGAAGAAAAAAAAATAATCCCAGATCACTGACTAGTTTGCTGAAATGGTAGCAGAGGCTAAGTCCACAGTCATCATTAATTAAGTCATATGCTTCAGCCTTGGCTTCATTTTTTCCCTAGGGTCTAGGAAACCAGAGGAGAGGGCAAGCTAGCCTCTATCATTCGATTTCTTTGGCATGTTAATGCATTCCTAAATTAATCATCATCAAGTGACAATCTCTCCTTCATCTTAACAGACTGAGCAGTGGCCTCAGTAAACCTGCTGGCTTATGCAAGGCAGCTGGAGCCTTAGAAGAGTCTCTGATGAAAACCAAAGCACTTCACATAAGGAAAAACTCCCCCATCTCTTACCGTCTATAATCCAAACCAGCTGCATGCCTGCTCTGCTTTGCGCCTAGAACCATGAACCAGGGGGGCTTTATGCAGTGAGAAACCCAATAAAGAGATGCATCACCCATAGATCCCTGCAAGCCAGACTAATGCCTAATACCACTTGATCTGGCATCAGGCTGCACGCGAAAGACAAATTCAGCTTAGGAGAATTCAGGGACCTGTAAAGTTCAAAGGCCTTTCACCGGTTGCAATCATTAACAGCCACCTAGATTGCTGCAGAAGGAAGTATATCTGATCTAACCTTCAAAACCCTCCTAAAAATCATTTATTGGTAGAGGTGCAATAACTAAGCCTCAGGAACAAGAAGGCAAATATTCCGTTGGTGGGGGTGAGCGGAGGTGCCAGGACAGCCACAGCACCACACAAACAAGCATTTGTCTTGCTCAGGGCCTACATAAGGAAACCTTTACTTCAGGGAGAAGGTCCTCATAAAAAGTTTCTACGTATTTATACTGTTCTTCGAAGTACACATCAATGTATATGTTTGTGTTTCTCCCCCTCATGAACTTCTTTCTTAGGAAAATATTACCAGCAGGCTATTGTTCCTTTATTTGGAGATAATCTAAACAGGCACCTTCTGGAATCTAAATATAGAAAATTTCTACCCTTCTTCTTTACTCCTGTTTGAGAATTTTAAGCAAGTCCTGTATGCTTGGCACCCGAGTCTCTTTTTTTTTTTTGGTGTTATTTTCACGAGGGAGGGAAGAGGAGGACAAGAGATTAAATGCAAATTTCCTGAGAGGGAAAGATGAAGCCTATTTAAATGATAGTAGCAATCTCGTGGCACAAAAATAGCTTAGACGTGTTCCCTTGTGCAGATTTAGGACACTAAGTGATCACCTAGAAATGAAAAATAAACACTTTACTCCCGTCAAACATAATTACCCAGTATTTCAGCCCGAGATAATAGCTACATCTAGATATCGGCATGTGTGCGCGCTTGCATTCAAAGTAAGTCCAAACACACCTATCAACTACTAAAATAGCAGCAGCGGAAACATTCTTTTTCCAGTTAAAGTAATAGTCTCTCAGATCAAAGTCATTAGCAAAATGAACATGGACTTCAGAACACATTAAAATGGCATAAATGTAAATAGTTCCCTGCTTGCTTTAGACTCTTGCCAAGCCCTGCCTGCACCATCCCATGTTTCCCCACCGAGTGCTGCTGAAGTCACCGACACCCCATGCAGGAAAAGAAAGGCAGCTCCTTGCTCTGCTCAAGGTGTCAGTGACGTCAGCCCCGGAGCAAGGAAAAGTTGTCGTCAACGCTCAGATCTCGACAGGAGGAAAAAAAGTTTCCAGGTTACCTTTAGCATTGAAAAGCATAACAAAGGGATCATTCTGGTCTCAACCAAGGCTTTTTGGGTGGCTGCCACAAAGAGAAGGAAACGAGCCCAGAACGCGCTCCAAGGAGGTGCAAGATGTGCAAAGCTCAACTGGAAATACTGAGATTCAAGAGCCACGCAGAGGGATCTCCTGGCACCAGCCAACCACCCACCCTCAGCAGTGGGGCTGAATTCAGAAAGCAGCTTTTGCTTCAGTCCCCTGCAAACAAAGCAAGTGACACTCGATACCTGGGGTGGACCTTCCTACCTGACAATAACTTCTGCTCCTAGAGCAGCTTCAATCCAGAGATCACAGCTTTGAGCAGTAAAATTAGGTGTAAATAACCTCTGATGGGGAAGCACTGCTTTGCTCTCCATGTGGGAAAGAGACCCAGAGGAACGGATTTAACTAGTTCACGCAATAAGTAGCACAACTGGGATTAGGGCAATGTCATCTGACGTGACGCTGATTTTAATCACAAGGACATCTCTTCTCTGCTCTTCCTCTGCTCCCTGCCAGCTACTGCATACAAGATCCTGTTCTGTCATCGCTTCTCTCACAGCCCTGAAGATCCACAAACCACTTCAACGTCAATCTGTCTTCAAATACTATACGTAGGGCAGAGCTGCAAGACTGACCCCTCTGAAGGGGTTACGCAAGGCCAGACTTGCACGTCCGCTAATAATGCGGATAAATAACCAGTCCTTAATAATACTGCAAGCTCTCAGGGCAGGGACTTGCTCGGAGTCTGCTGGTGCAGCATCCAGCAAAACGGGGCATAGCTGCTTGATTTTGTTTTTTGAGCACAAGTGTAAAAAAAAAAAATATTAAATGAGGATAATGATAGAAAAATACCAGCAGGGTGCCACTAACATCTTCATTAGCAACCTGAGAGAGGATGCAAACAGCAAGGAAATTAAATCTGCAGACAGGACTAAATAGGGAGTGGGTGACATCATCAAAAGGACTGAGAAATAATAGACAAGTCACAGGAGGGACAGACCAGGAAGAGTCTCCCTTGCCTATGGGAACGAATGGTCACAAGAGTCAAAACAAACTTCTGTGGCTACTGAAAAAGGCAAGACCACCATCAAAAGACAATGAGCAAGACAGGGAACGATTTCATCTTTGGGTGGTAGGTATAATCTGCAAACGTGGCTTGCCCTGCACTTGTGAAATGATTTCTTCCGGAAAATGCAGAAGCTTCAAATATGAGTTGGTGAAGAGGAGAGGTGTGAGTCAAAGCACAGTGCCTGAAGAGAGCTCCGTGGTGGCTTAATCTCCGAGACGTCTCTGCTGCTGCATCACATTAACCTTACTTGCTAATATACTGCAGATCTTTAGAAAATATTCAATGTTTTTTGCACGCCATAAGTGGCAAAACCACATCTTCCTTTCCCTCTCTCCCCTGAAGCGAGGACGAGTCTTTGTACACCAAGAAATGGCTGGATTACACTGCTGACAAGTGGCTTTGGTGCTGGTTGCTGGATGAACCTGGGCTGAATCATCAACATGAGTAGCAGAGATTTCCCACTACCAGTGAGATCCAATTCAGATTTCTGAGCTGGCGCTGCGCACTTTTTCGTCTTGCTAGCATTCGCAATTAAATGAATCTCAGCTTCCTTCAGATGCACTTGCTGCACATGATACTCCACAAAGACATACATTTCCTCATAAACCAACTTCAGAAAGATCCTCAGATCTCTGAATTCTATCTCACAAGCTAGGGAAATGAACACTGCATAAAGTGATCCCGGGAAAAAAAACAGACAAAACCACTGCAAAAAGGCAACAAATTAGGAATTATAAATAGTTTGCAATATGGGAGCAGCAAAAAGCCAGTGAAATATAAACCAGGAAGTGCCATGGCATTGAGAAGAGAGGTAAGTCTCTCACCAACAGGTCTGATAACAGTGCTCCTGGAATACACTACTCTTCCTCCTCTGCGGCCAAGTGGTGCCAGCAAACTGGGAGGAATTTATAGAGAACATAGCTAATTGTGAGGCTCCTCTACGGGAAGATTAAAAGCTAGTTACCTACAGCGCAATTTCCAGATTGTAAGAAGCTGTCACAGCCATTTTACCACTGCCTGAAGAACATATCCACAAAGAAAGAGGAATCAGTAGAGAGAGAAAAGTACTTGTGAGAGACCAGGACAAATTTTTCCACCACTGTTACAGACAGCAGAAGAAGGATGAGAATCTCCATTTAAGACCAAACTGCACATTAGTGGGTGCTACAGAAGAAAAACTACACTGACCCCAATGTCCTTTCCTCTTCTCTCTCTCAAGGCTTGCTCCCATACAAGGCCAAATACTCCTGCAGATTTCACTGTATTCCAGTCCCAAAGCTCCCTCTGCTGCTCGTACTCCAATCTCTCCCCTTTCTGCCTGCTAAGAAGAGACACAACCTCATCAGAAATACTCTCTTCATCTCTAGTTTCAGGCATCACTCTGCTACAAAACCTCACAGGGTCTGGGAAAGCCAGAAAGGCACTTCACGAGAAGCAGCCCCCAGCTGCTGATGCCTCTCCAACTCTTCATGGCAAGAAGATGCCTATCAGCCTGGTGTGTCCTCCTCCTCCATCCCAAGGAATCAGTTTATTCTGTCTCTGAACATGGTCTTGGTTCACTATCAAGCCCTACATGATCTGAATTGGGCGATTCCCATCAGACCAAACCTGACTTGTACGAGGGGCAGTGGAGTGAACAGGCATGAAAGAGTATCAGGAACAGCTGTGCTGTGCTTGGTGCTAAGCGCAGGCTTTGTAAGTTAATAAAACATACCCTGAGGAAAGCTGCTGCTTCAGATTTTGGGCATGGAGTCAGTCACAGGATCAGAGACTCAGACCTCAGGAGGTCTCTAGTTCAACCTCCCAATCAAAGTGGAGTCAACATTGAATTCAGGCGAGGTTGCTCATGGCTTTGTCCTGTCGGGTCTTGAAAATCTTCACAGATGGAAACTACACAACCCCTCTGGGCAATGCCTGCTCCAGTGCTTGGCTGTCCTCCTGGGGAATTTTTTTTCTTAAGTCACATTGAACCCTCCCCTTTCAATTTATGACCCTTGTCTCTCATCCTCCTGCCATGTACATCAGCAAAGAGCCTGGCTCTGTCTCTCTATAATCTCCTTGCAGGAAGCAGAAGGTCTCTCTTCTTCCCCTGCCTCTCTTCACAGGGCACGCACTCCAGCCCCCAACCATCTTCGTGGCCTCCACTGGACTCACTCCAGTTTATCAACACCTTTTTTGTGACCGCAGCATTCCAGATGTGATTTAACCAATGCTGAGCAAAGAGGAATAATCGCTTCTACTGGCCATATTGGGCCATCATGCCGCCAGCCCTCCTTGATGCCAAGTTCAGCTCACTGGCTGCTAAGATCCCCATGGCCTCTTCAACAGAGCTGCTCCCCAGCACCAATGCAGGGAGTTAGTCCACCCCAGGGGCAGGGTTTGGTGTTTGGCCTTCAGGAATATCATGCCAGCCCTTTCCTCCAGCCTGTTGAGGTTCCTCTGAATGGCAGCCCTGCTGCTAAGCATATCCACTGCTCCCCCCAAAAGCAGCATTCATTGTGGGGCACTCCATCACCCACCCTGGTCATTGCTAAATGTACAAAACAGAAGAAGTTTGAGGAAAAAGCCCTGAGGAATACCACCTCCAAGGAGATTACAAGGCAACCACCACTGCACTTTGAAGCCCCATGACCCAGCCAGTTGTCAACTCTAGAAGTCCACCTACCCAGACTCGAATGACTCATCTTGGATACATGCATGCTGTAGGAGACCAGGCTAAAAGCCTTGCTAAATACAAAGAGATAGTCACTGCTCTAACTATTGGATCATAGAAGGTAATCAGGTCAGTCAAGCATAATTTTAACCCTAAGTAAATCCACGCTGGCTATTCCCAATCTCCTTCTCCTCCATGTGCCCAAAACTGGCTTCCAAGAGGAATCACTCTGTGAATTTCCCAGAGACCAAAGTGAAGCTGACTGGCCTGAAGTGTCCAGGATCATCCTTCCTTCCCTTTTTAAAGATGGAGGTAAGTCACCTTTCTACAGTTATCAGGGTCCTCTCTTGATCTCCATAACCTTTCCATGGTAAGAGTGGCCTTACAAAGACACCTGCCAACACTCTCAGTACATTTGGATGCACACTGTCAGCACCCATGGACTTGTATGGGTTGAGATTTCTCAGAGGACTCCTGATTCAATCTCCCTTCACTACAGGTAGTCCCCCGCCTCCTTGAACTCTGCCTCTAGGCACGAGATGTCTGAGAGATCTTGCTGGTGAAGCCTGAGGTGAAGAAGGCCTCAGTACCTCAAACTTATCTGTGTCCCTGGTCATCAAATCACCTGCCTCATTCAGAAAAAGGCCACTTAAATGTCCCTTGACTTCCTTGGGAGTTTTGATCCACTGTAATCTCCAGCTGTCCCTCCTTTCCCATATCTAGGGGTTCTGGATGTCCTCTCTGCAGGGTCTCCGTGAAGACCCTGCTGCTCTCCTGTCCATCCTCCCTGGTGGGAGGGTGCTTACCTCCTCCCACAGCTCCTTCTCCTGGTGACCCAGTGCCCCAGCCAGAGCACAACGCTCACCAGCGAGGCCAGTGTGACCTCTGGCTCCAGGAAGAAGCACCAGGCAGGTCCAGCAGCTACAGACCTAGATGCTTGTGCTTGGGCCAAGCTACCCTCTCTTATACCACGGTAGTTGATCCCGTTGGCACTCCAAAAGCAGCCAGACAGGTACTTGACCTTTCCTAATCCAGAGTCCTCCCTGAGATGGGAAGATCAGCATAGTTATACCCAGAGGTAGCAAAAAATTGCTGCCTGGCTGGGCAAAACTTGGAGCAATTCTTTCTACAACAACCCCATGAAATTTCTTTAAGAGAAACAATCAGTACTTTAGAAGCCACATCCAGGAAAGATGTAAGCTCCCAAGTTTGCCAAATGAGGATGAAAACCAGAAATACAATATTAATGCATTGCAGGTTCCTGTTTTCCACAGTCCAGCACAGCTGCTGCATCCTGGTGCACATCCATCCGTGCAGCAAGGGAAGCAACAACTGTCATGAGCCCTTGCAGCATCATCTCTCAAGCTAGTGTCGGTTTAATTAAACAGGCATAAGTCCTTATTGAAAAGAGTTTCAGAGTATGTGAGAAACTAGTTTCAACCAAACTACCCCACTGGCAGCGAGGCCAATGATGGATTTAGTTTGTATTAGTCTACCGCTCCCTTCCACCATTGTTGAAATGCACTTTCTTGGTACGTTCTCTTTCTAGCCATAAAAGACTGCGTAGTAGTTGTGTCTTCTCTCAACACAGTCTAAAATCTCCATTCAATGTCTTCTCTAGAGCATCTCATGGAGGCGAGTTACACTACTGTGAAAGTCTGTTGGCTAATGCAAGCTTGCAAAGGTTTATTTGCTGTACTCACCTGCTCATTAAATTGCTCTAGCGATAAGCAATCAGTCATGTCCACACAGCCTAGGAGGCACCCTGACGGATAATCGCTTGGAAATTCCACATCTGCATGAAAAGAAATATCTCTTCAGAGGACCACATCCCCACAAACATAGCTGGGGTCTTCTAACCCCCAGGTGCCCTTCCCTCACCTCCACACACTTCTAGTTTTTGAGGCACAAGAAAACATACAGCAATTTTAGCACCCTGTCATTCTTTTTCCAGCTCAGGATCTTCACCATGACAGGACTGAGGTTGGGAAATTTAATTATACATACACCTTTCCCTGCTTAGCTTCTGACAGAAGAACATATAGTGTAGGAAGAGCTCCTTGCCCTGATGAGGTGGGAGACAATGCTGCTGTATGACATTTAAGCTGGGTGACGTGCAGAAACACCACACAAACAGGTGCAGTGCAGCCACCAGCATCCTCCTACCTACATGAGAGAATAACATCTCCCTGAGAACCTGCAGCTTTTCAGTCCTGATTTCTGCAAGGTCAGAATACATGAAAAGCCTTTAACATCATTGTAAACAGACTGAAGCACAAGCCACTTCACAGGCACACAAGCACACACTTGATAGCTTGTTGCTTGAGCCAAGAATAAAATGAAGTCCTTTACTGTCAAAAGCTATCACAGAAGTCAGATGCAATTTGACGGTGTTTGCGCTTGGAGTACGTGACCAGCTAAAGGATGGAGTTAAAGTCTGCCACCATGCCCATTCTGCTGACGAAATGCAGAAAGGATGAAGAGAATTTCAAGAACAGAAGGTTAAAAAGTGAAGCAGTAATAACTGCTCAGCAGACAGGGCTTTCTGACACTGCTCATTACGTGGCTCAATGTACCAAATAATACAAAGATCCAAGGAGAGAAGTTCACCTTTCCGGAGCAGCATTCTGTAGGTGGTCTCCAGTTCAGAGATTTCCTGAGGGGAAGGTCGCTTAGCAGTAGCTGCAATCCATAACCGCCCTCTATGAGATGTGTACCAGGTCCTGCCCTCCACCCTAGAGAACAAAGGAGAATTTAGGACTTAAATTTCAGCAGAAATCACCCACACGGACAGATTTTTCAATTGAACGTTTCACTACGCAATTCCTGCTGCTAAGCTTTGCCCTGACTATTTAAACTCAAGCAATGTGTCAGCACTACAGAGAAAAGCTGAGATGGGCAAGAAATAATGCCACAAGCGGAGCATGTCCTCATGGCTTTAAAGCAACAACAAAAAAGGACACCAATCCCTTGCAAATACAGCAGTATGCCAGACACGTGTGTAGGACAATCTGCTCATACAATTCCCTTACAAGCTCAAAAAGTTACACACAGTAAGCACGCAATCTAGGGAGTAATAACAGACCATGCACTGTAAGAAGCGGTCGTTAGCTGCAGCTCTTGGGGATCCCAGAATGGGCACTAGGCATCAATGCCACAGCTGTATCGGAGCAGCTGACAGCATCCCAGACCACCTGGACGCAGAAGCTGGGCATGTTAAGATTTACAGCATCTTTAGCTTGGGAAGTGAAAAAGCTTTGCCCTCTAAAATGAAAAATTCTATGAAGAAAAGGGAAAAAAAGGCTAAAGAAGATTCTTTGTTCTATATTAATGGTAGGAAAGGTGAAATAACCTGGCAGGGATGCTGGGCTGAAGGAGCTTCTCTTTGTAACCTGATTCCTAGCCCAGAGAGGGAAGGTAGTAGCAAGTCGGCGGGGGGTGGTTGGGTTTTTTTTAAACAAAACCTGGTGCCACTGTTGGCCTTTTTATGAGGGACAAAAAGACCAGAAGAACTTATTTCACATTTTCAGCTTATTTGCCTTTCAAATTCCAGAAAGGTACACCCCCAACTATAATGCAGAAATCTCAGACTCTCTCTAAATTTACCCACTGTGAAGGAATTTGTAACTTCCAGGTTAGCTACTCTCATGAAAAACAGATTCACAGGCTTCTCAAACCATCAGTACACTGGATGAGGAAGCACGGCTTCCAAACCTGGAGCTATCACTAGGTATCAGTCACTGTACAAAGCAAGCGAGTCCACAGAGGTCCTCTGAGGAACACAACTTCCCATCTCACCAACGAAGCAAGAGCTGACCAGGATACATCACAGTTCAGGCCACCCCTTTACCTTTTGATTCCTCTTATGAGCAAGGAAGCCCAAGGCTGATGCATGCTGAGGCACCAACCGTCATCTGAGATCTCCTGCAACTCTCGATCCTGAATCCGCAACCTGTTCCGCTCTGAGCCAGACTCATTTCCAGCGCCCATCAAATGGATGGCTTTCCTGTGTGGGAGCAAACCAGTTTGGTCCACCCACTTCAGAGTGTTCAAAAGAAACAAGAAAAAGGTTAGCACCTCTCTAGGAACAATGTATATCAAGTGCAAATCCTATTTGAAGTTTTTCTTCATTTAAGGACAGAGGTATTACTCTTATCGTGATCACTCTTCCTTCCCCTGCGAGCTCACTGTGCTTACATGCCATACTTTGACAGTAGAAAAAACAAGGTCATGCTCCACTCTGTGTGGCTTTTCCTTTCTATGCATCACAGCTAAACTACAGATTTAAAGAATAAATCTACCTGCTGGTGTTTCAGAACATTCACAGGAAGATACAATTTTCAAAGCATGTTCACAGCTGTCAACACTCAAAACTGGGAATCATCCAATCTCCAAACGCTTAGCATACAGCAAGAACACCATGATTAAAGGAGAATTAGAGGGTAGAGATTATGCCCTTTGGAAATTGGAAATCTGGCAGAAAAGGCTTCATAAATAGAGCAGAGAAAGTGACACAACATTAGGGTGACTCTCAGCAATTCTTCCACATTCCTGAAAAGGAGGCAGGAGGCTAAAACTCAGACAAACCAAATCTACCAAAGCAGGGAACAGAGCAGGTCATTGGCAAACCTTCTCTGTCCCCAACTCAGATGGCTAATGAGGATCTCTCAGACACAGGGGACGAAAGAGGTACTACAAACATGTGAGAATTCACAATTCTTAAGCTTAACTCTCCCAAAGCTAGTCATTACTCTAGAATAAATCATTCAACCCATACTGACCAAAGGAGCAGGCTGAAGAAGACGGGGATTCACTAAAACACCAGAATTCAGAGTCATCTTTGCTTCTGGGCTCCCGGCTGGCTTGCTCAGCGTGCCACAATTAATGGCTTCGATGGTTTCATCCAGTCTGCAAGCACAAACAAAAGGCATGAAAATTCCCTGCTTCCCCCTGGCAATGTCTCCCTTCTCCCCTTCTGACCCAAAGCGGTTTTTTACCACCTCCCCTAACTAAATGATTTCATCTTGGTGTGATTTTTAATTTGAACAGTCGCTCTTCTCTACTGCAGAAACTCAGCTTGGTTTGAATTTGAGATGATTGGTTGTGTTGAGATAGGCTTTCTGCAACATCTCTTTCCAGGGCAGTTTATCTTTAACAGACATGCCAGCTACTGAAACCCCGTGCAAGCATCGCACAGCTGGGCTTAGGAGAGGGTCCCAGCAGAGCTGTGCTAGAAGAGATGATATGCTGCAAGCCAAAAAGACCGTCAAGGAAGAAAATAACACAAAACTGTGTCCTAGTGTCAGAGGTGCCCTACAAGGGATCAGCTTGCTCAGCTTTCCTTACACTTGCTCTTCCAGATTCAGCCAGACCACTATCCGTGACGATTTTCACCTCCCTGCTCTCAGGCGTGCCTTTGCGCTGCCAGTTCTCACTCACCTGCTGTGGTATTCAGCCATGCTGTCGTCTTCCTCCAGGATCTGCCTGCCAGCAAAGTCAATGGTGATTTTTTTGGTAAGCCGAGAGGCGTGACGCAGCTCCCGCAGTTCCTGCTCTCTCTTCTGGAGGGCTTCCCTTTCCTGCTTGGAGAGCCACTGGTTGGAGTCCGTGGCAAAGTAATCTGATTCATCGTCAATGACCTGGGTTCGACGCACGCTGGCGAGAAACAACCACAATGGCAGAAGATGAGCACAGTGGGACAGTGACATGCTCTGACCACCCCAAACCTGCCTTCCAACCGACTCCATTCTGTTCTCTCTGGAGAGCTGGACTGTCAGGGGAACAAAGCAAGGACATCCAAATGGGACCTACTCAAGGGCTTCACTCTTGTTCCACCAAACACCAATGTTAAGGTGACTGTAGCTACAGCCCAGGTTTTAGAAGGAACTCTCTAACATTTCTGTTAACGGCAGCTTAGCCTGCCAGATAATTGATGCTATTTCACAATAGTCTCACAGCTAGTATCTTACCTTGTCCTGTCAAATTCCAACAACTTGTCTTTGTGTTTCACAGCCATCTCCAGGCCTGCTTTGAGTCTAGCTTCTTGTCGAGGAAGTAAGTCTTTGCTTATGGCATCCAAATTCCCTGAACTTTCAGCACCTGAGATAGAAAATAAATCACAGCTCAATAGTAAGTTATTTAAAGCCCAGTCTTGGTGGGCCTGGCTGCAGAAATGCCCCCTAAAACAAATGTCACTCAAGGAGCTAAAAGAAGAACTTTGCACCAAGATCAGCACCTTTCCAAACCAGGTTCAAGCCCCAATTTTCCCTGTAGCCCCTTTCACAGACTCCTTCCTCCAAAGAGGAGCAAGCATTTAAATACTACAGTGACAACATGTAGGTAGTGTTTAGAGAGAAGGTCTTGGTCTTTTGATTCTCCTTCACCCTTCACTAACAATTTGGGCAGCCTAAATTCCATCCGTCGCCAACCACAGTCCCCTCCTAAAGGCCAAATTCTCTCCTAAGTGTTGTCACCTCCACAAAGAGACTCTTGGTCACAACAGATCACTGACAATTGCCAGTTAAGCACAGAGCAAGCCTTCTGTCTGCCGCTGTACGAGCCTCTCGCAAATGAAATCCTCCCCCAACACACCTCAGCAGGTTTTTCAGACCAGCTGTTGTTGGAAATGGAGAAATCTATTCCCAGCAAGGAACTCAAGTTCTTTCTTACCAGTTCTGGCAAAGGGCCAAAACCCAAACAAACAAAAGGGAACAAAAAAACCCCAGCTTCCATCAAAGCCACAATGGAACAAACCAATGTATTTCACACAAGACATCACGCAGGCTAACGCCTTTATTTCAGGGAAACAAAAAAGCCTGTATTTCCCTGTCATTGCTGATCCACATTTTTTCACCCCCAAGACAAATAGCTAACCGCATTTCAGCTTTCACCTACACAGATAATGCACAAAACAAGACCTGGCAGGGGCAGAAGGGAAGACCGATAAAATGGGTAAGAAAAGGGGATCCTGAAGTACATCAGGATCTCTACAGGAAGATTATAAACAGACTGACTCTGTGATCAGCTGTTACTGTCAGGGACTTACAGCACCTCCTGCCATCTCAGCAGCTCTAAAAAGAAGGTGACACCGAGACCCAGAGTAAATATTTCCCCAGTTCTTCAGCAAAGTGTGTTTTTCAACCAAGAACACTGTGACCTTGGCTATATTTCAGCTAAACTCAGACAAAGATCCCCATAATGCACAGGTCTTCGCTGGGAGACTGGGTATTATTTCCTCTTGCTTTCCTTGGCTCTGTTCCTATTTTTAGCTCACAAGATAAGTGTTAGACAAGAAGAGTCATTAGAAAATATTAACCACCACCTCTCTAGACCCAGCAAATCAGATAGCAGCACTTCATCTTCCACAGCACACATTCCACATGAGACTTACCCTAATTTTCAAGGACTGCTACAATGATCCAGTTCATGTGATTGATTCAGGAATGCCTAACGAGCAGCCTTGGGGCCTCTGGGTAAGGACATTATACACTGCCATTTGACACTTGCAGTTATCACCTCTGTTGAAGTCCAGAAATGCTGCCGAGTGCTTGCAGAGAGGATAAAAGGAGCCGACTTCCCAGCCATCCTTTTAATGCCCACCACAGACACCATGCAGCAACGAGGACAAGTGGCTCAGTAAAGTCTGAAGCAAATAAAGTTCACAAACTGTCCTGGCAATTTACATCCCAGAGAAACACTCAGGTGTCAGCTCCCAAGAATTACCTTTAGACATTGCCAGCAATTCTTTATAATATCAACAAACGGATCTAGACAATTTAGACAGCAGGACATACACACTCTCATTCCACACAGCATTAAGGCAAGTGTAGCACAGTGAGGTAGAGGAGGGCTCCTGCTGTTGCACAACTGATTGGATTCATTATATTACAGGTATGTAATTGCTACTGACCTGCCATGAGCTTCTTCAGCAACTTCTGGCTCTTGTTTGAGTCCCGTTGAAGAATGTCCTGCTCTTCTTTAGTGCACACCTAAGGAAAAAAAAAAAAAGAAAGTGAAGACTTAGGAAGGACATCACATGCTTGACCAGCTTCAGAGCCTTGGACAACAGCTCAGGGTAAGCTGTTTAAAGTGGCCAAGATAGTCCACACCTCCTTCTCTTCGGCGTTATTTACACGGGGAGAATCCTGAAAGCTTGCTCTTCACTAAAAGCAATCCATGAGAAATGTACAGCTTGGTCTTTCTTGGTTCTCTGGGTGGGCACACTGCTAGGTGATCTCAAAGGATGAGAAATGCACCCTGAACCTCCCCAGGCAGATGAACAATGCTTAACACAGAGGTCCTCTCTCTTGGTTGGCCACTTGGAGTTAAACAGATCCTTAAAAATAGCAACCAATCTGATTTAAAACATTTTCTTCATCCAACCAATATTTTCCTCTCTCCTGAAGTTCACTTTACTTAATCTGCCATCATTAACTTGCCCCCTTTCTCCAAAAGGTGCCCTTTCAACCAAATACAGGGTGTAACAGGTACCCCAAATGATGCATACTGCACAAGCATTGAAGAAACATCAGCACGCTGGCCCTGGCCATGTCTCTTGCTCCCTACAAGGCTACCAGGGCTGTGCCCAGGATGGGGCTGAAGCCTCGCACACATTTTGGACACTAGGGTGATGCACAGGACAGCCACAGGAGACTGTCATAAATCAGGCAAGCTCCAAAGTGATGTAAATTATGAGGGAAACCTCTCTGCTCTCTCATGTGGCACATCATAGAAGAAACACAAAGTTACTTAAAGCCACAGCACTTCTCCTTCCCCTAGAAGGAGATAGTACAGGTTCTTTCCTGCCCAGCTTTAGAGCCTGGAGAACTTTGCTAGAGGAACTTTGACCCAAGAGGCTAATTTAGCCCCATGCCATTTCAAAGCCCTCAGCAAACTACACCACGTCAAAGCATGGCAAATAAAAACTACCTCGTTACTAACCAGAGCACCACAGAACAAGCAGGGTCCAGAGCCCTCCTGCTCGCAGACAATGCGCCCACAAACCAGGCAGTTGTTGATAAGCTTATGCTTCTGGCCCAGGCACTCGCAGGCATGACGCCCAGGGATCAGGACAGCCAGTTTGTCTTGCCCCTCCTTGGTATACAGGCTGACATATTTGGTCTTCTTCTTAGAGGAATTGCTACTGCTGCCGACTCCACCGCTGTTCTCCTGTGCCTGAGAAGCAAAAAAATAAACAAACAAACTGTATTCACAGTGCAATACCGGCAGCAAAGAGAAAGCACTGACCCTTGAACAGGCTGGGGAGACTCAGACAAGTGTTATTCTGCCTAACTGGAATAAAACTTGGACCAGACCCCAGATTCAACGGAAAGACAAGCTTAGGCCTGCCAGAAAAGGTCCAAAGAATCTAAACAAAGCAAGGACATAAGGATGTTGCTGATCCACTTGATGTTTGCTGCCTCTGAAAGCTAAAACTGTTTGGGTCTAGATGGCAGGCATGCTCTCAGTCCTCTGGACCTGCAATATTAACTCACGGGCATTTAACAGCTTCAAACAGCAGCTCATCTACTCCCAGATTTATTTTCAAGGGCTATTTAGATTGTAGCAATGCCCTGTTTGTAACTATGAAGTCCTTTGTGTGCCTACCCCCAGAAACACAGCTGTTGGTGGCAGCAGGACCTCTTCATTCACAGCCTGTTCACCACCCATCATTTTTTGTTTTCCACCTGGCACAGCCACCCAAGCAGAGGTTCTCCATGCACGGCATGTTCAAGTATTTAGCTGTAATGTAAATTCTTCTCATTTCATAACTCGGCATCAGTGATTCTGTGATTCACCTCTCTGAGTTTCAATCAGGGACTGCACTGGGTCAGGGACTAAGCTTTGGGTCAGGCTGAAGTAGAGAAACCCTGATCAGAAACAAAGCAAGGTATTTTACGTGATGGCTGGATTAATAATCTAATAGCGGGATTCTCTGCTTTCTCCTTCAGACATTATAGCTTGATCAAAGAAACAAAGGGTTCCTCCTCCCACCTGACATCTCCAGCAGGTACCGGCTGAGAAGTGAATTGTTGAGAAGTTAATTGCAGGAATTAATTACAGCACAGAAGTCATTCCAGGGGAACAGAACAAAGCCAACTGCTACCATTTCTCTAGCAATACTCAAAACCAGATGCTTTGAGAAGTAAGCACACACTCCAGGCACAAACCTGCCTCCTAACACTAGATGAGACTGGTTTCAACCATGAATTGCATGCCAGCCATGAGCAAGAAAGACTAGGACTTATTACCCTTATCTATTTCAGCAAGCAGCACTCCAGTATAAATGCACTCTCTGGCCTTTAGTTGTCATATCTGTGACACACTTGAAAATCCTCTTGCAGCGCAAGCACAGCTTTTCTTTGCCTCTCCTCTCCACAGTCTCTCCTGACAACAGAAAAGAGGATTTCTCAGAATCCCTTTCCCAGAAAGCCTGTTTTCATTCACCACAGAGCAACAATTCACTTTCTCTGCCTGCTGCACGCTAGAGGATCACTCCTGCTCTCTGACCCACACCTCAGCTAGCACTGCTTCTATGTCCCACGTCCCCCCACACTGCTTTTCTCCTTGATGGTGCTGTTCTATGGCATTAGGACACCTCTTGTCTTGACTCTTTTTACCTGCTCTCGGTAGCACCAGGCTACTGGTTTAGTGACAAGTGGATGCAGCATTTCCAGTCCCCCCAGTTCTGCCCAACTGGCTTGACTGCCACTGCCAGATCCAAACACTACTGTCATGAAAAAAAACCCAAAACCAGATAAAGCGACCTTGGTTAGCAAACCTTGGCAGAGCTTTCTCAGTTTTGTTCTGTTTTTTTAATTACATTAGACAGTAACTACAAGGAAATGGAACTTTACGTCCCATTTTTAGCCCTCCAGTTAAAAAAATGTTTTCTTATCTTACAAATACTTTTACAAACACTTTAAGCATTTGCAGCCTCCCTGCTACAAAACTTCAATTTAAAAACATACATTTAAGTTCCCCTATTTATTCAGGTGCAACCCTGACTCTCAGGATTTGGATGTTGCTCAGTCAGGCTTGCACCTGGATAAATCATGAAACTTAATTTTGGGAGGTGCAACATGCTGGATGTTTATAGGATGAAGGACTCCACTCCAAGTCTAACAATGCAAGTCAAGCACACTGCACATCCACATGCTTATTTCTGCGGAGCACACTCTTACGCTCAGACAGCAATAGAGTGATCTGCTGTATTTGACGCAACCTGGGACCGCAGTTGTACAGCTGGATCTGAACCTAAGGAAGGAGCTCGGGTTCCCAGCAAGTAGCTCCAAGTCAAAATCCACTACACCAGAAATAAAATCCAGAAATTCAGCCTAGGTAATTAAAACAACATTTAAGAGCAAAGATCGTCATATTCAATGTGCTGACTGTGGGAAATGGTTCTGCTGAAAGGTAAGTAAGTCTGCTGCAAAAAGTTAGTTAACTGTCACTGGGAAAGGCAACTACTGCTTGCTGCATGGCCTTGTGCTGCTTGAAAATAGCAGGATTTCTTGGGTTTTAGCCTTTCTATGCTCTTGTTTTGCAGTTTCTTTCATTGCAGCTCAGACTGGTTATGAATACTAAAAAAAAGGTCTCCACAAAACCAAACAACACCTCAATCTCAACACTAAACGTGCAGGAGTGGAGCTGAACAAGACAGGGAAATGGCCAAACCAGAGCTGCTGCTCAGTGGAAAGGCACTCGCTACAGCTCTGATTCCTCTACCTAGCTGTCGTGGTTTAACCCCAGCCAGCACCACACAGCCGCTCACTCACTCCCCCCCATCCAGTGGGATGGGGGAGAAAATCAGGAAAAGAAGTAAAACTCCTGGGTTGAGATAAGAACGATTTAATAGAACAGAAAAGAAGAAACTAATAATGATAACACTAATAAAATGACAACAGTAGTAATAAAAGGATTGAAATGTACAAACGATGCGCAGGGCAATTGCTCACCACCCGCCAACCGACACCCAGCCAGTCCCCGAGCCGCGAATCCCTGCCCCCCACTTCCCAGTTCCTAAACCAGATGGGACGTCACATGGTATGGAATACACTGTTGGCCAGTTTGGGTCAGGTGCCCTGGCTGGGCATGAGAAGCTGAAAAATCCTTGACTCTAGTCTAAACACTACTGAGCAACAACTGAAAACATCAGTGTTATCAACATTCTTCACATACTGAACTCAAAACATAGCACTGTACCAGCTACTAGGAAGACAGTTAACTACATCCCAGCTGAAACCAGGACACTAGCGCCCAAGGCTTCCTCTTTGAAGCAGCCTGAAATATTTCCGTTGCCAATTAAGGCTTTATTCAGCATGACTGGGAAGTTTTATATACAGCAAGAAGGAATGTTCTACCCACATGGTGGCTTCCTTAATTCCTCAAGCTTCACACCTCTGCTATAAAGAAACACCTTTTATTACTAATTACAGCATCTACTTCTATTGTCCGCTCTCTCATTCAGGCTTCTTCGGGGGTGAGTAAAATCCATTCTGACATAGTCTCTACCTGATGATTATTTTACTCTACGATACAGACACAAACATACACCATCTTTCTCCCCATCCTCGTATTATTTGCCCCACAGCAGTGAGGCTCCCGGACACACACAGGGTACAAGTACACCCTGTCCAAATTGATGGTCAGCTTTGAACAGTCGATGCACGGGAACAGCTGCCCCTCTCATTGCAACCAGGCGACTGTACAACTCACTGACAGTGTGCTTGTAGGGTGGGACCCTCGCCTATCCCAACGGCCGCCAAAGTACTTGCTCAGGTTATAGCTTGTGGCTGCCACGTTGCATGCTATCCGTGAGTGAACAAAGACACACAAACATATATCCCACAGAAGCTGTGCTGTATATAAGACAAGACAGGGTTTGCAGGGGGAGGCAAGCGTTTATTAGACCCTGTGATGTAGCTGGGAAACACAAACATGGTTTCAGGTACATAATCCCATTCATCAGGACTCTGATAATGAAGGATTCATGTTTCTGAAGGCTTATTTCCACTTTTCAATCACATCTTTTGTTAGTGTTTGATATGACCTTTCCCCGTGACCCCGTTTCAAAGCCTGCCCTCGCGTACCAGACACACTCACCTTGGCCAGGTCGAGGGGGGTTTTTACTTCCTCTACATGTGCACTTGGCTCAGCATACGCAGGTGTCTCCTGCTTGTTCCTTCCTTTGCGCTTACCCTTTTTTGCTTGGTCTCCAGCCCGAGGCACTTCCGAAGTCTCTGGAAGCGTGCGTAAGCACAAAGAAAGGCTGGGTAACTATCAGCACTAGAAAGATGTCCCTGAACTCTTACTTGGTGAATGAAAATGGGCTTTACGCTGTCACAACAGAAATAGGACCAGTCATGGGCATTTGTGGCATATCATTGTTTATAAAGAGAAAAACTGAGACAAGCTTTTTTGAGACTTTAATTCCTTCCTCCCCATACCACTCACCATCCTTTTTCCGATACGCTGGCAAAGGCTCAGACGGCAGCTGGGAGGATTTCCGCCACCTGGCCAGGAGTTCTTCTAAAAAGCGACTCTTCTTCCCATCAGTCCCCTGAATAAGGTCAACGACGTACTCCCGGATCTCGTCCTCATTTGTTATTGACAAGATGTACCTGCAAGAGGATGGGATGGAGAAAAATGGGTAAGGGGGCTTTTGTTCTGAGGAAACCAACGGTCTAATCGCACATGTATGCTATTAATCTCTCCTTTCCAGATCAGGTGTTTATAGAGACTCTGGTAACAAAGGGGTTTACCAGTCAAATTTTGAGACAGGCAATTTTGGAAATCCCTTGTGGCTGTTTCACTGAAAAAAACATAAGGTAAATTATTTTTCTGCCCCTGTTCCAGTGCGGAGTGACACCCCCCCAACCCCTCTGCCAAACACTAAAAAATTCACTCTAAGATCCCAGGTGCCACCAGGTCACATAAAAAAATCTAACCATAAGCCAACAAGCTCCTGCTTAAACACAAGGAGACAGCAGCATGCCCTTCCTCACCCACCCACAACGATCCCGGACCCCTCCCCACCACCCGGTCCCCTCACGGGGCACCCACCCGCAGGACAACCCAGGGCGCACATCCCCGGGTTCCCCGAAAGCTGCTCCGAAAACACCATCTGCCCTCCGTGTTGGCCCACGGGGCCAAGAGGGACCCGGAGGCGACGCGAGGGGCCACCGCGGCTTGCCACGGCAGGCCGGCGAGGAGGGACCCGGTAGACCCCGGCGAAAAGCACGGCCCCGAGCGGGGCCAGCCGCGGCTCCTGCCCGCCCCGGCGCCCCCGGCCCCGCTCACCTCACCACCTCCTCGCCCACATCCAGCCCGAAGTCTCCGCGCAGGTGCTGGACGCACCAGGCCAGGAGCGAGCCGGGCGCCGCCATCTTCCGCGCAGGGGAAGGGAAACAGCGGCGCACCGCCCCGGCACCCGCCGCCCCCCCCGGGAACGCGGCCGCGGAACGACCGTTCCGGGCCCCGGTTCTCCCCGGGGCGAGGGTGTTGCGGTCCACTCTTTAAAAACCAAAACCACATCCCAAACAGAGTAAAAACATATTGTTATAGCTCACGTTGATACCGAAAAGCCGGTCGAAGAAACTCCCTAAGACTCGCTTTGCAGTTTTAGAAAGCAGGCATTTTTTATTGCAGCACGGGAGACACGGGGAATAATTCCACCTAGCATGCATGCCACAGCTTTAACACTAACAGGTTATATAGAATAACTAATTGCATATTAATCAGATTAGTATACATATACATAAAAATGATTATAACTGATTATCATAGTACTGCCTACATCCGATCATGCACAATGAAGGGTTCATTTGAGTCAAAGGGCTGCCTTTATGACCACCGACCCATTTGAGATTCTGTTGGCTGTCCTTGAAGTCGTTGTTCTTGTCCTTGTTCTTTGACCTTGAAGCTTAACACAGTTTCAGTCACATGTGGTCAGTTTCAACATCGTTCTCACCTAGCGTACAGGAACTCTAGTCATAAGATCAAAGAACTGCAAAACTTACGAGTAACTACCTCTACTAGTTAATTGCTTGGCTATACTTTTGTCTATTGTTTCAATCATAATGTTAGCATAACATTTCTAATCATTATTTACCAAATCTCACTTTTACAGTCATCTAGCAGCAAACCAGTTTCCATGGCAGGTACAAAATATTAAAACCATCAAATTATTTAGACATACCATGCAGAATGTATGGACATATGCTGTCAACTTTTCACACGTGCCAGCACCACAAAACAGAAGAGAATGGAGAATTACGCTATCATTTAAAAAAGAAGCCAGCACTAAAAGCCTGATTAAGCAAACACACATCAGAATGAACATTAAAAGATAAAGGGAGCAATAACTGTTGGGAAGGGAGGGAATGTGTTTGGGACCAACAGCCACCGAGACATTGGACACACTGAAGAAGGACAGTCTGATTTCTTAGAAAAAACACAGCTCCAGCAGGATATCGGAGAGCAAGATTCATTGCCTCCACAAAGGCAAAAGCCTCTGGCCCCAGCAGCTGCCCACACAGCTCACATCATGTTCACAGGCTGCAGCTGCCACAAAGGAGCCTCACATCGGGGAGACCGTGATTTAATTGGTCATAAAGCGATCTTGCGCTGAAATTGGGGCTGCCTGGCCTTCCTCCCTATGCGCTGCTTAGCTAGATCTTCGTAAGGTAAGACTTTGCACATCGGAGGGAGCTCCAGGAGTAGCCTGGAGGCAGGAGGTAACAAATGGCCCCATCCCTGCACTCCCAGTGCCTGGGCTCCATGCCTAGCTGGGCTCCCGAGCTGCCTGGGTGTCCCTACTGGCTTGCTGCCTTGCTCCCTGGGGACCTGCATTACCCTCTGGCACTGCCCGTCCACAGATGTGCCACCACAACGCTTGCCCGGTCCTGCGGTGCACTTGATCCAGGAACAGATCTTGCTGGAAAAGACCAGGAAGAAATGTAATTTTTCAGCCAGAGCAGTTGTTTCACCCTGTTCCCTGTGAACTCATGCTGAATCCAACTGAACTCACGCTGCTGCAGGAAAAAAAGCATCTTGGACCAGAATGTAACACGTTGCAGGGTTTTCGGTACTCCTGGCCATTGTAACTCCCTGACATGTTTTTAAAAGTGCCATAGGCAGACAGCAAACTGTTGGGAGCCAAAGCTCCATCTCTGCAAGCACCTGGGAAGGGAACAAACTTCCCTCTCTCGGAAAGGCTCGGTGGTGTCGGCGGCACTGCCCGCAGCTGAGCACAGCCATCACAATTTGTCGCAGTGGGGAGCAGTATCACTCTTCCCCTTCTCCCCCCGGACTGCTGCGGTATCAATAAGGATGAGTGCCAGTGCCGGGCTGTGGGACGTGGGTGCCAGCCCCTGCAACGAGCAGGGTAGCGGGGAGGGAGCCCCGCTGCCACGGAGGGGAAGCCCGGGGTATCCCTGTGCCACCTCCTTCCCGGGGGACCGGCCTGGGGCTGCGAGCTGGGGCGGCAGCCCTGCGCGTCCGGGAGAGGGAACGGCGGGCCGTTGACACTCGGTGGCGGCTGAGGGGAGCGGCGCTGAGAGGACCCCCGAGGAAGGGAGCGGGCTGGCGGAAGCGGGCTTGAGGGAAGCGTCCCTGAGGCCAGAGGGGCTCTGAGGGGAGCGCGGTGAGGAGGACCCGCGCTGAGGGGGAGAGGGCTGAGGGAAGCGACCCTGAGGGGAAGCGGGCTCAAGGGACCCGCGCTGAGGGAAGCGACCCTGAGGGGAAGCGGGCTCAAGGGATCCGCGCTGAGGGGATCCGCGCTGAGGGAAGCGACCCTGAGGGGAAGCGGGCTCAAGGGACCCGCGCTGAGGGGATCCGCGCTGATAGGACCCGCCCGCTGCGCCGTGGGGAGGGGAGCGGTCCGGCGCGCTCCCATTGGCGGGCGCTGGCCAATCGCCTTTCCCCGCGGGCGGCGACATCTCCCGCGCGGGCCGGGCGGCGGCGGCGGCGGTCGCTGTGGGTAGGATGGTGCGGACGAAGGCGGAGTGCGGCGGGGCTTACCGCAAAGGTGCGGGCCGGGCCGGGTGGGAGAGGAAGAGATGGGGGGTGTGGGGGTGCACCGCGGAGCCGCCGCTCACCGGTCCCCTCTCCCCGCAGTGCTGGCCGCCCGGGCTCCCCGGAAGGTGCTGGGCTCCAGCAGCATCAACGCGGGACCGTCGGCGGTGGCCAAGAGAGGTGAGAGCGGGGCTCCCCTCCCTCCGTCCGTCCGTCCGTCCCTCCCCGCCCGGCCCGCGGCGGGACTGACGGCCGCTCTCCCCTCAGGCGAGGGCCGCCGTGTCGGGGGGAACCCGGTGTGCGTGAGGCCCGTCCCCGCCTGGCAGAGGGGCATCGGCGAGTTCCTGCAGCTGCCGCAGAAGGAGAACCGGGCGCCCGGCGGAGAGGCGGCGGGGAGCAGCGGCCCGGGGCCGGCCGCCAAAAAGTAGGTGTCGGACCCCCGGGGCTCGGGGTGGGGAGGCAGCCCCCATCTGTCTGTCTCCTCTCCTCAGCCCCCATCTGTCTCTCCTCGGTCCCCATGCGACTGCCGTCAGCCCGCCCCCGTGAACCGCGGCGGCTTTCTCAGGAGCGTTGCGTTTAATCGCGGGTTTCCCCCCGCTCTGCGAGTCCCCGCGAACCGAAATTGCAACGAGGTGGGGCTGAAGGAGGTGCAGAAGTGTCGTGCCTTGGGGTTAACGGGCCGGGAAGGGGCGCGCTCAGTGTGTCAGAGAGGCAAAGTGCAACAGCGAACGGGTTTTGTATGCTTGAGGAGTTTCGGTGGTCGGCTGTAGCCTGGCTCTCGGGACGTGCTGCTTGCACTTAAAGCTCACTTCCTTTAAAAAAAAAAAAAAAAAATTTAAAAAGCTGTCTGAGGTACAACAGAGAGCTAAAACCGCCTGCAGAGCGGCAGCGACGCACGCAGCTGTTATCGCTGCAGCTGGTGCTCCGTGATGTTGCTTTGAACTGTGCCCCGGTATAGTCAGCGTGGTCTGCGGGGTGACGTTAAACAGCAAAATCCCTGGCACTTTTAAAGAATACCGAGAGCGATGTGCCTGGCTGCCGGCAAGGGGTGTGCTGAGGGCTGTCAGTGTGTCCTTGGATGAAACAAATTGTGACTAGTTTTCCTCCATGTCTGCTTTGAAACTACGATTTATTTTTGAAGGAGCAAGCGACCGCTGAAAAGTTGACGATGTGTCTCTTAACCTTCATATCCTCATTGAAATAACGTTTCTCAGCAAAGTCTGATAAAACGCAGCATCTGTCTTCACTGACCTCGTGGGGGTTTTCTAAAAACGGGTGGAGTAACTGGTAGTACAGGCAAATTCTCTGTTCTCAGACATACTTTGTTTGCATATGGACCAGAGCAATGTGACACTCCGTGGCTGTCGGCTCTGTTTCAGAAAAGCTTAGGAGACTGCTGGCGACTTCTGTACATCAGAAATTGAATTGCTTTACCAAGCTGACGCTTCAAAGATTAACTTGTAGGCTGTACTACTGACTAAAAAGGTAGTAGTGCAAAATATTGTCTTACAGATGCGCTATTCTCAATTGCCAAGGTTGTCTTTTTCACCAAATAGAGATAATCCTAAATTGTCTGGGGGCCCTCCATAAGAATTAGTCCTGAATTGTCTTGAAGAAGAAGCAAACAAACACTTTTAAGCGCACCCTACCTCTTGGAGAAACAGAAGATGTGCACTGTAGCGCTTCAAAGATTTCATGTCTTCCATTTGAAATTTGTTTGGCTGAGTAAGGACCCAGGTGGTGATAACCCTGCAGAGAACACACAGTGTCGCCATCTAAAACAACTTACTGCTTCCCACTATGTTTTGGAAGAAGCAAGAGCTGTACTCGTGTAGCTGAGCAACTTTTTTTTTCAGTCACACAGGTAAGTTAGTCAGGTTGAAACTCAGGCGTGAAATGGGAGTTAAATTTTCAGCTTCCTAGAAATGGTGTGGGACCTGCATGTGGCCCTCTGGGTCAAGAAGGACGCGCAGAGAACATCTGAGGATGTATCAGTGTGCAATGTTTTCTACACTGAAGTAGGCTTTCCCATTTAAAAGGTAGGCGTGTGCCGCTAAATCTGGGCTTCTAGCATTTAGGACTGATACAAGCTACTTTATCCTAATGTCTCAAGGTGCAGTCTGGGGCTAATTAAAGTCACTTAGGTCACTGAGCCTCTAGGACCAGAGCTTTGTTAGCCTTTCAAACACAAGTTGGTTGAGTTCTGATAACTCTTTTGAATTGATAATGCTTTTTACAGAGCTCACCTCCTGCCACCAGATCCTGCAGAAGATGGCGAGTCCTCTGAAGAAGAGTAACGTGATCTGACCCTGACTTTAATGATAAACCGTGTCTCCGTAGTCAAGCTGGTTTTTGTATATTTGTATAGTTTTTCTACAGTTTGTTATGGCTTGTGTTCAGCTGTTGCACAGAACTAAAAGTGTAAGTTTGAGAGACTGCAAGAACATTGTGGTGAAATTAATATATACTTTCTGAAGCTTAGCATTCAGTATAAGTTACTGTTTTAATTTTTATCTTGGTTTCCTTGAGTTCCTCAGCGACTCCTGCATATTGTGCAGCTTTTATCTTTTGATTGCCTTGTGCTTGTCCAAGACTTGCATGATCATGCTTGTTCTGTTTTTAGAAAGCAGATTCTTAATTTTCTAATACATTGAAGCATTCTGAAAATATATCCGTGTTGTGTCTTTATTGAAGTAAAACCTGTTAATGACAACTTCTTTGTTTGAAGATGGGAAAACTGGATTTGAAGAGACACCAGTGAGGTGGAAGGGCAGCTGTCACTTGCTATGATTTAGAGGCAAAGTTTAATTAAAACAAACTGGATTGTTCTAATGAATCAAAACCCTGGAAGCCTGGGGAGCAATAAACTGCTAAAAATAAAACAAACTTGTTATCGTGAAGTGCCTGAGGCTGCCACACAACTTCTGGGGTACTTTATATGAAACGGTGAGTATGGTCTTGTGGAGAAGCAGCGATGGGTCTTATTCTCAGGGGTTCTGTTTCTGCTCTTCCTTAGAAGCACCACAAATGGTCAGAGTATTGTTGAGCTGATGAAAAGGTGAGTGTTTGCATGTGAGGAGAATTCAGTGGCAGCTCTAGTAGATCAGCCTGGTATATTTATCATGGGGAAAGCGGTGAACACTGTCTAAAAGCCTCTTCCTAAAAAGTCTATGAATAGAAAGGAGGGTTGTTACAGAAGAGCAGTTCAAGTTGTTTGAATGAGAAGTAGCAAGTGAAGATTTCTCTTTAATAGAAATTAAAAAAAAACACCAAAAAATGTAGATTAAGGCGACTAAGCTTGTGATAATGTGCTGTACAAACTACAGACTTCTTTGCCCTGACATTACACAAAACAACAAACTTGTTTTCTGATTATTTTTTAGTGAACTGAAGCACAGTGCTAGTAAGATAACACACTGAACAGGCTGTTCTGTAAGTAGCTACATAAGATCTTAACTGCATTCCCTGTTGCAAACCATTCGGTACCTGTGTCACACAGGAAACGGGTCAGCTAGTGCTCTGATAGCAGGTATTTTCTTTCTTAGTAACTTCATTATCTCAGCCTTTCTAGCAAAAGACAAATTCTCAGCATGCAGAAATACTCTCCTACCCCTTCGTTAGCCTGAATTAAGTACTCCTGGTGCAGCTAAGGGCTCCTTTATGTGAGAATATAGGCTGGCATAGTTCAGATGCTCACACTTAACGAGACCAGGGGTAGGCCTTCCCAAATGGGGAGTCATGGCTACGGCTGTGCGGTGTCTGTGCTGCTTCAGGTCCCATGGCTACAGAGGCATTGTGGGTGGCAATTTCCTTTGCCTTCCCTTTGCCTTTTGACCTGTGTATTGGCTTTGTGTGGCAAGGTTTTGGTAGTGGAGGGGGGTTACAGGGGTGGCTTCTGTAAGAAGCTGCTGGAAGCTTCCCCTGTGTTCGAGAGAGAGCCCATACCAGCCGGCTCTAAGATGGACCCGCCGCTGGCCAAGGCCGAGCCAATCGGCAATAGTGGTAACGCCTCTGTGATAACATTTTTTAAGAAGGAAAAAAAAAAGTTAGGACGGATGGAAACAGCAGCCAGACAGAGGAGTGAGAACATGTAAGAGAAACAACCCTGCAGAGACCAAGGTCAGTGAAGGAGGAGGGGAGGAGGTGCTCCAGGTGCTGGAGCAGAGATTCCCCTGCAGCCTGTGGTGATGAAGACCATGGTGAGGCAGGCTGTCCCCCTGCAGCCCAGGGAGGTCCACAGTGGAGCAGATCTCCACCTGCAGCCCAGGGAGGACCCCACACCAGAGCAGGTGGGTTCCTGAAGGAGGCTGTGACCCCATGGGAAGCCCGCGCTGGAGCAGGCTCCTGGCAGGATCTGCGGATCTGTGGAGAGAGGAGGCCATGGAGCAGGTTTCCTGGCAGGACTTGTGACCCTGTGGGGGACCCACGCTGGAGCAGTGTGCTCCTGAAGGACTGCACACCATGGAAAGGACCCGTGCTGGAGCAGTTCGTGAAGAACTGCAGCCTATGGGAAGGACCCATGTTGGAGAAGTTTGTGGAAGACTGTCTCCTGTGGGTGGGACCCCATGCTGGAGCAGGGGAAGAGTGTGATGAGTCCTCCCCCAAGGAGGATGAAGTGGCAGAAAGTAATGTGTGATGAAATGACCATAAACCCCATCCCCATCCCCCTGTGCCGCTGGGGGGGCTTGGTAGAGAATCTGGGAGTGAAGTTGTGCCTGGGAAGAAGGGAGGGGTGGAGGGAAGGTGTTCTGAGATTTGGGTTTATTTCTCATTACCCTACTCTGGTTGATTTATAATAAATTGAGTTAATTTTCCCCAAGGTGAGTCTGTTTTGCCTGTGAAGGTCATTGGTGAGTGATCTCTCCTGTCCTTATCTCGACCCACAAGCCCTTTGTTATATTTTCTCTCCCCTGTCCAGCTGAGGAGGGGGAGTGATAGAATGGCTTTGGTGGGCACCTGGCATCCAGCCAGGGCCAACCCATCACAACCTGCCAAACTAGCTGGAGTCCTCAGTCATGGTTTCTTCTCTAAAATTGCCTGGGAGCCAGCAAAAACTGCTGTGCTCTTATCAGATCGGCACATCACCTATGGTCAATTCCTGTGCTAGTCGTGTTTAGCAGCCCCGCGAGGACTACGCAGCTGCAAGCTGGGGAAGGGAGAAGGACTAAGAGCTACTCTTGACAAAATTAAATCAAGGCTGCTCTCCCAGGCCGATGGTCAAGGAACAACGCTGGTGAAGACCTTAACAAAGAGGCTCTGGATCGCTCTGACAAGCGTGTCATTAAAAAGTTAAAAGCTGATGGAGCAGGAATGTAAAAGGCTGTGGAAAGACACGATGTGCACACGGTGCACAAAAGGAGCTCAGGATCAAATAGCTGCCCATGTGGTACACGTCTACCCTGCTGTAAAATCTCATAAAAGAGCAAAACTTGGTGTTAAGGAACTGCTAAAACCACTATTGCTTCTAATAAATAAATATGCTCACTCTGCACAAGTAAAAGAAAACTCTAATGTTTACATTAGGAACTGCAATCTTAAAACTAAGGCCCAAATTTTTTTCATAGAACAGCGGTTTCTGGGCAAAATGCAGGAAAAGGTGTTTGCTCGGGCACATTCCTGTCCCAGTGGGAATATGGGAGAGTGACGTGTGAGCAGGGATGCTGCGCTGTGGCTGGGACAGCTGATTTAGCTCTGGCTGTGTCCCTGCTGCTAACCTTTGAGCCTGGCTTTGTAGGGGAAACTGGAGCAGCACCCAGCTATTCTGAAAATGAAAACAAAAATCTAAGAGGGAGAGATTGCTAAAGCGGTCTAGACGACCCGAAATCAAATTTATAGATAAGACCCCAAAGGCTTGTAGAAGGTTTCCACATCCAAAAGCTGGCCTGTTTCTTCTTTTCCAGATATTTTTGCTCTAATAAAAAAAATTATTCTTAAAACAGTGCTGCTTAGGTCTTTGATTGCTTGGGGAGCTATACCCGCACTGTGCCACCCCAATATATTGCTGAACAATTTACATCTATGGCTACAAATGCTTTAATCCGGCAATATTATTGATAGCAAAGTTTAACATGGTAAAGAAGGATCACGTATGGTGTTGAAAATAAATTTAAGACAAGGATAAAGTGGCTGTATCACTGTACTTGGTGTAATATTATACCACGTAACAGAGGTTTTCCCCGTGCAGTGGGATTTCTAGAGTCTTAGGGCAAGAGGTATAGTCTGGAGAACCTCTTAAGGGGAAAAATCAGCTGGAAATCCAGTTGGTTATTAATTATTACTATTATTACTACAAAGCAGTTTTCACTTTTGAGCTCATTTCTTGTAAGTTTAAAAAATTATTTGATAACGATGCTATTTTGATTAAATCCATATGAATACTACAACTCCCTGATTTTTTAATGGGATAAAAAAGAGGGGAATTCAAAACCAGCTAAAGCCAAGTGCTTATAAATGCCCTCTGGAATTAGGATTTTCAATTTAATTTATAAAATAGAGAACAGGAGCAAGCTGAGACCTGCCAGCAAAATTAAGACCCACTGCCGTGGCCCTGCACTGACCAATTTATTAATCTCAGTTTATTAACACACTTAAAAGCATCCACTTAAAAAAGGACATAAATACCCAGAGCTGACAATAGATGTCAGCAGCATCTCCGGCTACCAAATGCTGGACTGTGTCAGGGACCAGGGCAACACTCTTTGTGCCTTCTTCCAGTTTATTTATTTAGGTAACGTGCGGGGAATATAGAGGCGTATGGATGAGAGACTGAAATTGCACATTATTTCCTGAGAGTCAGTGTTACCTCGCCAGGGAATGGTCTCCCCATGAATGTGGCATCAGTGAAATCACTGGCTAAGTCACCGTGGCTTGCTCAAACCCAGCGCTGGAGGGGCAGGGACAGGCAGTGAGGGAACCCGCTCCTCCCAACAGATGTTTTTTTCCCCATCTCCAGCACGTGGAGTCTTCTGCAGATAGTCCAGATTATTTTTCTGACCCCTGACCTCGAGTACGTGGCAGCCCTGAGAGCACTAATGAGCATTACACTGCCCTGAACGGCCGCAGCCAGGACCCTCACCCATGCCTGGAAGGTCCAGGAGCTTCGTTTGACCCTGGCTGGGGGCACCTGGACCTTTCCTGGGGGATGTTGGATGGACCTACGTTGCGAGCGCTACTTTGCTGGTCCTGGCTCCTTGATGGCTCTTGGTCCATCAAGCCAACCCAGGCCGGCAGAAGGTTTCTCCCCTGGGAAAAGGGCTGCTTCCCCACGGAATGGACAGAACGCCTGTTCTCCTTCCGCGCTGGGGCTTGGACCGAGCTGCTGCGGGATGGGCGGTGATGTGGGGGTGGGGAGGGGGACAAGGACAAGGGGGGGCTTGGGGGGGAGAGCAGGCAGGAAGGGGGGTGAGAGCACAGGATTTCACTGCTGGCACGACTGGGCGTGTGTTTCAGTAGGTGCTCTTGGATGCTCCAAAAGCAACAGCGAAATGAGCACAAACAGGGTGTTTAGGAGAGGAGATAGTAGTCTTCAGAAAATAAGAAATCCTAAGGGTCGAATATGTTGAATTTTAAATCTTAGGGGGCAAAATTATCTTTGTGGGGGCAAGAGAGAGTGTTGGGACAGACCCCATCCTTTTCCATCCCCATGGCCGAAGGCTCTTCCCTCTTCAAGTAATGTGGGACAACCCTTCTGCCCTCATGTCCGAAACAGGATGGACCGAACATTTCTGTGGATCAAGCTAGGCTGGGCTGGAAGGATCTCCTCTGGCTCTCCCGACGGGATGGGGCCGTCCCCCTGCAGCCGGAGCCGCGCAGGGAGGCAGCTGTTCGGCGGGGAGAGCAGATGTCCCTGCCGCCGGGACGCAGATGGAGGGGAGGGGGAAAAGGGCCGTCAGCTGTTGGACTGCCGCCCTCTTGCCCCGCCGTGGGAAATCCAATGCGAAACTTCAGGGACCCCATCCCCCAGATGAGGGGGTTTCATCTCTTCTTTTTCTGAATTTCAAGGCTTTTGCTAAAAAAAAAAAGCTGTTACCAGACTATGCGGCACCGTGGCATCTACGATGTCCACTTAATATTGCTGGCTTTTTTACTTCCCACCCCTTGAACTAAAGCCTCCCTGCTGCAGACACCGCAGTTTTAAGTTCAGATGCTGCTTGCTTATGCTAAGGGAGTTGCACAGAACACCCTCTCGCACAGGAGCGCTATTAATTTTGGTAAATGCCAAGCCCGTTCACGTATGTTTCTGCTCTGGATTGAATGATTACAGGGGCTGTTTCCATCAGGACAGAGGACGAGACCCTGGTACCTTCTTGCTCTACATGGTTGCTCCTCTGCTCTCACTCTCCTGCCAAAAAATGCTCTTTTAATCTCTGTTTTTTCTCTGACTTTGGCTTTTATTTTTTTCTTTTTACACGCTCATGGCCAGCATTACCCAAAAGGATACGAGGTCTCTTTGCGCTTGTGTCCTGCGAGGTCCCCCCTGCCCACGCTGCTCCGGCACTTGTGCCGGGGTGGTGCCTCCCTGTGCCTGATCCTGAACAGGAGCTTCATTGTCCTTCCCGCTGCCCCGGACAAAGGGGTATTGTCCTGCCCACCAGCTCCAGCCGGCCGCCCCACAGCAAGGAGCCAGTTCATCCCAACCAGAGACGCTGCAGCATTTTCAAGAATAAAAGCAGGATGTTTCTTTTCTGTTAATAATGTGCTCAGGAATCGATCTGGCTTCTCATCTGTCTTGGTTGAGGATGGGGAGCTGAGTGTCGGTGATAAAACCTCCGGTGGGGTGGTCCTAACCCACCCAAAATGCTTCTGGGTCAGCTGCGAGCTCCCTGCACCCCCATATGTCTTTCAACACATGGGCCAGTCTTCTGAAAAACTCCTAGGGGATTACCACAGGGCTAAAGAGAATCTGCATATTTAATATAACTTACCAAAAGAATTACTCAGAGTAAAATTGTTTGATGATAAACAATTTTTTTTAGAATTAAGGTACTCCTTGGGAGCTTCCGGGTGGTTCAGAGCAGAAATGGGGAGAATTCAGATGATGGTACAATTTCTAGCTGAACGATGGAGCGTATTTCAAAATGCAAACAGGGATGCGGCTCCCCCTGAGCCCTCCGGGGATGCGCATCCTGCTCCAGAATAACATACACTGCTTTGGTGAATTTGTACCTTTTTCTCCTTATGGCGCTTAAAAAATGGGAGCACTGAATCTTAACGTTGCAAAAGGGCTTTGTCCCCGGCACCTCGTCCTTTTATCAAAGACCGGGTGACGCCAATATTCTTTTTTTCATCAGTAATATCGCAAAGAGGCAGAAAGTGCAAAATAAGCTCATCCCAGAGCAGACATGATGATGCCAGGATAGGCTGTTTAGGTGGCTGGATTAAGACATTTTGGGTTTTATATTAATGCCACCGACTTAAAAGGTGTAATATTGTAACTAAGTCAGCGAACTGCACATAGGCAATAGAAGAAAGAGTAAGCAAAACAGCAAAAGTGAAATATTAGCAACTTTTACTATAACTGGGATTTATTTTCTGCTTAACTATGGCACCAGGGGAAAACTTACAAGCCCAGTGTCAGGAATATGAGGTAGTGGGGAAAAGAAATAATTTTAACACCTAAATTATGGATCTAAACAGACTTTCCAGGTGATTTTTCAAAATTAACCCGTGGCTCATTCTTGGCAGGGGCCACGCACTGACGAGTTGTGACAGCGTGGCCGGTTAACGAGATTGCCCACGGGGTTGGGGGGGGTGGGGGAGCCGGTGAGCTGCAGGAGGGGCTTGGAGGTTTTCCTCGAGGTGAATTTTTTAACCATTTCCAAGGCATACTGCAATTGAAAACATTCGCCTGGAAAACGTCAAGTTCTTCGCCGGAAGCGGCCTGGGAGCGTTCGGGTGATGACCCCCAGTGGGTTTTTGCTCTTGTCGCCTCATGTTTCCTCGGGGGCTACTAAAAGCTGGGAAATTACGAGTTTTAGCGGGACGTGAGGTGTTTGAGGAGCCGTGTTTCCCCCCCCGAAAGCGCTCTGCAGCCCTTCTTACGGCTCGCTCCTGAAGGCACTTGCTGCAGGCAGAGGAGAGTTGAGGCGACGCCTAAGTTTAAGATCTCCGTTTCCTCACCTAGCTTTCTGTGTATTTTTTTTCCTCCCCTTTTATAGCCGGGTTTTCCCCCTCTCGCAGACGCGGCGGCTTTTTGCAGGGCGGGAAGCAGCAGGAGGAACCGGGGTGGGTGGCGGCCAGGCCCTGCTCGCTTACCTCCCCGTCCTCAGTCCCGGCGGGGCCCGCTCCTGCGGCGGGGCGGGCGGCCTCACCG
>NW_010972775.1:553648-600174 GCF_000737465.1 Haliaeetus leucocephalus
GGGGGGGACCGGCACGGTGAGGGGTGGGCTGGCCCCGCACCGCTCCCCCCCAGGGGCAGCTTTCTCGCGGGGGCCTTGTCCGTTACTCGCGAATCGGTCAGAAAGGGGCGGGCGGGCGTGAAGGGGTCCGTCTTGACAAAGGTCTCCTCCCGTGGGCCGTGGTTCTGTCTGTAGCTGGGGGCGTGGGGCAGGGCACCTGCCAAAAACGCGGTTGTGGGTGGCTTGGGAGCCCTTCTTATAAAACCTGGTCGTGGTCCCAGGTCTAAGGGAAACAAAGCAGTCTGCGTAACTGGAAGCGTATTTACAACTTCTTTGTGTGAAGTTGATGTTCCCTCCTCTTATCTGGGAAACTTAGATAGATGTGCTGCTTGGCACGGCATGAAACTTTAAGGGTTGGGGTTTGTTGTCTTGTCCAAATCGCTCGTGGGATTGTCGTCTTCCCTTTCCAATCTGTTTCACGGCTGGTGACCGTCCTCTTGGGCCTTTCTCAACAGTGACTTGACTTTTCAGTTCGTAGGAAGCATCGTGTACCGAGTCCAAGCTCACGGTCAGTCGTTAATACCTGCTGCCTCCTGTGTCCTGACTTCATGTGAGGTTTTCCACCTTCCCCCTTTCTCATTATCAGGCTCACAGTGGCCTGGTTGAAGTCACACACTGTCATGGGTGTGATCTCAGACTTGATTTTTTTTATCGGTGACCTAATGCATATGTGTAACCAGCTTATGCTGCCACTCCCCAAGTTCTTCAGGACTTGCCTTTTCCTTCTCTCAGCTCCCCGGCTGCTCGCTGTGATTTACCTAAATAAACCATCTTCTCTACATCCCTGGTTTAATGCTGCGTTGGTAACTCAGTCTGTGTCAGCCTGCTGGGGGAGGACCATGGGTGAACTGAGAAGCGTGAGCTTTGTTCCCGTTGAAAAGCTCTTATCAAATATTAGCAGCGCTTTCCCACAGACGCATTCCAAAAAATACAAAGAGCGCCTTTGAGTTACAAGTTTGGGAAGATTGCTTTCTTCAGGCTGCAGAAGCCATGGAGGATTCCTCACTGCCTGCCAGTTGCTGAAGTTTTAGAAGTGTTGCCTGTGCGGTGAAACGTTACTGATAGGAGAATTCGGGTTTCATTATGTTGCTGTTATAGAGAGATGTGCAGAGTGGTCTTCTCCACGTGAAGCCTGGCTGACACTAGAGCTCTTTGAGTCAGGGATGAGCTGGGGGTGCTGCCAGTGGTAAGTATCAGCAAGAGTTCTTGTATGGGGAAGGTGACTGTCAGCAAGTGCAACCAGATAAGAAAGGATCTGGAACTTAAATATGTGGTGTTTAGAAAAAAAAAAATAAAAAAATTTGTTATTTAAAAAAAAAAAAAGTACTTAAAGTGTGGAGGATCATGGTGAGAAATGGCCAGGCAAATCTCTGTTCTCCATACTGAAGTGCCTGCTTGCCAGTGTAGTGGTACCCTGGTACAGCTGATACTGCAACCTTTTGGCAAAAATGTTGCTGACTCCAGTGAAATTTTAGACTATCCCCTTGATAAAATCAGGGCTTTACACTTATACCTTGCATAAGTACCTAAACTTTGTTTAGATACAGGTGTTTCTTCAAACATTGCCTGCCCTGAAATTGCTTTTTCTGGACTCAGCAAAGTGTCCAGCTGGTGCCTTTTTTATTTTTTTTAAGAGCTGTTGGGCTGCAAGGAAGACGAGGTGCAGTGCTCTGCTTTACGGTGCAAGTCTATAGCAGCGTATTTTCAACTGCTGGCCTAAAGCCCTTGCTGGTTTAGGCCAATTTGGGCTTCTTGCTGTGTTTTTCATACAGAAGATTCTTCTGTTATCCTCTGGCTGCAATGGTTGGAAACTTACACCAGATTTTCACAATAAATTTATTTGTGACTGGTATGTACCTATCTGTGCTTGTGCCAGTGTTGCCTCTTATAAAAACAGCTCTTCTCTCCTTCAGCACTTTCAGAACGCACTCAACTCTTGGCTTCTTATTTTCAAACCACACATGCCAACCTTGCAGTTGCTCTTTTCCAGGTTCTCTGTCGATCTCTTCTGTGCACATGTTTGCTTAAAGCTAATCCCTGAACACCCCTGACTGGAGCAGGGCACAGAATGGCAGGGGAGGTCTCTCTGAGGTGCTGTGCAGTGTCGCAGGTAATTTCTTTGTGCCAGTATCCTTCATATCTGAATTGGCTTGGGGGCTCACAGGTCACAGTGACAAGCTAATACCTTGTGTGTGTGTCTCTTTTTTTGCTTGAGTTAGAGGGCTTTCCAGTTCATAGTACCATTTCTTGCAAAGTCTGAAGCATATGACCTTGCCTCATTCCAGTCCATCTATCTTACTCTTCTGTAGGAGTTTTTATAATGCTCCAGTTCTCTGTATCAACAAAATTTGTCTTTCTATGCCAAATTTGCTGATGGAAAAATATTTTGGTGGGATCAATCAAGCAGGCAGGTTCACGGAGCTCCATTGCGAGGGGAGTTGTGAGGTAGGTGAGATCATAAGTGCAACCTAGCCCACAATTGCCTTGTGCTGAGATTGCCCCCTTTATGTGGTCTTTAAACTAATTTCCAGCTCTTCTGAAGCAATCAGCTGCTGTGTACTTTCAGGTTAACAGATGAAATCCTGTATAATGCCTTTTAAAAAGTGCTACCAGATGAGACCAGGAATCCATCTGGCCCAGTATCCTGCTCACTAGTAACAAGTAGCAGGTGCCTGGGGAGGGGAGTACACAAATAGAGCAGATCTAATCTGGGGAAATACTGCTTTATTTTTCTCTCTCCAGCAGTTTATGACCTCTCTAAGCCAGGTGTTTGAATTAAGCAACCTTCACACTTCTCTTCCACGGATTTGTCCTCTCACTTTGAACCATCGTGATATTCAGTGCCTTGCACAGAGAGTCAAAAAGGTGGACACTTTAGTGTGTAGGCTGCTTGTTACATGGTCTACACATGAGGAAGAGTCAGAAAAGAAGAACTGGGGGTGCCCAAAAAAACTAGCAAGAAACAAATTCAGAACAAATTACTGCTTCACTTTCTCCATGACATTCACAATTTTAGGAAACTACTTTTTCCATTCCTGGTGGTCTCTTGGGTGGGCTGAATTGTCCTCATCTGCTTAGACTTTCCTTTCTATGTCTCTTCTCCCTGCTCTTCGTGTCATTGCCAGCTCTGCTCCAGCCTCCTTGAAATAAGGATGGAGCGAATGGGGGAGATTGGCAGAGGTGCCGATCAGATCAGTAGGTGATATTTATGGTGCGGGTGCCTCTTTAGAAAATGCCGTATGCTGTGGATTTGTATTTTGTTCTGTATTATTGTCTCTGTAATTATAGGCGTTCTGCTTGTTCGTTAGTGATCAAAAAACCACGGAGCTATGGTTTTTGTGGAATACTCTGCTGTAGCCCTGGTGTCCTGTTCCCCAGTGTTGGCTTGAGTTCAGTCTGTCATATTTTTTTAAGCTGAAGTTAGGGTGGTTGTTCCTGATGTGCTGTGCTTTGAATTGTATCACCCACTCATATCACAAGATTTTACTGCAATTCCTTAGAGTCATTGCTCTTATTTACTGATCATGTTGAATTATTCAGAGTAGCAAATGTTGTCATCTTAGTACTGCCTTCTCTTGCACAGCTCAGTATAGTTGAGCAGAGCAGAATCCTTTTGCGAGTCCCCTCCACTACAAAACTGACCAGTGATGCCTTTCTTCCCCCTTCCTTATCTTTTTTTAACCAGTTATTTATGCGTGTGAACGATTTTTCCTTTTAGCCTGTAGTTTTGTTCTCCAAAGAGCTTTGAAGGATCTTGTCATGTAGCATGCTTGGTTTTTTCAATGAAGTGCATCAGCTGCCTTTTCCTTGTTCACATGCTCTGTCTCCTCCAAAAGAAGGAGGCGGGGGGGGGAGACAACAACCTCCAACTGACTCCTGAGACATGACTTCATTTTATAAAATATAATTAGCCCTGCATCCATTTAGTCCATTCTTTAGGACAACTCTTATTTGCCCGGCGCGGCTGCCTGGTTTGTGGTTGCTCAGATGCCTCTGAATTGTTCTGTGAAAGCTGGTGCAAGTGTCTTTCAGGTACCCTCTTGCATCTTTAACCACAAAGCTATGCGAGGGACTTCCCCATCCTCCTCCTGTGTGACTTTGTATGTACAGTGAGGTTGTTGCTGTCGCCTTATCTTCTGAGTGGTCCTTTACCACCTGAAGCCTTATTTGCTTGGCTTGCCTTGCTGGGGTCAAGCAGGGAGAGTGGAGATGGCCAAGCTCAGCATGTTGCGGGTAAAACACAGTTTTAACTTTTGGGAGAAGTTATCTAATGACTATTTAACCCAGTAATAAATCATGCAATTCTCCCCCCTCCCCTTTTTTTTTTTTTTTTTTTTTTAAATAAAACCTTAACAAGCTTTTATTTAGTTTCCTTCTTGGGCATTTAGCCTTGCTGTACCGGCTGGACTGGCTTCTGTTACTTCTATGGCATGGTCAGATTGCACAGTAGGGGCTTGCACCAATACTCCAGCCACCATTCAAGGTGAAGGCAGGAATTGCCGCTTGTCTCATCCACTGCTGGGGAGGAGTCGCTTTATGCTATTTAAGAACTTAGTCTTGATGTTATATATTGACCAGACACTTGTGCAGTTTACACAGAGGCATTTGAAGTCTCTGTTTAATGCTGTGTTTCCTGCTTGTACAACCCTCTGGTGGTAGCATGACAGCTGCTATCGCTGCTTGGGTGGCTGAGACTATATTTTTCTGGTTTAAGCTTGGAATTCTGATTTACAGGGTATTTCTTGCTGACACAGTAAACTTAGATTGCTCAAATGGTGGTGTATGCTGAAGAAAGCTTAGATTCTCTAAAGGCTTGCTTAGTCCTTGTATGCTTTGAATGTCCCATTGACTTTTCTGCCCTCCACTGTTTTTTGAATGAACCTGCTGCATCCATATTATCACTTTAAAAACAGACATTTGAGTTTTTCCATCTTCTAGGCTTCCAGCATTTGTGAAGAAACATACTTGTGCCTTGGTTTTGTCTTTTCATCTTATTTTTTGTACTGTATTGATTTTTTCTAGCTTCTGATTTTTACATGGCTAATTCTTGTCCTATCTCTAGGGCTTTTTGAGGAGATGAAGTTCTTATGAATCAGCTTCTTTCCCACAAAAGCTGCATCGTCCTCAGATACATGCTCCTCTGTATCTGCTGGCTTTCTCTGTTGTTCTTCTGGAGTGTCAGAGGAGCCTTCAATCTTGATTGCAAGTGCCAGTGTCCGGGTTTTGGTTAATTTGGTCCTCATTCTTGTACAGGCTTCCAGTTGTCCAAAAAATTTCTCAAATTCTAACGAGTCCAAGCCTGAGTGTGGGAGCAATTCTTTGAGATGCTGTCACACAACTCTTGGTCATTGCCTTCCTATCCTCAGCCTGAATTTTGCCTCCAGAAACTTCCCTCCATCATATGCTAGGTGTACCCTTGTGGACCACAGGCAGTGACTCTTTGCTGACATTATTTAGTAGTGTGTTCTTGCACAAACAAGTAGTCACTGAAGATGCACCCTTTGGAGTCCTGCAAGGTTCCTGGTTTTAATGAAATTATGGCAGTGGTCACCTTGACCTGGAGAGAGCTGAGACAACCGAAGGCTTCAGTCTAGAGTGGCAGAAATGCCAGCGTGGAAAGCACTGTCTGCAGGATGTAAATCACCTTCAAGGTGATTCTCCCCCTCCACTCCACTATTATGAGACCCCACTTGGAGTGCTGCATCCAGCTCTGGGGTCCCCAGTGCAATAAAGACATGGACCTGGAGCGGGTCTGTGAAAGTGATCTGAGGGCTGGAGCACTTCTTCTATGGAGAGAGGCTGAGAGAGTTGGGTTGTTCAGCCTGGAGAAGGGAAGGCTCTGGGGAGCCTGTATTGCAGCCTTTCAGTATAGAAAGGGGCTTATAAGAAAGGTGGGGACAGACTTTTAACAAGGCTTGCAGTGACAGGACAAGGAGCAACAGTTTTAAGCTGAAAGAGGGTAGACTCAGATTGGATATAAGGAAGAAACGTTTTATGGTGAGGGTGGTGAGACACTGGAACAGGTCGTCCAGAGAAGTTGTGGATGCCCCGTCCCTGGAAGTTTTCAAGGCCAGGTTGGACAGGGCTTTGAGCAACCTGGTCTAGTGGAAGGTGTCCCTGCCCATGGCAGGGGGGTTGGACTAGGTGATCTTTGAAGGTTCCTCCCAACTCAAAGTATTCTGTGATTCTACAGACAGGTAAAATCTCAGACTTGTTGTGCCTACTTCATTACTATATTCCATGTTAAATCCCCCCTAGACCTTGCTTTTTTTTATAGAGGGAAGAGGTATTTTTAACTCCCTGCTAAAATATGTTTGATTTCTGGTTCATCAGACACTACCTACCTTTTAAAAGATAACTTATTCCTGTAAGTTGGCAAAACCAGCAATGAAACACAATCAGTGTGAGATTACCACCATTTTCTCCTGGCTTTTCATACGTTCTTCCTTCCTGTAAGATCTATTTAGAGCAGCTCATCTTCTGGAATGGATAGGTGTCTCTTACCTGTCTGAATCTTCTGTTTTGGTTTGCTCATCTGTGAGCAAATATCTTCCGGATAATAACTGAAGAGTTGACAGCAATTCTACCCTGAAGATTAGCCTGACAGTTTCTGCTTTGTGGAAGACAACTGAATAGCTTGGATTTGCTACTCCTAGCATTTAATGCAGGAATTGGGGATATTCAGTGGTGAGATGGGAAAACTTTTCCTGTCTGCCTCTGCTATCCTTTTTTTTTTTTTCTCTTCTTATGATTATATTATGACATTCCTCTAGGATGGGAAAATTGTGGCTGTTGACAAGAAGTGAAGGTATCTTTGCAGTCTTGAATCTGCCGTCTTTTTTTCTGAAGCTGTCACATTTCTCTAGTCTTCTGAGTTGACCATATTGCAAATGGTACATTAGAGGAGGCCATGTCATTTATTAAATATCCTGAGTAGTTGCTGTCCTATATATGTGTTTTAATGTCTATTGATAAAGCTTGGTGAGTTCATGCAGTTTGTGATGATGCTAAGAAAACTCTGGAATACCTGCTTTCTATAGAGCTACTCCTTTTTTTCCAACTCACAAGGAATTGCTGTACTTCAGTGCTGAAGCTAGGTTAATTAACTTGTAGGAGAAACCTGCTTGAACTCTGTGAAGCCAACCAGTCTGAAGTATGTGTTTCTTGAAGCTATTTTTTTATATTGCAAAATATGATCACTTCCATCTTGGTGATTCGTTGTGGAGCTCCGTTCATAATTTAACTCATCTAATGTAGCAGAAAATCTTGGGTGCTTATGAGGTTGATATCTGGATGTGTTTTTTCTTAAATACTTATCTTTGTTGCACCTGTAATTAGGGTGACATCTTGTTTGTAGAAATAACAAACCAAACTTGGCATTCCTTTGCTAGCTGCTGCACGTTCATTTCTGAGTTATAAGTCAGAGGATAGATTCAGATGCGGTCATTTTTCTTTGTTCATGTTAATGGAAAGCACGCTACAGGAAGAACTAGCTTGAAGGAAATCTGTCTGTATCTGTCTAGTCTTCCTCATATCATAGCAAGGAGGGGCGTATGAATTAAGTTATTACTCTTGGATGAAATTCTTTAGGTGAGTTTCTGAAGAGTAACAATTTCAAGCATCTCAGGCTTACTGGCTCTTCAAGCTCTCATTCCTTGTGACTCAAAATTCTGTGTAGATCTGACTTCTGCTTATTTAGGTCTACTAAAACAAATGAGAGGAAGTCCTCTAAAATACAGCTTATATTCCATTGACAATGCCAGTTCTGGCAAGTGTAATGAAAGAATTCAACTATTCTCAAGTTTGGTACAAGCTGCTTAATTCTAAGTCCTGTAGCAACCCCATTTTGGCTAGTCCAGCTGTCCTTAGGTACCTTGTAACTGTCTTCCTTTGTAAAATGCAAGGCTAGTTTCTACAGCTTGTTTTTATTTCCTAGATCTTAAAAGAACAAGTTTCAATGAACAAATGAAACTTAAGAACCTGTAACATCTTATTTTAATGAAGCAGAGACCACATACTTTGTAGTTGTCTCTTTTCAAGTCCAAGTTAGACTTCAAAGGTCTCACCTTTAAGAGGCTCATTAAGACTCATTCTTGCTGTTGCTTTTTGGCAGGGCTACAGTAGCAGGTAACAGCGCTCTGGTTTGCACTGGGAGGGAGAGATTGAGGCAACACATGCTTTAAGTAACTTCTTAGATGGAAATAAACGTTTCCAAAATACGTGCTATGTGTGCATCCACAAGGTAGTGAGGTTCTTCCCTATCCTGAAAAATGCTTGCTCCGTGGTTGCAGTCCCATTTTGCTAGCCACAGACTACCTCAGCTGGCTTAGCATCAGTGCCAGGTTAGATGGTTTGGAGGCCCTTGGGTTCTCTGAATGATCATCCTGCAACTGAGATCAGGCCTGCAGCCGCTTTGGCATCTGATATTGCTTCCCAGCTGTCCTCTGTTTGGGAAGGTTTTGACAGGTTTCTAATTCTGAAAAAGCTCTGTGCAGTGTTGGCAGCGCTAAGGCTTCAGTTTTACTGGTGATAGATGCAACACCAGTGATGGTAAATCATAGTTAGGCTGTGCTCTGCTTCTGTGGGAAGAATATCTCTGCTGAAATTTGTTATTCAGTGGTTAAGATCCAAAACTGGTATTAGGCTCCAAACCAATACACAGTCCTTTGTTTTTGTCTAGATTTACTGGATATAGCGTTGGTAATCAGTGGTTTTTATTATTCGTAAATGTTGGTGGTAGTTGTGCATGCCAGAGTGCGTTCACTTGTCAAGATCTACAATTGGGAGCATGGTGTTTTGGAACCACTTGTTCTGTTCTTTCTGGTCCCCACAGAAAACTGAGTGCTTCGACATTAAGGAAACAACGTGATCGAAGACAGGGGTTTGGGTGTGACTTGCTGGCTGCGGTGGCGATAGCTCAGGGTTTTGGCTTGCAGCATATAGGCTGGGGGACTTGAGGGTCTCGGCATCCTCCTGGCTGGAGGTGCTGCAGGGACAGGTTCGGATGTAAGAGCAGCTATGTGCAGGGTGACCGTTGGGTGTTGAGGCAGCCTTCTGTGTTACCGTCTGTTTGCAGAGACTTGAGGGGATGGAGTGTGACTTACAGGTGTCTAGTTGGACCATATATACTCAACATCTAGTGCAAGAAACCTTGTGCTCATTTGGACTTGGCGCAGTCATCTTGGTAATCCTGGTTTTGTCTGTGCGATTGAGTATCTTGCACCAAAATAGGTTCTTCAGGGTCTCTGAAGGCCTGCAGGGCTGAGGCAGATAGTATAGATACTTCCCAGAGGTGTCTTGAAACCAAATTCTTTAACTTTTTTTATGGGTAGATTCTGTTGAACGCTTGCAGCGATCCTGGACGTCAAACCTCAGTTGAGTGCTGTGGTCCTTCTGTGGGCTCGTGGCTGATACTGATCCTAAGACCCAACACAGCTGAAGAATCTGAGTCATCACTGTCTTTTTGGCTTGGAAAATTATTAAATGTTTGACAAAGCTGTTCACTGTGACACCTTTTGGTAAACTGGGGCTTGTCTTCACAAACTGTTCAGTCACTCTGCTAACATTTACAAAAGCTTGGAATAATCCCTGTGTTCTCGTTGATCCGCTCTTCTGTAGCGTGTTATAACTGTAGCGTGAGGCATGTTAGAGTAGGAAATATGCTTGCTAAGGAGATGTTCTAAAATACATTTGTGCTGAAACCCCATCTGTTAAACTTCTTGAGCGCCTCTCTTACCGACTCTGATGTTGAACGTAGTAATAGTTTACACCACTCAAGCAAACCAGCCTTAAAACAGTATTGCAGTGTCCTGATGCTAGTTTTGTATGGTATTCAAATACGTCTCCTCTTTGATGAATTGAGATTGGGCTCCCTCTTAATAGCTTAGAGATCATTTGCAATTAAATGGAGTCAAGTCTTCCAAGGGATTTACCCTTGGACCAGTGCTCAACACTAGTCTCTGAGCTCCCCATAACTAACAGACTTGCCTGAGGCACAGGTGGCTAAATTTAGTCTTCTAGCAAGCTTGGTATGACCTTGTGTTACAAGGACTTTTTCTACTTGTATCTATATCAAAATGTAACGGCTGCTTTTCTGTGGTGGATGGAGCTTTGAGGCTTGGTGACACTGAAAAGCTTTTTGTGTTGGATCATTGGCTGACACTTCCAGTGCCACTGTTGGCAGTGATTAACTCTGTATTTGAATGCAGTTCAAAAGGTCTACAAGTGATCTACTGGTACAAAGCAATCCTCACCGGTAGGTATTAAGGCTTCAAAAACGACAGATGCGACTTGGTGCATAGAGCAGATTACTTGGTAATGAACATTTTCTAATTGACAGCTATGCTGAAGATTAGGGATTGAAAGCGGAAGCTGAATCAAAGTGGCTTCATACAGATGCAATTTCCTAACTCTGTGAATGGTAATGTTTGCCTTTGAGGTAACATTAAGTTTATCTGTGCAAAATAGCGCTTTACTCCAGCTTCTGGGAGAAGTTTTTAGTGTCTGTGAGACGGTGCGCAGAGGTGGACGGTTCTGGCATCTGCTTTATTGCGTGGGTTTGCCTCCTCCGTGTTCAACTTTTGCAGCTTTTCGTTAAGGCTGCTTCTAATTAAATACATAATTCATCCTACGAGCGTAATGAAGATGCCTTCAATGTGTAATCAGGCTTCTGGAGCTCTTCTGCCATCCTTGAAAAACACCAAACTTCTCTGAAGCTGGTAGCACACTGCCAGCTGAATGGGAAAAGTTGTTGCTGGGAAGTTGAACAGGATTTTCAAGTGTCTGCTGTGCTTGCTTATGTTTAGGAGTGCAGTGAGTGGTGTGGTTTTTTTGGCTTGTGAAAGAAACTTTTGCAGGTGAGTGGGCAAAACCCTTATTGTTTGGCATGGGCATGGCTTGGGACTGTTGGGATTTATCTCCCTGGCATTGACTTGGTTATTGTTGGCACGCTGGTCTCTTGCTTGCTACAGGTAGTACGCATTGTTTTATTTTTTTGGAGGGCTGAAATATTAATCTGATTAATGACTGGGGTTGTTGAGTAATATACTGAGTGAATTTCAATAGGTGAGTGTGTGACTACATCTGTTGCATTGTGCGTTTTTGGTCATCACATCTTCAGCAGAGTTGGAAAACGTACAGGGAACAGCAGTTGAGTTGAAGGCAAAGGAAGCAGCTGCCTGTCTTGGGGAGTCTAAAATGTCTGAGACTCTTAGGATTGGAAGGATTTCTTTAAAAAGTGGGCAAGAAACTTCTGGATCTTGTTGTCCTAGGAGTTTGTGGAAGCTGATGGTTTAGATGCATTCAAAAAGTGGTTAAACCCAGGATCAGCAGGTCCATAAAACGAATGCTGGTATAGGACTGGGCAGTTATGTCCATACTACCATCTGTAATCCAGTGGTTGCAGATACTGGAGCAGACTAGAGAAGCTTACTGCTCCCTGTAGCATCTGCTATCACTGTGGACAGAATAGCAGGAGAACACTTCTTGTTTCAATTATTCCAACTTTATGAACCCTCTGCCTTTCCAGAGTATTGGGGCAGCGTAGGGAGGCAATATTTCTGAAGAGCTCTGGAAGATCGCTTACAGATACTTACAGGAGGGAAAATCTCAAGCTGTTTCTCAGCATACTGTACATACCTACAGGTGTCCCATGCTGTACATATTCAAAGGAGATTTGCCGTACAACATGCTGCAGCTTATGTGTAAAAGCATTTCAAGGTGAGATGGGTAGAAACTGAAACCAGGCAATTAAAAAATTAGAACTAAGGGATGAAGAAGATAATTGAACATGAAGTTCCTGGTCTCTTTAAAAGGGGAAAATTCTTGAAATTCCACCTTTTTGTGCAGAAAGTGGGAGGAGGTGATCATAATGCTTCTCTTCAGCTTTTCTGGTGTGGGATCATGACCAGCAGACAGCTGGGTGTTCCTTGCAGGCGGTGATCGGCTGATAGCCCAGAACAGGGCAGGGACAACAACAAGTGAAGCATGCACATATTAATGTCCTACTCTGTGTCGTACTAATTATGTGAAGTATATATAGCAATGATTGCAACGCTTCCCCTGTACTGTTTTGCTTGTGTTCATGTCATGGCTGACCAACTGTGGATTGATTTTTTTTTTTTTTAATTTTTTTTTTTAGTTTCTTAGCTTGCTGATCCGTGCCTGCTAAATATCTAGTTTTAATCAGAAATTGGACTATTAAACAGGTAGTCTTTTTAGCACAGTTGAGGAGCTGTTTGTGTAGTTTTGCACCTAGACATGAAACTTAGTGTTTCGATACCTCGCCTGGTATTGAAATGGCCTGTTGTGGAGTGTTAAAAGCTTGTAAGGCTGTGGTGGTAACTGCTGTGCCCAAAAGGGGAGGTTTTGGTCCTGCCTTTCCCATATACTGCTGCTGGTGCTTGTCAAACCTGTTCCTGAACTGCCCTAACTCTCTAACCTGGCACAAAGCTCTCCAGGTATCTCCTGTTGCTGTAATGAGGTAGACTTGTTCACAAATGGGTCTGATAAGCACAGGCAGGGGAGAAACAGCCAGGAAGTCCTGTGGAGGTTGCTGCAGCTCTTTGGTTGCTCCACCTTATGGAGAACATGCTTGGGCTTTCCTTCAAAGATACTGTTTCATCCTGGCGCAAGTTTTAGACTGCAAACATCTTGCCAACTTTCGGGGCATGTGTGGATTGTTGGTCTCCCCTAAATGGGGTTCACACATGGAAGAGGAGAACCAGGAGGGATAACCAGAAAGCTGTAAAGAAGCTGAAGTCTGCAAACTCTTGAGGAGCAGCAGAGGCCTTGATGAAAGGAGACTAGTGGGCTTTTCTTGGGAAGTGTCACCTTCCTCTCTTTAGAGGGCCAGTGGTATCACCTGGGTACGTGGCAAGCTTTCTGAACTTGTCAGGTAGGGAAAAAGGACCTCAAAAATCTGCATTTGGGTTACTAGCTTGTGCTTAGGCTTGAGGAGGAGTATCAGCTGAGCAGGCTATTCTAAAGAGCATTAAATTAAGAGCCTGTTAATGATTTAGTAAACCAACATAGTAAGTGGGGGAATGTCAAGCAAATCATCTTTGCAAAGGCTGGGAGAGGTGAGTGCTCTAACAGGCCTTGGTTACCCTTTTCTTCAAAAGCATATGAAGAACTGAAGAAGTTCATCTTCAGATGTGAATCAAAGGGGCCTTGCAAGAAAACTCCTTGGACTAGATGGGATTTTTTTTTTTTTTTTTTTAAGTATTATTGCATGGTGATCCAGGTTGGGATTGACACCTGGGATTGTGAACTTGACCATGTCTAAGAGGAGAAATGTCATTTGGGATGACTTCTTTTAGACTTGACTTAAGAGAGGTTTACCTCTTGTCCCAGAGGAAATGGGAGGGGAAACGTTGATGTGCAGACACTAGAAGAGTATCAACTGTGTGACTCATGTAACCCATAAAAGGATCCTTGGAAAAGAAGAATAAAAAAAAAATCCAAAATATGAGCAAAGTGAACTGTGATGACAGTAATACGCAGCGTGTGATCCAGGTATTGTGCGTTTCGGAGGAAGATGTAAGGTGAGCAAGTGCTGTGTAGAGGCACTTAAGACAGATTGTGATCAGAGTGTTCCTTAAAGCCTCTTTTAGTAAGATAGTGAGAATTCAAAATCCCACTTTTAAATATTTATCATAACTCAATGTTTAATCAAGGCGGATGCTCTGTTTCAGTCCTTCTCTCTGAACTCATGGCACCCAGACTGTTACTGGTCACTGTTTTGTTGGTACCCTCTGCTCTCGTTTCAGGGGAAGCCAGAAGGGAAGCTCTCTTTCTCTGCAGTAAAAAAAGAGTAAAAAGCAGATGTTTCATGTTAAGATGTGTGCTTGTTTTTCCCAGAGCCACGTGCTGTCTTTCTTCCAGGCTACTGTTCCTTGCACAGTATCTGCAGCTGTTGGCAGGGGGTGGGAAAGGTTAAATCATCTGGAAGTAAAAAAAAAAAAATACTCCTTGGGTGGGCTTTCCCAATTTGAGTTTCAAGCTTTGGAGGCTACATCAAATAGGTCAGGGTTTCAGGAGTGGAGGCTAGCACCGAAAGGATAAAATACAGTTATATTTGTGAGCATCCTTGGCGGGGCCGTAACGTCTCTGTGCACTCAGGCTGAGATGTCGTTGAACCACATAATATTGAATGATTGTTTGCTGCTGGAAATGTGTAGTTTAGGTCCATGTTGGGAATATCTCAGGTATAAGCACTGAAAACTTTATATAATGAAATTTAATTTAGAGTAAGTAGGACTCTGTTCCGGATGAGTCAAAAGAATTCAAGAATTTAATTTCATTATATTCACGTGTTGCAAATAGACTCTATCTGAACTTGCCCGCATGTTTTCTCTAAATTTTGTAGTCTCGTCTTATTTGAGGCACCATTCTGTTCCCTTTCATCACAAAGGTCATTGGCATCAGTTTTGAAGTCTTCAATATTTTGTCGTTAACGAAATGTAGGCTTCCTGTTATGCATTAGAAGTACGTGTGGGTTTCAGTGGCTTGCTGGGAATATCGAACCTTCACATGTGCCGAGATCGCAGGTTAGGCATGCCGCTAGATAACTCAAAAAATTTTGTTTGCCGTTTTCCTTTTGTAAAGGCAAAACTGAGATCTAGACCTGCTTGCAGCATTCTCTTGCTACATTTGAAATGTATGGGTTACTCATGAGTTAAGGGAGTTGAGAGAGATGTCAAATGCTTCTTGCAAGCAGCAGCGTTTTGTTTTTTTTTAACCTAGGTGTCAGATGATAAATACTGTTCTGAGCAGTGCCCAAGTACAGTGTCAGGATAAAAGCTGACTCTCTTTTTCTCCAGTTGAGCAGAATGAATGTAGACATCAGCTTTGGGGTGTATTCAGGGAGTAATTTGCAAATTACTGAGTCCAAGCAGGAGCTTTGCTTCAAGTGCAGTTATTAAGGCATTTAGCTTTCTGTCCAGCTCTTTTCCAGGTGTTGAATGTATTTGCTTTTGGTGAAAAGACAGCAAAATCTACCAACAAGGTATTACTTTTCCCTATTTCACACTGCTACTTCCTTTGTTTTGAGGGTAGACAGCCTTAATGTGTAGTTTGTGTCCTTTCTGCTTCACTGCTGCTCTGCTGTCTACTAAACCTAGGTTTTAGTATCTACTGATAATTGGCAAATAATACTGCCTATTTATTCACAGCTAGTTGGCACATAATGCTGCTTATTTAGTCTATGCTATCAAAGTTAGTCTCTTACTCTTTTCCTTCTGACAAGAAGTGGTTATTTATATCTAGCTAACATTAAAAGCTCAGCAGTGGTTTAGGTGAGGTCAACAAAATCATCAGTGGTGGTTGTGGGAGGACAGTCCACTTCTGCCCTGAGATTTGGGGAGGATCAGGTGGAGGTAACAGGAGGTAGTTCAGAAGAAGCAAGAGGATGTTGTTTTTCAGGCAGCAAATAGTAGACTTGTTGAACTAGCCAAAGGCTCTTGTGGCTACAAAAAAGTTTGAGCGAGTTCAGAGAGGAACTGGACATGCTCATGAAGAGGCTGTGCTGAATGTTCCTGAACTCCCAGAAACCCAAACTGACTTGGGAAGGCCCAGAAATAAAAACCACTGGAGGTGGAAAAGTGCCTGGAGAAGTTACATATGCTTACCCTCTTCTTTCCCTTTCCAAGATATCTGCTTGTGGCTGCTGTTTCAAGCTGGAGGTTAAGCTAGATGGACCTTATCCTTCAGTTCACCTCTTTGGCTCTTGGAGGACATGGCTTTAGGTGTTTTGCTGCTGTGCTCTGAGCTGTATCTATTAATGGTTTCTGTAACTGTTAAGACAACCAGAGCAATATATGGATGGAGGTACAGGTGATATGTTCTAGCTGCTCTTGTCTGATTGAACTTAAAAACAGGGACTCACTCCTTCCTCTTACTTTCATGCAACATGCAGCTTAAGTTTGCTGGACTTCCTGAATTGTCATACTGATATCTTTATTACTCCCAAAGAGCTGTTCCTTGTGCATTGGCAGAATAGGAGAAGGATGTTTCATGCTACAAACTCACCTATTTGATGGTTTAAGCATTAATCAGACTTCTCTTTGAGAGGTTGCTAGTTTGAGGTGAGGCTTTAATAAAGATGCTCTTGCTGGTTTTCCCCTGGCCACTGAAGGTACTACCTGTGAAGTCTCTAAAAATGGTAGTACCTCTAGACATTTTGAAACAGTCTTAATATTGTGGGGGTTTGTTCTTGCTGTTTTCAGTGTTCCAAGTTTTATTTTAATAGCTCTGGCTAAATGTCTGTATGAGAGGAGAATAAAATGCTGAGCTGTGAAATGAAACTGATGAACATAGTACTTACCCTGAGATTGTTTGCATGCTTCTGTCGTTCAGAAAAATGATGCCACCTAAGAGGGAATGCAAGGCTTTTTCTACATAAGGCTTTTGGATGCTTATCTGTTTGACTTGGAACAGAAATATGTTTAAAGTTTTATGCTGAAACTGTCTGGCAGTGTTGAGGTCTCCTGAATAGTCTTTCCTGTGCACCAGAAATGGTCTACAGAGACCTTATTTTTTCCATATGGACGTGAAACGCTTTGGTTGAAAAACTACTCACTTGAACGTGCGTTGATCCAGGACTGATGGGTTGCTTTTCAAGTAAGGCACTTGTTTCTGGAGAACTACACATTCTGTGCATTGCTAAGCAGAGTTCTTGTTGTTCGAGCTTGATGTGAGTGCTGGAGCATTGTGTTTGCTCTTGAGGTTTTGTTCCATCATCTAATGCCATTGGGAGCTGTCTTAACCATTTTTGCCGTGCTAGACAGCATGAAGAGTTTGCAGTAGGGCAGTGTCCATTAGGCTGGAATTTTAATATTGTTCCCGTGCTCTAATTTGGTGAAACTATAAATGCCTTGAGCCTAAAGATGACAAGCTTTTTTTAACTATTACCCAGAGTTTTGTGCTGCTAACTGGTAATAAAATAATAATGAGCTGAAGTACAAAAGATCCAAAAACTGTCTGTGTACCAGCTTCCCGAGACAACCAATAAGGAATGGGTTTGTAGAGTCATCTTCCCTGTTGCGGCAGAAGCGATGTCCTCCTCTGGGAGCTGAAAGGTGTCTGTGGTATACCTTGAACTTTCAGGCACTGTGCCTTGGAAATCTCATCTCTTAGTTCAGGCTGGCACAGATTTCCCTGGCCCCTGGAGGAGATGAAAGACCTGGTTGTGTACTCTAAGGTAGCAGATATCACCTCTTCACAAGCTGCCTTCAGGGTCATTAGTTTTTACTCTGAAACTGAAACAAGCTTCTCATCTGCTCCTTGCTTTGAAAAGTAAAGGGGAAAAACATCTAGCAAGGCTTAAATTTTCTGGTGTAGCCTTGTTCTGTCTCACTGACAGCTGGAAGAGGTTCTGGGGGTCTGTGGGGCTTCTCCAGCCAATGTGATGGTGTTTATTTGAATATCGTGACTGTTGAGGGCTGAACAAGAAATGCTGCTTGTTGACAGCACGCTGAGAAAAGGGGGCTTTGCTGCAGTTATATCTAGCAATGCAGAGGAGCATGTCCTGAATACAGGTGCATGGGACCCATGCCCAGCTCTGCACCCCCAAATGCTTTGTGTCCTTCTGGCTTTGGCACTCTGTAAAATAAATAACTCTTCTTCCTGAAGCAAGTTGCCCGGCAGGAAGCAGAGCATCCTCATCGAAGGATTCTGCGTTACTTCTGCCTGGTTGTACGAAGCCAAGATCTATCGAGTTCAAGCTGAGATGTGTGTCTCCAAGCCTAAGGCCTAGCTATTGCCATCTAGGAGATGTCACAGGAAATGGGCTCGGTGTCTGGAGGTGCTAATTAAACACAAAAGAAGTTTAATTACCTGTCAAAAGCTAGAAAGGGTCCCTCTTGCTGTTTGTGGTTTCGGATTGCCTCTTTCATTGTCATTCTTCCTGTAGCAGCTCTTTCAGTTGCCTTAGCCTTTCCTTCACAAAGGGACATGGTCCCCTGGGTTCTGCATAATGTTAGGCTTTGGACAGTGAGGCTTTCTGGAAAAGGAAAGACTGGAGGTCGTTACTGTGATTAAACTAGTGCTCCAACCGGGTTGTCCACATATTCTTGCTTGTTAACCATTGCTTTTTGTTGCTGCCAGAGGTGGCTTTCTGTTTCATGCCATGCTTGCAGGTAAACGAGGTTCCTAGCTTCTCAGCCTTTTTAACGTGCTGCAGTCATGAGCTGAATCCTTTTTGTTACTTTGGGCTCCTCTGTGCTTTGCCTGAGCCATCTTGCTACGGGACAGGATTTCTGGGTGAGGCCAGCACCATCCGTGTATGGCCGGGGAAAGGATGGAAACTGAGCTCTGCCTCTTGAACCTCTGGTGCTCACAAGATGCTGGAGTCCTGTCTGTGTGAATATGGGAGGAGTCGTGTTTGCTGTGCTGCAGGCTGAAAGATCTGATAGTCAATGTCTTGCATGAGGTGGGGATGGGTTTTTGTCATTTGGTCTTGCCAGTAGGAAGTGGCAGAGGTTGACCAGAGTGGGGGATTTTCTTGACTCCTCCATAACATGTCTGTTGCCTTGTTCTTCGAGCAGAACATGAACAGTATCTAACCGGTTCAAGCCTGAACCTGAGGACAGCATGAGATGATTTATTTACTTTTATTCCTATAGTAAATCATTGTACCATAGAGTGGGTTATAAATAGTCTTCCGTGTAGCTTCTTTGTTTGGAGATGCCACCTCTTACTGGAGGTTGGTATTTATGTAAAGAAACTGAGGCAGTTTCTGGCCAATGAACCCAATTTGGAATTTTTATGCACAACTTTTGTTTTTCCTTCTAAGTTTAACTGGGCTGTGTTTGAAGCAGCAAAAGAGCAACCTTCACTGGGTTAAAGGGTGTTCAGCATTTAAATATGCGGACTGTCATGTTAATGGGATACTCCTATTCTTTGCCCAAGAGTGCTTTCAGGGTTGCAATGTCAAGCAACTAAATAAAGCTGCAATCCCTCTTTCCCTGTGAATATAGGTGCTTGTATTTTCCCTTTCCTGTAGGGCTTAGTTTAGTACAAGTTCGGCTGGTTCTTCCTTGCTGCAACCTTTGACCCGGTCAAGTAACTTGAAATAACTTTAGTGTCAAGTAGAACAAAAGCTTGCCTTAAATGCTTTGCAATCAACTTAATATTGGGGGATATATTCAACTACCTGATGCCTTTTCATTTTAGAGGCATGGGTGTCACTCACCACTTGTTCACTGAAGCTGTGGAGCGGTGGTGTGCGTTCCTCACCCTGGTGGTTGGCTTCATTCAGGAGTCGGTGCTACATAATTGTAGACGAGGATTAATTAATGACAGCTGTTGTGAGCTTGTGGAGACTTTTGAAGTTTTGTACAATGCCATTGAGCAATCCTTCTAGCTTCTTGAGGACAGAAATCATGAACAATATTGGAAGAGCACATATGGGACTTGGACTGGACTGACAACAAGCTTATGAAAGTACAGGGCAGAGGTAGACCGAATTCCTGCGTGCTTCAGTCAAAGTGGCATCTCTTGGTAGGGTGGTGATGGCAACTTCGGTCTACCTTGCACTTGAAGTTGGAGAAAAGAAAAATGCTCTCTGGTACAGGATTTCTTTCTGCTGTGGTCAGGGTAAAGAGTGACCATTTTTTCCCCCTGTGTGCTCAAAGAACAAGCAGTTTCAGAGGTTGGTATGGACCCTTAAACTTCTACCCTTGCTGTAATAGTTGGGAAAATAAGCATCAAAGTGAATGCCCGTTAGGCACTGGGAGCTTGGTTGCTTATAGGCAGTGTCAGAGCATCATGAATAAGGGAGTTCTAATGTAGTATTTCAGTGTGTTAGAAGAACCTGTCTTCTAGAAGAGCTTCTCAGAACTGAAAGTTGCTTTTAAAATTTTAATTTTTGTTAGAACAATACATGTGTTTTCTTCCAAAGTAAGTTAAATGCCCAAGTTTTGCATGCAGAACAGAACAGCATGTCTCTGGTCACCCTGGGCAGAGTTTTTGAGAAATAGTTTTGTTTTGGTTCAACCGTCACATCCCTGTTACAGCACACCGCCCCTCGGAAACTGGTGTTTGGGTCCTGTTCTGCCCTATGGGCTATGTGCTCTGGAGGGTGTTATTTAAGGGGAAGAAGGCACAAACAAAAAAAGCCCTTGTACTTCCTTCTGACCAGAGTGCTCAGAGCACTGCAGGAGATGGAGCAAGCCCAGGGGTGCTGTCATGGGAGTTCAGGTTTGGGAACCTGTTTCTCAAGGTGGGGAAACACAGGGTACCAAAAAGAAAAAACAGAATTATGGAAGAGCCAGAAACATCTATATTTAAAAAAAATGCTATCATCTTCTGAACTAAAATTCATGTTATTGCACGGAAAGCTATTAGTTTGCCCTGACATGGGATAAGGAGAAATACTAGATTTTCCTGTAAGAAGTGGTGTTTGGCTCTGTTTCATCCACAGTATACTTGGAAGCTGGTATATTAAACTGAAAACTGCAAACAATGCTTTTTTTTTTTTAACACTATAAAGCAAGATTGGAAGTTGCTTGTATGAACTGTTACATTACGACTTTCTAAAAATGTCCTTTCTTTTCCAGATTCACTACAGATATGAGTGGCTGGCTGCTTTGCTGCTCCTGTGCCCCAGTACTTGCTACCCTGTGATTTCAGATAACGAACATAAGTGAGTTACAAAACGTGTGGTGAGTATCATGTGCCTTTGATATTCTGGAGCGTCTTAGTGTGCAACTCAAATATTCCTGCCTAAAAAAACTCAGAACAACCATGTAAAAAGGAAGACACTATAACATCCAGTAACTTATAACCAGGGTATGTGAAATATCTGTCAAGCCCATGGAAGGATTCTTAGAGACCCAAATGCAAGTTGTTCAATTCTTATTCCTTATTTCCATTTTAATATTTTTCCTCTCAATTTTGTCAGCATTTTTTGCCTGAAGTAACTTCTCTGGGAACTTGCATCCCTGATCTGCTCTTCCTGCCTTTATTTTTAGAAACATACGTGTTGAGCTTAGAAGTAGGTAGCTGCAATGCTGCTTTTCAGTGATCAGTATCTCCAACAAGGAAATTGGGTAGGATTAAAGTCAGGGAGAATCCAAAGTCTTTTGTGGTGAACTGAAGCTTCCCCCAAAGTGCTTTAATTTTGTCACTGGGAGAAGAGTTGATGTGCTCTCTAGATAAGCATTTGTTCCAGTGTGACAAGTAAAATATGGGCTAGGTTGCCTATTCTATTACAACTGACCTATGAAACGAGCAGAACTCACAACTGAAGGTGTTAGGAAAATTTTCCTCTCCAGAATGGAGAAATCAAAGGGAATAACATTTGTAGGTGAGAGTGTTTGACTGACTCCAGTGTGGAAAGATACCTTGATTTCATGAAACAGGCAATAGTGATGAAAGTAAACAAAAAAGCAAGTGTTTTCATTTGATAAAAATTATGACCTTGAGAGCAGTGCAAGTCTCTGCTTGGCAGGAGGGGGTTTTTTGGGTGTACATAATGAGTACTGCAGGAGTGAAACTGTCACTAGATTTCCCTTTCTGGACTTCTGAAAAAACACATATATATAGTGGCAAACTATTTTTCTGTTCAAACATAAGCCAGTGCAGACTAAGGGATACTGATTAAGTAGTTGGGGCATTTTGTTTAGGGCCATAATTGTGTATCATCCTTTGGGAATACTGTTTCTACTTTTGGACAAAATGATGTGACAAAACAAATTCTTTCTAAATTGTAATTTCCATTTTGCATTTTGTATGTAGAAAGCTTAATGAGCTTTTGCCTTTTGGTAATTTCAGATGAGGAGGGGGCAGATGGGTGCAACAACAGTTTCATGGTTTCAGTAGCTTCCAGCCTGGAGGAGAAAGCTGTTTTCAATTTTGCTTGATATGGTATCTCAAATTATTTTGCAGTTTCATCCCCTAAAACCAATTTATCTTTTTTTTTGTGCCAGTAGTAGGAGTGCCATTAATTGCTTGAAAAGTTTTTAGTTGGAGCAGTTCAGACTGGTGCAGTACAGTGCTTTTAATATCTTAGTATGAGTCCAACTGAGACTGTAGTCATCCGACTGTGCTTAGTTTTATATTGTTTTGTCTTAAACATAAGCACCTGAAGTCTAAAGCTTTGTTGGGTTTCTTTTGTGACTGAAGTCAGTGGCTTGTTTTTCTTCACCCTGTCTGTAAGAAGTCTGGGATCTTGGGAACTTTTTTTTTAATCGGATCAACCTACTTCCATGGTGTTTGGGATTGTAGCGTGCTTTTTCACTTGGGTGAACCTTCTGCCCAGCTCACGATATCTAATTTGTTCCCCCCGTCACTTTCTGTTCAGCCATTTACACCCGAGGATGTGGATTCTTAGCACAGACTGCTAGGCAGCATGAATGCTAGATGATACATCGAGGAGACCCATCTTGTCTTTTTTTTTTAATACAGTAGAAGTTGATAATGCATTACTGAAATTTTTTGTTAACTCTGAGATGCTGAAAAGTGCTGCTGTCTCAGCCATGCATCTTGCTCCCAAGCTGCCTACACTTGTATCCTGTTCCTGCCTGCTTTTATCTTTCTGTATATTTAAGTTTAATATTTAAAGAAGCTCTGATTTTCCCATTTCATGACTCCTACTTGCCCATACTCTATAAGCTAGCACCCCGACTCATGTAATTTACTCATTCAAGGAGCTTTTGTGTCTTCATCTGAATGCTCCCTGCCTCAGGATCCCCAAGTAGAGGTGTGCTGGCCTGGCTTCTTCCCAGCTCCAATGAAACTGGTGCCAGGTGCTTTCACTCCTGTGTTTGTGCTCTGGAAACAGGCGTTGTCCATGCAAGTGAGGAGTTAGCTCTCGACTCTGCTGTGTTGTCCTCCAGTGTGCTTGGTGAACCACATCCAGCTTGAAGAATCTGGCTTTAGGAGCAGATTTTTTCCCTGGATGGCATAAATGAACAAGAGCAGCAGTGGCTGCTGGTTAAATGGTTAAATTCCTGGCTTAAACAGTTGCTTATGTGGTACATCTCCCCTGTGCTCACTAAGTAGTGTGTTGAAGTGGCTTTCTGCATAGTAGTAGATCCAGTACATACTGTTATGGGGTAGACCTGGACAAATGGTGGCTTGTACAGGAGAACGCTGTGCTAAGCGATTGGGGTTGACTGCAGAGCAGACTTCTCCAGGTGGTACTGAGGGAAGCTAGCTGGAACCAAAGTCTTGGAGCCTATGTCCAATAAAGGGAGACAGCAGTGAAAGCCATAGTTGCCTCTGCTGTTCTTTGGCTGTGTATTGAGAGTGGTCCTGATGATGTGTGGTAGCTAAAATATCCTTCTGTACACAAAGCTTTCTAGTTGTATTAGTCATCCATCAGGCTTCTGGATTATTTAAGAGCTGAAGCTCTCCTCAAAGAACAGCAATATCTATTTGTAGAAAGGTACATAATGTGAAGTGCAATTCCAGTATATTAGAGCTACGCTACTTGAGATGTTCTCGGGAATGCTGCCTTTCTTGTTGTGGGACTTCATGATCTGTAAAGCCCCTATCAAAGATGTGTGATCTTATAAGGCTTCTAGTTGGTTTTAGGGACTTGAATGGTGATGCCATTAGAGCTACTTCTCAACTTTTTCCACAAAATCACGCTTCCTGTTCAGTGCAGTGTAGCTTCAACTGGTGGATGTTGGTCTCCAAACACTGATGAACCCCAAGGAAAAGGGGACAATGACTGAAAAGGTGCTCTGTAGCACTAAGGAAAAATATTCTTCCACTAGGCATGGGGGAGACCTTAACTCAAGTAGTTAATGACCAAAACTATCTTCTATGACTCTTGAGCTTGTACTGACTTGGTCTAAGTCTGAAAACGCCTAGAGCTGAACTGGTCCATTTTTAAGCTGTAATTCATCTGTCTCTGCTGTTTATGGAAAATCTTTAGGACAGCTGCTAGCTAGAAGGTTAATTACAATACAGCATGATTATATTCTCAAACTTATAGAAAACTCGAATCTTCGTGGCTTTTGTAGTGTGTATGGCTTCACTTCGTTGTATTCTAACCCTAAAATTAAATGTGGGGTTTCATGTAATGTTTGAGATTCATAGACTGGCAAAATGCTTGTTCTTGCTTATGCAGTCTAGCTTTTATGTAACTCATTATTTTTGCTCAAATCTTGCAGATAGTCTGTTTCCTCTAGCAACAGCCACCAGATGTTTAGCTGAACAAGACTTAATTCTTTAAAATTGACCTGTAAGAAATGTGTGAAGGCGAACATGGGGGCGGAACAATTGTATGTCAGCATGGTTTCCATTTCCTTGCTGAAAACCCAGTGCAACCCATGCAGTTTCATTCGAGCAGTGATGGATCCTTATTTTTTGTGGTATGCTATGAGGCCTTTTCCATGGCTTTCAATGTTTCCATAAATGTACTGTTGGGAGGGGGAGATGGGATCAAGCTGTCTTACTCGAATTAGCATTACTTGGGCAATTAGGACTGTATGGGCTAAGTCTATCTGGTGGATATGCCACCATACTGATCCTGCTATGAATTCTGGTTGTCAGCTAGGCTTCTTACCTACCTGTAGATGTTCTGTGATCAACCTTTGTGCTTTGCTAGACTGACTCTATTTAATATTTCCATGGGGAACCAACTCCTGTCTTGGTTTTTCAGCTAGGTGAAGAGAGTCCCCCAATGTTTTACTGGGGGACATGGGGTGAGCAGTCCTGATGGTAGCTGCTGGGAGGTCCAAGCAGCTCTTTTCTCTGAAACATTCCCATTCTAGGGCTTTCAAGTAGCACTGTCCTTCCAAGACTGCTCTGTAATGGGAGAAGACTGCACAGGGACTCTTCTGCTGGGGGTGAATGATCTGTTACCTGGATTTTTGGGGCTCTTGTTTTCTTCTCTGGGTCTGCAGAGACTAGATAAATCAAAACAGAGCTGTGCCATTTGCCTTCTCTTCTCCACAAGGATATTTTGCTCTGGATCCCGTCATGCTTCCCCTTTTGTGCAGTTTGGACATGAAGGTGTGTGTACTGGACAGCCGAGGTGGTTGTAATGGTGATCTCCTGGCTGGACCCTCAGTCAGTCTCTGAACAGTGTGGTTGGTGTGGGTACGATGCAGCTTTTAAGGATCTGAATGCATGAAAAACTGCAGAGATAATCTTCAAGGATAAATTTATTGGTCTTTAACTGGGGGTACTGGTGACAGGTCTGCACCTGAGAAGTATGGATTGGGTAGTAGAAGTGCAGCTCTGCAAGTGGCTTCAGGGTTTCAGAAGTCAAAGTATCTGCTGGTTTAGGTTACAGACGCTTCTGCTGGAAATACTACTTATCTAGTGCTGGAAATGCTTCAGGACACAATGCAGATGCTCCAGGCTTCACAATTAGGGATTTCGGTACATGCTACCCTTCACTGTGGTGCTTTTTGAGAAGTTCTAGATGCCTTCCCACAAAATTTTGACATGGCTTAAGCAGGAGGTAACTTGCATGTCCTTTTCTTCTAGTAAGATGTGAGACTGGTACTTGAAGTAATACCTCAAACTCCTTTCCCTTGTGCTGCTTGCATCAGGTTTGCATTTGCAATAATTTTCAATACTAGTGTGTGGGGATACTTACAGTAAGACCTTGCTGAAATGAGCTCATGGACCCTGTGCTCGCTAGCCAGTAGCTGGGTTTTACTGTTTACCGACTGTTGTCATCCTTGTACAACAAGTTGCATTTGTTTGTCCTTTAAGTACATGCTAGATAACTCCTTTTCAAAATGCTACCAAATTATTTTGCTTGCTAAATATCTGCCAGTTTTGAAACTCAGCGTTTCTTATCCTGTTTTCTCCTGGTGGGATGGGGGAAGGGAGGCTGCGCTACATCCCAGTGTTTCAAAAACATGAGGGTGGAAGATGTGGCTGCAATTTCAGTGAAAGCTGTTGCTACTGCAGTTAACACAAATTAAAGCCTTTATGTTCTTGGCATTCTGCTATCATAGAGGATATGAAAAGAGCTACTGAAAATTACCAAACAACAGGGGAAGCAGAACTCCTCAAGTAGAAGCATTTATTTTGAGGTGTTAGAAGAATCATAAATGTCCAATTGTCTGCAAGTTCCTTAGCTGTCCATTTAATGGAGCAACAGCGTGTGACAACTTGCTGCTGCTGAAAAGGGTGATACCTGTACCTTTCCTTGGGCTGTCTCTGAGGCTTTTTTAATCTCTCAGTAGGGATTCAGCTCAGGAATGTGACAAAGCCATGCACTTCTGGAGTTGGCTCGCCAAGAGATCAAACGAGTGCTGGAGGTGGTGAAATGGAGAGACTTGAGGATGTTTGATGGATGGAAGATGCCTTATAGGGTAGCTAGATGTTAAATGGAATAAGCCATCTGATGTGTATGTACCAGGCATGTCTGTTCTGGTAATCTAGGGGCTACTCAGCTCTTCTAACTAGCTCATCTCTCCTTGAGCCCCCAGGAGACACCTAAAGCCTGACTTTGACTCCCACTTTGTCCTTCCTTGTACCTAGGACATGGTCAGAGTAGGAAGATGGAAACAGGCGAGTTCAGAATGAGGTATGTGGGAGTAGGGAAGTGCTGGTACCCTCAGGCACTGCTCTGCTCTGCCTGTCCCTTCTCTGAGGATAGAAGGTATAAATCTCTCCCTCCTACCCAGTACCAGGCTTGGGAGTACTTGGACTCTGTGCTTCCCACTGCTAGTCTGTCCTGTGCTCCCCAGGTTGTAGCATGCCAGTATGCTGCTAGTGCCATTTGTGAAGCCATCTTGTATCTTATGGGCAGGGTGTTACCCTGTAGCTGAAGAGCCGTGACCCTGATCTACAGCTGCCGACTCTGGGAGGCTCCTTTGGGCTGGAGTTGCCTCGTCTTTCCTTAATTTCAGTTTTTAGCCTGTCTCAGCCTGGCTGCTAAACTACTAAGGTTGCTATAGTCTAGACTAATCATGGTCTGTTACATCCCTGGGGATGGGGTGGAGGAGTCTGAACCACTCTGTGATGTGGAAGCAGCGTTTCAGACTTGTGGGGTGCTGTAGAGGATTTGTGGAGCCACTTGGGGATCCACCTGAAGGTAGTCACTAGGAAGAACATGGCAAGTGGATAGAAAATGTTGCTGGGATAAACCCATGGCTGTCTGAAAAAGGTTTGCTTGGTGTTTTCTTACCTCGGGTCATGAGAAGTCTGGAGGTAAATGCTTAATTGTTTCACTTCTAAGGTTTTGGAGGTTTTTCTCATCACCTTGAACCTTCTTTCTGTGCTTCAGCACTTGCAGTTGATTGAATATTAAACATGTCACCATGTATCTGAGCTACTATAAGATCAAAACCAAAGCAGAGTACATATGGAGCTTTGACTCGCACCCAAACTCTGTGGTTGTGCTGTCGTAAATAGATCTGTGAAGGCTGTTTTTGAGCAGTGCATGGATGCTTAGTCTCACTGATTGCTTTCCTGGAAAAAAAAAAACCACCACCAGGAAAACTAAAGCATATGAATTGGTACGATATGTATCTGATCACCACATAGATCAGGTATAAGCTGCTTTGTTATATGTATACATGAATTGGAGAAATTGTGGTACAGTATAACTGACCTTTCCTAAAAACAACCAAAAACCCACTGCTAACATGCACCTACCGCAGTAATCTAGGGAATAATTTCTGTAAAAGGCTATAAAATCTTAATCCTTTTATTTTCTCAGCATGCAAGTGTGTAAGAGAGGTCAGAGGATATGTGGGCACTGTCACCTATATTTGGTAGCATTTTGGGGGAAACCAAAAGAGTCTGAGCAGTAATTAAGCTAGCTTCTATGTGTTTGAATCGTTGATGAACAGCCCCACTAATGAGCACTGGTTTGCTGGCTGCTGTAACTCAGCTGTGCTCAGATAAACTGCTCCTGGGAGTGGCATCTTCTATTTCCTTTCAGAAATCCTTCAGTGTGAGCAGTCCCAGATTGTACTCTGCTGCATTTGCACATGTGCCCTGTGGAAGAAAAGCAGATAAGCTTCAGAGGGGGGCTATTCTCTTTGCTTCGTAGCCAGCTGACAGGTAATGGTAACTGATTTCTAAAGGCAAATACCTGGTTGCTGTCATCTTCTCTTCCTCAAGCAGCAGCATTGGTTTGTAGTGTTGTAGTAAATCACTTTAGAGAGCGCAGGTAATGAAGTGAGGTCCCCTGGGAGATTGTGGCAGCTGTTGGACATCTGAGGGGTACTTTATAGATGTGCTCAAGCAATGATCCATTACAAACAAGGGTCTGACTATATTTAGGTAGGCTGTCCCCTTTTCCATGTGGAGTTTTGCCTTGTCCTGAGATATGTCCTGTAGAGGGATGATAGCCAGACCACCATGGTTGAGAGTTTATTTTCCATTTTAATGTTGAGTCTTCAGATGCTGGGAAGTCCAATATTTAGTATTTCCTTTAAAAGGCAGCAGATATCAGATTGTCCTCAGTGTCCCTCTCTTAAACTTTCTTCTCCAGCTGAATGAGAATCAGATCTGTACAGTATCTGTGACAAAATAGTATTCTTGTTCTCTCGCATATCAATGGAAATGTCACTTAGAAAAAGAAAAGACCTTTTAGATGCAGATGTCTAAGTTGGCCACGCTGAAACTGTGTCAAGTTTCACTTTTTCTGGGATGCTGTCTTCAGGGACATAGTGCTGGTCCTGTGAACAAGAATGCTGGTTAATGTCGAATGAGCTCTGAAGATTGCAGGTTCAAAAACAAGATGAGATACCTCACTTGATGCAAGCTGCAGAGCAGTTCTGTGGGTATTGGAAGGCTATACAGATTCAGAAAGAAGCAGGACAAGTTCATTCCAGTGGGGAAAATCAGTCTAGCATCATTGCATTGATATCACTGCAGGTCGTGAAACAGTCTTCAAGTCTTTAGCTCCAATATAGAGCATTGCTGTACATTTCCCATGCTCCTGTGGTCTTGGCTAGATGTTGCTACCAGCCATCTAAGATGGGTTATTGTGCCAAATGCGCCCTTTGTGCATCTCGGTGTGCTTGCTCGTGCTCTGATTGCACCTGCACTTTCATGGCATGAATTTCTTCTGAGAAATCTGAAATGTTTTTGTGCCACTTGCCAGTTTTCGCAATCTGACCAAGAAGACTAAGCTGGAAATAGCATGAATTTTCTTCCACATGCAGTGATTCAAAGGGATACTTTGTAGCTGAATATGGAGCCATTTTCAGGTTTCAAACCACAAAAGATGACTTTTGAAAAGTGCCTGATGTATGAGCAAATACTGGGCATTGTATATGGATGCTATCAAGAGGTGCTCTTTCCTTGTGGAAGACCTGCCTTGTAGGCTGAAGAATTGGGCTTGTTTTTTCAGCTTTCTCAAGGTTATATTGTTTGCATGAAATGGGAACAGGCACTGTAATGAAGTAATTAATCTTGAAAATAGTTTTAATATAGTACCTAAAGGTGATCTGTAGTTGAGGGAGACAGGGTTTCAGCAATGTATTCTTAGAAGCTCAGCCTTTATTGAAGTGAAGATTTGGCAGTGGGGAAGGATTTGGATAGGAGGTTGGTGCCTTTCAAAGGACAGAAAGATGCTTGGTAGTGTAAGTACTCTGACTTCTCCCATGGTTAGGAGGTAAGTCTCTGTATGGGACAAAAAAAAATTTCTTGTTTTAGATCATGATATGAAAACTAATAGGGTGGAATAAGGTGTTGTCTCTGGGCTCAACAAGATTGGTGCTTGTGAAATAAATGCTGAAGCTCAACGTGAAGAAATCTGCCGGCTGTAACTAGTCCAAGGCCATGCTTTGCAGGGCAAAGGAATGTTATCATCAGGATGTGCTTTCCTTGGTTACAAATCTCTGCAAGTACCTGCATTGCATCTGTACTTCATTTTAAAATATAAACTTAACTTTTAAGTCTAGATGAGCGTGAAAGGGTAGAACAAATAGCTTTCTCCTCCAACTTCAGGAATCAAGGACTTCCTCTGATCATCGCTCCTTGCTTACTGTTTGTTTCTTTGCTGGGCGTTGGCTTCGGTTTTGCTCTGTTGCTAATGCAGGGGAAGTAGAGATTAGAAGACACCTTATTTGCACCAAACTCATCTGAGTTGCCTTAATCTTATCACAGGGACTTGTTTTGGGTTTTGAGAAATCTTTAGGCTTGTCTCTGCAGTGTCACTAATTTTTAAGTCGTTATAGGGTGGGAAATACAGTAGCATGGAGCTGCACTTACTATAGTTGCTTCTGTTTCTGTGCTCCCTTAAACCTTCATTTATGTACGTGGTAGCCAGGTCCAATTTGAAATATCTGCTGAGTGCTCACTCTCACTTACTTGAATAGCAAGCAAGCTTATATGGTTACTGGTGTGTTTATTTTATATATGAAGAGCAACAGCAAAGCTAGCTGGTACTGTGTGCTTTGGGAGGAAGGTTGCACCCATCAGGACATCTTAGATGAGATACAAATACCCATGCTTTGCCCTAAGGTCTTTTGAATCCTGATCCTGTAGCAGAGGGAGTAAATGACTTCAAGAACGCTTAGGAAATGTGGTTTCAGTGTTTGGATAATCCACTATCTAATAAGACCCAAGTTGTGAAGCTTTTCTTGTGGACAGGGATGAGCGACTCCTCTCCCATGTGCATTCTTTTGTGTTACACTGCATAACTGAGCTTGTGCTTCATTATTTTTCTATTTTCCTCCCTATGTGAGGGAACACATGTGGATTGCTCTCCTCTGGCTTTATCGTAATAGCTGGAGAAATTTAAGGTCTTTTGAATTCTCTGTCAAATGGGATTGAAACACATGAATGAGTTAGAAGCTTGCAAAACAGGGATACCAACACAGCTGAGGCCTACATGCAAGTCTAATTCCTTGAGGAATGGAGCAAAATATTTCTTTTTGTTAACCGCAAGACTTTACTCATGTTCATACTAGGTGGTATTTATAGTTTTAATGGTATGTGCCTTGCCTTTCCTTCCTAATAGATTGCTGGACCACAAGTGGGTGGAAGATTTGTTTGTTTTGGCACAATATTCGCTTTACATAGGCATGTCTCAAGTTTACAGCAAACGGAGGAGCCAGGCCATGAACTGTGCAAAGTCCTTAACACTAGGGAAAGGAGAGAAGTAGGAAAAGTTGTCATGTAAAATTACCTCTCTGAAACTAAAACATCTCTTCAGCTTATTTCCCCTGCTAGCTTGCATGCTGTTTCGTTAAGCTGACATTGCTCCATCAAACACAACGTGAGCTTCAACACTTGTGTCAGTGCTGCTTGTTCCTGCTGCTTGCAGTCATTGCTCAAAACTGAATGTCCTGTGGGTCGGGCATCCGATATCCTTGTTTTGGGTGTTGAGTAACTTCAGTGATGATCCTCTTCTGGCACTGGGGAGTTCAAATCTGAATGGAAGTAACCAAAATGGCAAGATGACCTGGCAAAAAGGTAGCTAAGGTGTTCACTTACTACGTAAGTACTGTTTCCTGACCTGAGAAATAAGCATCAGGTGGTGGGACGGTGCTGAGTTGCAGGTAAAGGGTTATCAGTAGCAGAGGTTGGCATGAATTAAATCCACCGCCATGACCCTAGCGCAGCAGTGTTGCCGAATACATCTGGCTTTGATAATGAAAATAAACACACTGCGGAAGCTGGATATGGCTTTGGAGCTATTGTTTGCAGCTGAAAAATGGGGCTGCTTAGCAAGTTGCAGAGTCATCAAGCGGTCCTGCTGTGTGGGACTGGGTCTGGGCTCTTGGTGGGCAGGACACTGCTGTCTGCCTTCAGGCTGCCTTTTTGTGGAGGCAGAGGACTATGTTTTTTCTCAGTATGCAGGGATTTTGTGGATTGCTAGATGTCCTTGCTGGCATTAACACCTTCTTGCATCTTGGGCACATTCGCTATCACCCAGTGCAAAGGCGGGGTGATGTATGGTCACCCGTGTTTGTGAACCTGTGTTCAGGATAAGAGTGTGAATGAGGAAGGGATGGTGATGTCTTGTAACGAGGCTGATCCTCTGCAAATTTAAATTTGTCCGATTACTGTGTACTTAAGGGGGGAAATTTTATGAGCTTGATGGTGCATGAAGGCAAATGCTGTCAGTGGATGGGTACAGTCAAAAGAAACCTCCAGAGCCTATCTCAAGACTTTTGCTGTAAGAAACCAGAGAGTATTTGTTGCCATATCTTATGCTGCTTGTGTCGCCCAGATGTGTCCCAGTGTGCCGGATGGTTTTATGGGGGATGCCAACGTGGAGAAGCTGCCTCTCCCAATGCTGCTCTACCTGATGTAGTACGTAGACCTCATCTCAGCAAGTGGTGCAGGTGATCTTTGCAGAGAAGCTGCATCTTGTGAAGTACTAGTAGAAAAATGACAGGCATGGGACAGTGCTTGCTAATAAACCTGAAAGAAGCTAAAACAACCATCCAGCACATGAAGACTTTTAAAGGCACTGTCAACTTGCTACCTTCAGATTTGAGGAAGAAAAAACCCCACAAAACCAACCAACAACAGAAACCTTTAAATTATTACAATTTTTTAAAGCCATGTAGCTTGCTCTCCAGAGTATTGATGGCTTCTGCTTGTCTTTCCACTGTGGGCTGGTGATACAGGCTACTTCCTTGACATATTGAGGAAATAACTAGGCACAAACATTTACTTTCTGTGAACAAACGCCACTGTCTAACTGTGTAGCTTGCAATTATTATGCCTAATTGCTTTGCTGAGGAGGTGCAGGTTTTTATGGAGCTTATGATGTTTGTGGGGGTGTAGCCTATCTTGCCACTCGCAGGCACAGAACGAAACTAGTAACCAAGCCTGTACCTTGCACCAGGGAGGAGGCAGCTCATAGCTGCCAGCGAAAGGAGCGACCTTTGCTTTGTTTATAAATAAATAAAAATAAAATAAATAAAAATAAAATAAATAAAAATAAAATAAATAAAAATAAAATAAATAAAAATAAAATAAATAAAAATGGCAAGAGACAGGATTATTTCACAAAATTGTCACAGAGCTCCTAAGCACCTTTTGGCCCTCCTGCAAGGGGGCTGTACTTCTCCAGCGGGTATTTTGCTTGGCATGCTTGTAATTCTTGGCATCTTTAAATTGCGTAGGCTATTCAGATCAATCTCTTCTGACAGCTCAACTGCTTCATAAGGATACACAGTTGGGAGATCTGAAAAAAGGGAATCTTAAATCTTGGAAAGAAAGGAAAAGATTGTTCTTTATATGCTGTAAGGATGCTACCCTGTAGGATAGGTGGGGTTTTTTTGACAGCTTGTTTTGGGGCTGTAGCACAGCTGCAGTGCTGACTTCATGGAGGTTTTTATAATCCCATAATGGGAAGGGAAGACAAATTGCTGCAGCAGGTTTCAGGCTTTTGAGTGTAACAGTGCCTTAAATATTAAGCTCTGTCAGTTTTTAATGGAAGTGGGCTATACCAGTAAAAACCTTACCCTACAAAAAGGAGAGGGGTGGGAGAGAATGAAGTGATGGCAGGGAATCGGGGTGCTTGCAGCTGCTGCCCCTTCTTGGTAGCAGCTTTGAGATTTGTTTGCTTAGGCTGAAGCAATGTATTTATTAAGCCCAAACAGGCAGTATTTATTACTTGGGAGTCTTGGTTCTTACCTTTTCAGCTGCCTTGTGCTCTTTAACCTCTGCACATGTTTGCAAGGTTTGTCACCTCTGTTTGACAGCAATTTACCTCCAAATAAACAGCACATTAAAGGCTGGAGGAGATTTCTTTCTGTATATAGGTCTGAGGTACATAGTTTCCTCTTTGAGACATAGTTTAGTTGCAAGCAAAATATACAGGGTAATGTCAGTTGAATTCCTGCCAAATGTCTAATTATATGAAGTGACAGCATGGTCTGATCCTCTGTCCCGTGACTGCCGGAAAAGGCAGTATCTTCAAGTAAGGAGAAGGTGAAGTTCGGGCATTAAAACAAAAAGACATCTACATTAAATCATTAAGTGTCAAGTTTTCTTGTATTTCCTCTTAATACACTACTTGTCTCTCCTTTTGGCATCACCATTACTATTTATTTTTTTTAAGAGATGCCGATACTCCAGCTCACCATCTCTTATATCACTGTGTTTCCATTTTATTAACCAGCTCTTATGAGGAGTTTCTGGTGATGAGTAACCTGGAGACAGGGGCCAAGTCAAGTCTGTTGGGCAACATCAAGAGTCTGTGGGATGGAGTCACACGGACTTGGCAGGGTTGTCTGCTTCCCCATTTTCTATGGGGCGTATGGACTTTGCCTGCCAGTCCAGGTCTTAACGTTTAGCTACACAGGCCACACAGAGTATACCTGTGACATTTACCCACCTAAACTGTTGTTCTTGATCTTGTTCCCTTCTTATAGGTTTCTCTTTTTGTTCTCTATTCATATGAGGCTGTGTGGCGGTGAAGAACAACTTCAGTTTCCGTGATGCTGAATATGTCCTCACAGTAGGATATGAATGTGCATGGTCTCTTACAGACAAATTTACTTTGGCTGATTGCTGATATTCATCCCTGGAGGACACACCTAAGCTGGGATGAATCTTGCCTATTTATGGTGTGTGTTGGCACTCAGAGCCTAAACCCTTGCACTGAACTAGGTACTTGCATAAAGCTCCATTTCCGAAGGCACCTCTTTCTGATGCACCTTCATAACTTCATTCCTTTTGTGCAGAAGTGGTATTTTCTCTAAGGCTTTGCTGCTTTGTGTGGTGGACACTTGGACACTGAGAGTATCCTTACACCCATATTTAGGGCTCAGTGCTGTGAGAGGCCAGACTAGTTTTCCTCTGTCTCCTGAGCCATCAGGTACAAATGCTCAGCAGCATCAGTGTGATACTTTACACTGACAAGACACAGCACATGTTCTCTTCCCTGTCTAGTAGTCTTTTGATCTTTGCAGCTCTGTACTGGACATCGTTTTATCTATGTGCTGATTAATACCAAGCAGAGGGTGCACTGCTGCTTCAGGCCATTAGCAAGCATCATCCCTGGTCTCTACTTAACCTGGTTTCAGAGTGGTGAAACCACTCTGGCCAGTGGTGTCTGAAGCTCGTTTTAGGAGCTGATATGAATGTTGGCAGAGGTTTGGTGTCCTTCTGATCTGAGGCAACCAAGAAACTGTTCTCCTTGCTTGTTCTCAGCTTTTTGAGACACCCTGGGTATTGGTGGGAGAGAGAAGAGGCGACCTGTTCCCATCAGACAGTCACGAGCCAAGTCTGGGGACCTAGAGCTCTTCTCAAGTTGAGTTACAGAGATCCTACATCTGAATCCCACTTCGTTGTTGTTTTGTAATGACACTTTTTATTACTACTGGGTGGCACCTGACACGAATGTGTTCTTCCACAGGGGAAACACATACCTGATGAGTGCTTGTGTTTGTCTTGATACATGGCCAAATGCTGCTCAGCACCTCTTTGAATTAGTCAGGGCTGGCTGTCATCTTGAGCTGGGTTTCACTAATGCAGCTTCTCCCTGCCCATTGCTATCAAGGGGTTTTCAGTTTTCTTTGACACTATGTCCTCAAGTTCACGAGGACTTTTCTTCTAGTAAGAGGCTTTTCCCTGCCCCACATGCACACACCATGAAAGCTGTGTTGGCTCTGAACTTGATACTTGCGTTCCTTTCTGAAAGCAGAAAAAAGCACTTCATGGTTTGGATAGTGCAAAGGGGGTTTTTTTGTGTTTAACCGCCAAATTTACCAGTCTTTTCAAGCTCTCTGAGCCTGTCTGCAATTCATCCTCCAGGCTTCTTTTCCTTGCCAGGCAGTGCATGGATAAAACAGTCGTAGACTATTGAGGTGCATCTGTGTTAAATTATGCTATAAATCTGCAAAAGTGATGTTGCTGCCAGTGATCCAAGCCTGCTCCAGAGCCCAAGTCATGGTGGTGGTCTTGTCGAGGACTTTGCTCGTCGTTGATACCAGTAACTGCAAACTACATCCATCAGCCGCCATTGATGCACCTGAATCTGCCTGATGTGGGTTATTCCTTGAAGATGCCCATGGCTGTGTAGAAGTCATCTCTTCTCTGTCAGGCTTTGCCCCTTTCTTCTTCAAATCCATTGCCTGAAAGGAAGAGGGTGGTGTAGGTATATCTGCAGCTCTCTTTTTGCTGTTAAGCAGCCTGGTATTTTATGATGAAAAAAATACAGGTATATGTGATGCCTGTGTATCAGAGAAGAGAACGCCTGCAGGGTTCTCATCCTGCCCCAGGTCTGTTGCAGACCCTTTGCTACTGTCAGATTTTTTTTCTCATATCCTCTGTAGCATTCTCATAAATACCTGTTTCTGCTGGAACCTGATCTTACATGGCCTTACGCAGCCTATTTTGCAAGCAGAGATGGCATCCTAAACGTCATGGGTTTTGCCAGTCTTTGAGAAGTCTTTCAAACACTGGCTTTTAAAGCTGGGGTCAGTTACTGTCATGTCAGGAGGCAGATCTCAAAACCTTTGTGACGTTCCCTCCCAGGGCAGTGGCGCCAGGGACTGCGGGACTGCAGGGGCTGCTGAGGATGCAGCGTTGGGGCTGGTGGTGTGCAGACAGCTGTGTGTGGGCTGAACACCTGCAGTGTTTGGAGGTGCTTGCTGCTGACAAACGGGGATTTGGCACTCTGTCAGGCTTTTATGCAGAGGGGTGTGTGTCTGACTTCTGCAGCAAGCCTCAGAAGGTAGAGGGGAGCTGATCTGGCAGTTGCTCTTCAGTCTTTTCTCTTCCCAGCCTAAAAAAAAAACCCTAAAATATGCAGAGCTCAGGTTTCATTAGGGGATTTTTTCACTTTATTCAAGCGTTCAACTGTTCATTTAGCTGTTCCAGCATAATCCAACTCTTTATGAAGAGCACTAACACTTTTTCTCACAGATTATGGTCTGTAGTGCTTTGTTACATACATAGGAATATGCATACATGGCTGCTGGCATGTGTTTGGCTTGAACTCGACTGGGGAAGAGAAGTCAATGAATCTAGCTTACATCACACAAACCACTTCCCTGAAAAATGGTCTATTCTTTGTTTTGACTCTCTTCGTGTGAAAGAACTAAATTACTTTTTCCTTCCCTAGCATTCTTGGCTTTCACACTGAGCTTGTGTAGAGGGTATTGAGAACAAAATTAAGGAATGAACTTACAGAATGGGTGCTTGAATCACTCTTGGTGAAACGATCAACTAAGACTCATTTGGAAAAGTAACAATTAATGTGTTTTAACATGTTCACAAGGTCTTCGAGGAAAACACTTCATGGAAGTTCACTTCCCTGGGATGGAAAATGGTATGAGTTTGTTTGGGTTCATCCCTTTCTGTAAAAACTGTAATTGTAGGATGTCAACTTGATAGTCCTGTGCATTCATGAGTAATGAATGAGTGTAGTGATCCGCAGTTGTCCATCCTTCTCCCTTTCCAGCAATTTAGACTTAAATGCTGTTTGTGTGTCTCATCTTGTAAGGCGTTTTTTCCGCCTGTGAAGCGCTGAACAAAACTAACTGCACAAGCCGAAGATTAAATTGTTGGGTCAAATGATTCAACAGAAGCAACGTGTAATGTTTAAAAGGCATCTGTAGACTTCAAGGTTGGAAAGAATCTCCCAAGTGTGGGGCACCTGACGTCACGTGCACCTGCATGCCGTAGTCTGCAGCCAGCTTTGTCAATGCTGTTACCAGCTTTAAACTGCAACAGAGAATTTTGACCTACTTTTTCAGTTTTTATGTTGTTTTGCACAACATTGAAGACACTGAAACCGGGTCAGTCTAGTGCTGTTTGGGAAAGCACAGATAAATGCTGATCTCTGTGTGGAGGTACTACTGGTATACAGGCAGGTAGTTGAAATACACTCCCATAATAGGAGGCTTATTGGGGGAGTATCTCCTAGTAGAAGACCCTCTAGGTAACCAGAAAGCTCCTGAGTGGGAGAGAAAAAGCGGGGCGGGGGGGGAAGTAAATTTCTCATGGCTGAGTGGAGAAAGCATTCAGCCTCTCATCTTCTCTTCCTACTAGCTTGTGTAGATAACCAAGCACCAGAGCAGGATCCTCTTCCAGGTCAGGCCAAGATAGCATATTTGGTTTTCTGTTGATTTTTCTCCTTAGGAACAGGACAGATCTTATAAGTCTCTTATTTTCTTGTTAGTAGAACTGTGACTTTGCCAGAAGTGAGTAATGGGGTGGCTTTGGAAAAAGAAATTTTTGTTGGGGCCAGTTGGAAGGTAGCATTGGGCAGAAGCAGGACAAGAAGTGGAATGTCATGGAAGGGAAGAGATGAAGCAGTGGGACGAGAAGGTGTGAAGGGACCTGAAGCCAATGGAGATGAGTGCACACATAGAAGAGAGCAAAGCTGTAAGTGAAAGGTTTACTAATTGTGTTGTAATATAGGAAGAGCATTGATGCCTAGGAAGCTGTTAATGTATGCAGTGAAGCAGAGGACACAAAGCCAGCTTGTTCCTCTAAACTTAAGGGTGTAAGCTAATAAAATGAGTTGGCAGATGCTGAGAACATGAGTGAACGCATCATGTATGTCCTGGTTTCAAAATATTCTTTGTTACCTGCATCCTGGCTGCTATACCTTTTCCAGAGGGTGAACCATTTGTCCCAATCTGTGGCAAAGCGAGCAAAATTTTCTGCTGCTTGAAGGCTCTACTTTTTACACAGAATGAGGGTGGAAGCTGGTGATCTCATATCCGTATGTTTATAACATGTCAGTTGAGAGCCCTGAAGGATTTTATAGTCTTTGAAGTCGTGTGGGAAGTAGCAGATCTTGTCTGGAAAGCACTCTCCAGATCAAGAGACTTACCAGAAGTATTACACAGGCATGTGTGGTGGATGTTGGAAAATCCAGTGAGAAGGCATGTGCCTTGTCCTAAAGCAATGATCTTGGAGTTGTTTTGAGAAATTGAGTTCCTGTTTCTGTAGAGAGCGGGATGAGAGCATGCATCCCAACAGAAAATGAGGCTTTCTTGAAGGTCTCTTCTTAAAAGAAGAAAAAAGGAATTGTAGGGCTGAACTACTTTTGCTTGTTAAAATGTTGATCCATCTGCCAAGCATTTGCAGTTTGATTTCTAGCATGTATTGACTCCTTCATGAATCAAAACCGCACACAGATCTGGATCAGGTCTGCTTTATTTGATTTGGAGAAAGGGGGATTCATTTGCAACTTCAGTTTGGACAGATTTTCTGAACTTGTGCCACAAACCAAGACTTTGACAGCTCTTGTTCTTATCTTGGAAGGGTCTCCAGAGTATCTCAAGTAGATCAAAGAAATTCTCAGTGCAAAGGAAGCAAGCTTTTCTGTTGAAGGGTAGGAATAAAGATTGCTTTGGCTTCTTCACACCAGTCTCTTGTTTGCATTGTCCTTTGCTACTGCTGCTTTCAAACTTAAGGACTTCATTGAGAAAACTGTGAGCTGTGAGCAACATCTCTGTGCCGTAACGAGTGCTTGGTAAGCAATTAAACCTTCCTTCACGCTAGACTGTGCTACTGATGACAATGTGAACAGCAGCCACCTTCAACACTGCCTAGAAGCTGGTTTGTAGCTCTAACGCTGCGGGTTTATTGATGGAGGTGAGATCGTGATTTAGATCTTGGGTCTTAAGTGTTTTGAAGTGTGTAGGATACAAAGTTGTTTTTTTACTTAGCTAACTGTGCTTTAAGTAATTTCCTTTCAAGCCTGTGTCTTTTATTAAATAACTGTTCCTGTGTCTCCAGCTATATTGTAGTGAAATGAATACTGGAATTGGACTGAGTCACCATTAGGGAAATATCTTCATGCAGCTTTGTTTAAATGCAAGTAACTTTCAGGAGCAATCTTGCTGAGTGGGTGGAAAGGTAAGAAGGAAAATCGTTATGAAAAAGTTTGAATTGTGGAAGGAAATAGTCCTGGCATTGAGTACTCTTTAAATATTAACGTGACTGAATTCAAATTACAGTCTAGTCTTCATTCTTCTGCCACTCCTCTTCCAAAGCCAAGCACTTTGTTAGTCCTCAAAAGCCATACTTGATGCCATATTTACTACAGTCGGGTTTAGTATGTAGTAACAATAATGAAAGAACGTTGTGCGATTCAGTGTACCGACAGCTGGGATCTGCTTGTAGGGTTCACCATAATAAAGAGGTTCTCAAATGCTTGGTTCACTCATTTGTTGCTGATCTGAATTCCTGTTTGCAGGAGGCTTCAACTGAGAGAGATGATGTTTACTGTTTGCAGACTGTCAGGCATGACCTTTCCATGCTTCTCCCTGAGGAGACTTTATACAGATGGGGAACAGGAGAAGGATGAAGGCTTAGTAGCTTATAACCGTTAACATCTTATTTCATTAGCCAGAAAACGTGTGGTGGGAGCTCTGTACTTAATCTGCCTGAAAAGAATGGAGTTGCTTGTCTCATCTGACATGCACTGAGCAACATGGTGTGTCAAACCAAGCAGTATATTTCTGATGTCGGATCTGAAACTTGGCACGCAGGACTTGAGCTGAGTTCAGACTTAGTCTGGAGGAGGAGGAAGCTGTATTGAGGCTTAGGAGGGCTTGCGTTCACAAGAGGCTTGAGCAGCCCTTAGAGGAATGATGTATTTGTGTCATCAAGCACTGACTGAGCACCACCTGCCCTGTAATCGCTGAAGATCAGGGCCAGCTCATGCGAACCATTTGAAACATGTTAAATTTTGTGCCTTTACCTTTCAGTGGCTTTCAGCTCCATTTTATCACAGCTGGTAAAATGCTTTTCTGTAATGATGCTGTCTTGTGGTAGCAGGTAGCCAAACAACTTTGAAAAGACCTGCACCTAGGCATCAGGTTCTGCTGCAAAACCTTAATACCTGGATCCGTCTACTCTGCAGGTCAAAAGCTGGTAGTACTTCATGGCAGAAGGAAGGTTAAATGGCTTTTGGCATCATGCAGGAAAACACTGTAGTGTATTCTTAAACAGCCTGTCTCTTCTCAGTCCACCTGATGTTCATCAGGGTTCTTTAGAAACCCTTTCCAGTGGTTTTAGCTTATATTGACTCTTCTTACGCTCTCTACTGGCCATGTAACTGTTAACTGAATGAGCAAGAAGAAAAGCCATTTGCAACTTCATAAAAATTGTATCATTCCTCCTTCCTGTGCTGTAATCAGTCCCCGTCATGCAGATTTTGCCTTTCTTTCAGGGTTTTTAGCCCCTCTTCCATGTAGTCCTTCATAGTAGTATCTCCTCAGTCTACAGAGCTGTGCAGAGCTTCATGTGTCACACAGTACTGTGCATTGTTTTTTCCAAGCGTAAACTGGGCAGGATTTGTGCTCTTGCTAGAGACTTCTTTCTGTTACCCTTTTGTGAGGCCTGTAGTTGTTGCCCATGGATTATCCAACCATGATGAAAATAATGACATTGGTCTCCAGGGGAAACAAATTCTCCTGTCTGGCTTTGGTGAGATCAAGTGTGTTTTCCAAAGTGCTACTTTTTTTATTCATAAAATTCCTCTGTTCGGCTCATATTTCTTAGTGATCCAGCTGTGGAAGCACTCCATCATCATCACCATCATCACATTTGATTTCTGTTCAGCAATTAACTTCCTCAGTTTCAATGACTATCCTTCTTTTACGTTTGTTTTGAAGCAAGTAACTCCTCCCAGGACAGGTTGGGGTGGGGTCCAATAAAGTGCTTTTCTGATATCTGATAGAGCATCGTCATTGCTTCTGCAAGCTGGTTTCACAAAGCAAATACAACTGTGCTTGCTTCTATGCAAACAGCTTTGAGAAGCAGCACTAACTCACTCCCTCAAAATGAACACTGCAGCTGAAAGTATGTTGGGATGTCTATGATGAAAAACCAGTTCATCCTGTTTGCCTGTAACGGATGCTTCCTGCTTATCCATATTCAGTTTTAAGTATTAAATCTTGAATTAATTTCAGGTGCAAGTAAAGCTTGGTAATACTAAATATTGAATTTCTTGTATGTGAACATCTCCAACTCTTCTGTCTGTAGCTAGGCCAGCAGTACTTAATCATGAATGGCATTTCGCACATTACTTAGTACCGTTTGGGGAGTTTGACGCTGCAGCTTTTGGGTTGGTATGGCCAAACTGGTAGTATGGACGCAATACAGAGGTTCTCAGATGACCTGATGATTTTCAGACCTCCTGGATTTGCTGCAAACATGCTGTATGACATTTTCTGCAGAGATCCACCTTTGTGCAGAGTGACAATGAGAATTCATCTGCTTTCACTCCAGAAAAGAGGGCTGCTGAGTCACAGGCTAGATGAAATATCCTGTGGGTTGTAACCTGTGCAACCTGAGCTAGGTTCTAAACATTAGTATAAACTGTTAAAGATGGGTGGTTTTGTGGGGTTGTTATGTTGCATGAAGCATCCATTCACGTGTATGGATGTTTCTTTACGCTATTATTAGTTCCTCAAGGTCTTCCTAATACACTGTGGAGGGACACAGCATCCTTCCTATGAAGATGGAGTCTGCTTAGAGTCTTCCAAACTCCCTGTCTGATATAGAAGCCTGCAATAATATATGAACAAAAGCAGTGGAAAGTAATTGTGAAGTGGTGTTTAAGTTGTGCATTCTCTGTATTTAATCTTTCCTTTTTTTGCAGAAGTATTTAAAAAAAAAAAAAGATCTGGGGAGGAAGCTCAAGCTGGGGAGAACTGTGCCCTCTTTTGTGCAAACACACAGAACTGCAAATGGAAATGGATAGAAAAGGTCAGAGTTGTACTAAAGACTAGTTCAATATTCAGAACTGGAATTTCCAGCTGGCAGCTACCTGCATTTTCTGCATCTAGTGTGAATGACTTCTGCCTTGTATACAGATGCCTTAGATCAAAACAAAAGTTCCCAGACATAAAAGTATACCACAGTTGAAGGCTAGGGAAAGCATACTCGTATTTCAAAAGGGCTAATGCTTTTGTTCCATGCCACTGGTTTGTGGATGGGTAATAACTCTTGTCTTTTATTATTGGATAACTGGAAGTAGGTAGGTTAGCTTCATCATCTCATGAAACGAACAGAAGACATCCTTGTTAAATCCTCTACAAATGTATTGCTACAGGAGGACTAAGCCAATTGTCTTAGTAACTGTTGAACCCTCATAAAGATGGTTGTGTTTCTGGGCGTATCCGATAGTGTTCGATTGCTGATGTCCTTCCACATTGACTCTTTCTTGTTTAGGTGGTTTCATATAGCATTTCTCTGCTGACTTTGGAGGTATGTGCTGACTTCCATGCAAACATTGAAACTTCTACGTGGATGCCTACAGCTGAAGTAGGACACAAACCTTGTATCTAAAGCTATTCAGGCACTCTACCATTCACATCTGGAAAATCGTGAATGCAACAGTGTCCCCTAAAGGAGTACAATCCAGTACGTATAGGTCCTGGGATGTGGGGGATAGCTCCAGGTATATTTATTTCAGTTCTTGCTTAAGAACTGCACCATAAGCATCTCCAGAGTGTCTACATCTGCCACCTAATACTGGCTCCCAAGGCAGCGTCTGTATAAAGTATGCTGCAACCTTTCCCTTCGTCCTTGCTGATTGCTTGGGAAATGAGGGGAAGCTCACCCACCACCGCTGCTACTTCTGGACTGTCCCTTCAGGCCACAATGATCTGTTGCTACAGAGGCTTCAGAGTTTCATGCCTGAGTGGTAGAAATTCCTTCTGACCACAGTGGGACTGAGCTGAATCATTTGGCTGCGCTAACGATTCAGTGTGAGTTCACGTTCTAGGAAAGGGGTCTCGTGGTGAGGTGTCAGTCTTCCCTGTGCTCCTGGACTGCACTCGTGGAGCAGGACCTCCTGGGTCTGTACAGCTCCTGCCTGTCTTTTTTGGGCTGGTGCGTGGGCACAGAGGAACCACTTGGCCTCTCCATGGCTTGAGAAGCATCTATTTCTTGTCCTCTTTTGACAGAGTTAGCAGACTGATGCTCATGAGATGCACCAGTACGCTGTCTGGAGTAGTCCAGAGTTGCCTGCCCTTGGGGTTATGGTGTTGACAAGTTTGGACATGCGGGAGGAAGGTGTACTTCGTTTTCTCTGGGAGAACTGTCAGGCTTTTGTTTGCCAGTCATGAATGCAGGCAGCTGGAGAAGATCTTGGCCCTTGAGTTCCTCACCCGATTCCATTAGAACATCTGTTTTTCCAAAACCTCATTTTTTGGGGAACTAAATCAAGTTACTAACGTGAACTGTATGTTGATATAAATTTCAGGAAATTTCTAGCTTTATTATTTTAAAAAAATCTTGCTTTGGCTACTAATTTTTGTCATCTCTGTAAGACAACAGTCTTAATTAGCAAATGTATCTGTGGTCAACTTTAAAAGATGTAAAATGAAGGAGAATTTGACTTCCTAAGTGCTTCAATATTTTCTTTTCTTGGCACCTTTCATTTGCCACTTTTTATTTTTTGTCTGGCTTTTGTGTAATACTTTCTAAATGTATGAGGTGAGAAGAAAGTTGCTTTAAAGATGGGATGTGATCTCCTTGCAGTTTCCACCTGATGTGCTGGTGTAATTGAAATTGCTTTTGTTAGTACGTGCAGCGTGAGTCCTGATAACTCCAGTAGCAAGCAGTGGATGGGCAGTACTTATATCTCTTCATAACATCGGGGCTTTTTATCAGAAAATTGCTAAGAAAATGGTTAAGTTCCCGTATAGCTGTTAATTTTCTTGAGACCAGGAAAGTGCTGGACGTTGGCCCTGTTGTACATTTCTTGCTCAGTATTTTAAAATAATGATGGTTTTTTCATATATCTTTTTTCTTTTCCCCAGGTAAGAAACCAAAAGCAACCTGCCTTTATTGAGTTCTCAAGAATATAATCGACCCCTTGGTACATTATCAAGATGCATTAGGAAACTGGATATAGTGCCAAAAGGAACTCCATGCGTTTCCATGACTCTCTTGAACCCTGACTCAGATACTTTTGGATATATATTTCTATTCTAAGGAGAAGAGTGCGTACTCCAATTCCTTTCTGCCAGCTTGCTGGCAGAGATATTTCACTAAGATCATGGACCATCCTAATAGGGAAAAGGATGAAAGGCAGCGGACAACGAAAGGAATGCCGGGAAGGAGCGGGCATGGTTCTCGACCAAGCTCATCGGCGTCTTCTGGCGTTCTTATGGTGGGACCCAACTTCAGAGTGGGCAAGAAGATTGGGTGTGGGAACTTTGGAGAACTCAGACTAGGTAAGAAGTAACCGTTTTAGTGGCCTGCATTATCCAGATTAGCATTTCACCACTGGAATATAAATATATAAAAACATACCCTGGCTTGAGAAATGCGTGTGCTTGTCTTGTTTCCCAAGCGTCGAGCTGCCTTACCTGAAGCCTCTGACTCAGAAGATGTAACTGTTAGCATTATTTTTATTTGCATAAAGTCAAAGTGAATACACTGGAGAGGCCAAAGATGCAAATTTTGAACAATCCCTACAATGAAGACTGTTCTCAGCACTGAATGTCTTGCCTAAGGTGAAAAAAATCTTCTTAACTGCCTGGATTGCTAAATCTTGCTCCGAATTTCTTGTTCATAAGCTAGGGCGCCCTATTAAAGTAATGGGTGAGACTCTTTCCCACCACTTGGCCACATCTTCTCTATTCCATGTCCCTCGCTAACCTCAGTGTCCTAGTTTCAGCCCCATCACCCACTCCCTGATCTGTCGCATGTGTTTGACTCACTGGCTGGCGAAGAGTGGGGTGTGCCGACTGGCCATCTGGCTGCTGCCTCTCAGCTGCTGAACTGGCCCAGCAGCCCGTGATTTTTCGTGGTCCGTTGGTCTTCTAACCGCATGTCTTGCAGCTGGTCGCCCAAACAGATGGCTATGCTAATGTATTGTTTGTTTAGGATGACTTAAGAGCCCAATGCACTGCAGCATTTTTTTAATGTTTTTTAAATGAGGTGAGGGAGGCAGCCAGTGTTTTTCATTACATGCCCCTGAGCTCCCAATACATGGGTTTTGGGGTAGCTGCTCAGAGCAGCACCTTGTGATGGTCGTGATCCTGACTTACTTAAAACAGTTGCATTTCTCTTCTTCTGCTGAATGAATTGGATTGCTGTGGTAGTGAACTTGAGGGTGCTCAAGACAGGTTGGCTGACATAAATAGCATTTGCCCAGAATTTGGTACGTATTTAGAATTGAAATTAAAATCATTTGTACATCAGGCACAAGGAATGATAAATAAATCATTCAATCAGGAGATTGCTTCAGGTAACCAAAGGATTATAACACATAACTACTGATAGTATCTTTGTAGATTCCTGCTCAGAATCTATGTAATCTTAGATTAATCTGTGTAATCTTTCATTCTAAGGCTTGGTTATTGCATTTATATGATGTGCCACTTCTCCACAGTGTGAAGATTAACCAGCTTGCTTATGATCTGTCTCAGTAAATGGGTAGCTTCATTTCAGCATTACATCAGAGAAGTTTTATTGATTTGCAGGAACAGAGATAATGCTCCAAAGGTGGAGAGAAACCAAGGGCAGAGGCAAAAACTCCCGCCTTCATGAACATGAGCACATGAGCAGAACTGGCAGCTGAAGATAAGTTTGAATCCTTACAGTAACATAACATGAATAGCCATATTGCATTTTCAAAGGTCCCCCTCCCCCCCCCCCCCCCAACA